>NC_090322.1:135601877-135968146 GCF_040869045.1 Eurosta solidaginis
TTGATCAGCAATCGAAACTGCGCAAGTGGAACAACAACAACTGCACTTACTGTCGCTAGACGTACATGCTTAAGTATTGGCCAGCTGTGGGTCGGTCTTTGGTCATCGTCTGATGTGTGACATTTGCACATGCAACACGCAAGAAAAATGATGATTAGATGGACACGGACAGACAGCACGACAACAGTAGCCTTTATACAGAGAGTTCTTATATTCTGCAAATGAACAAGGGTTGAGGAGTCATAGCGGCACATTTGCAACAGCTGCAGCTAACAACAAGTAAGGAAGGTTAAGTTTGGGTGTAACCGAACATTACATACTCAGCTGAGAACGTTGGAGACCAAATAAGGGAAAATCAGCATTTAGGAAAATGAACCTAGGGTAACCCTGGAATGTGTTTGTATGACATGGGTATAAAATGGAAGGTATTAAATAGTATTTTAAAAGAGAGTGGGCCATAGTTCTATAGGTGGACGCCTTTTCGAGATATCGCCATAAAGGTGGCCCCGGGGGTGACTCTAGAATGTGTTTGTACGCTATGGTATTGAGTATTTTAAAAGGGAGGTCCTTAGCCCTGTAGGTGGACGCCTTTTCGAGATATCGCCATAAAGGTGGATCAGGTGTGACTCTAGAATGTGTTTGTACGATATGGAAATCGAATTAAAGGTATTAATGAGGTTTTTAAAAGGGAGTGGCCCTCAGTTGTATATGTGAAGGCAGTTTCGAAATATCGACCAAAATGTGGACCAGGGTGACGCAGAGCATCATCTGTCGGGTATCGCTAATTTATTTATATATGTAATACCATGAAGAGTATTGCTGCCATGATTCCAAGGGCTTTTGATTTCACCCTGCATACCTTTTTCATTTTCTTCTACTTAATATGGTAGTTGTCACACCTATTTTGCAAAGTTTTTTCTAAAGTTATATTTTGCGTCAAAAAACCAATCCAATTACCATGTTTCGTCCCTTTTTCGCATTTGGTATATAATTATGGCATTTTTTTCATTTTTCGAAATATTCGATATCGAAAAAGTGGGCGTGGTCATAGTCGGATTTCGCCCATTTTTAATACCAAGATAAAGTGAGTTCAGATAAGTACGTGAACTAAGTTTAGTAAAGATATATCGATTTTTGCTCAAGTTATCGTGTTAACGGCCGAACGGAAGGACAGACGGTCGACTGTGTATAAAAACTGGGCGTGGCTTCAACCGATTTCGCCCATTTTCACAGAAATTGTTATCGTCATAGAATCTATGGCCATACCAAATTGTTGGGATTGGTAAATTTTTGTTTGACTTATGGCATTAAAATTATTCTAGATAAATTAAATGAAAAAGGGCGGAGCCACGCCCATTTTGAAATTTTCTTTTATTTTTGTATTTTGCTGCACGATATCATTACTGGAGTTGAATGTTGGTATAATTTACTTATATACGGTAAAGATATCAAATTTTTTGTTAAAATTTGATTTAAAATTTTGCTTATTCTTATTTAGAACACATATAGTTATAGGAGTAACGTTCCTGCCAAATTCCATAATGATATCTTTAACGACTGCCAAATTACAGCTTGTAAAACTTTTAAAATACCTTCTTTTAAAAGGCGCCCTTGCCATGCACATTGTCCAAAATTTTTCTAATTTTCTGTTCTGCGTCATATGGTCAACCCACCTACCAAGTTTCATGGCTTTATCCGTCTTTGGTAAGGAATTATCGCACTTTTTAGGTTTTTCGAAATTATCGATATCGAAAAAGTGGGCGTGGTTATAGTCCGATTTCGTTCATTTTAAATTGTAATCTGAGATGATTGCCCAGGAACCTACGTACCAAATTTCATCAAGATAATTCAAAATTTACTCAAGTTATCGTGTTTACGGACGGACGGACGGACATGGCTAAATGTGTTTCTTTTTTTCGCCCAGATCATTTTGATATATAGAAGTCTATATCTATCTCGATTATTTTATGCCGTTACAGGGTACCGTTATGCGAACAGAATGAATATACTCTGTGAGCTCTGCTCAGCTGTGTATAAAAGAAGTGTAGTATCCAATAACAGGTAACACGGTAGCCGCGCACAAGTGGCAAATCAACGTTGTGTGCTTAAAACGCAACAATACCAACTAACAACAACACCACAACAAATGATTGTCTAGCAATTGCTGCTGACTATGTTGGTGGTGGCGGCGGTTGTGGTGGCATTTGTTGCATGACAGCTGACATGGTTTTTTGCCTGGAATTTCTCGCGAATTTGTCGCGGCAATTGTAGTCCTTTTGGTGGCAGTAAGATTTGCTGTTTCTGGTATTGTTAATCGGTGTTGTTGTAATTGTTTTGTATATTTACACAAACCTATGTCGCATGGCAGTTGGGTGGCACATTCGTTTGGTACTTTAGCGCTCTTCTGTTTTGCTTTCCTTAAATATTTGTATTTCTTATATTTATATAAATTTTTTTCTTCCACTTCATTCTTTTGTTCAGTTTTTGCAAAATATCGCTATTTAATAAATGCTAGGCAATTATAAATTGTTATTGCCTTGTTTAAGTTTATGGTGAGCATGTCTAGTGACACATCTATCCTTCAAATAAGAAAAGATATTCCCTGCAGGGAAAATATCTAGTTCAAAACTGGTGTGAATCTAGTTCATTCGAACCCCTACTTGTCATAGGAGGTGGACATTTTCTCCACTGCGGTAAATTTTCTGTAGTTCCAAACTAGATACAAAATTCAACTTTAGAACTAGTTCTTGACACTTTTTCGATAGTTCCTATTGTTTTCTTGTTGGTATTATTTCGTTGGTTCTGAACCAGACCGTTCCGAACCAGACATGTTGATTCTAATACGTTTTATCCCCTTTTTCCAAACTACTCTATTTTAAGATAGATCGAAGTTCGAATTATTTTAGTTGCTATCTTTCTGCATTTCCGGCCTTCGGCCGGTCCTTAAGAGTATATCACTTGGTCGGTCAGCTGATACGCTATTTCTGCGTGAACCCCTTTTATAAGTATTTCATATTCCCCACAAATGCCATCAGATCAACTCCGATTTTAAGATAAATAGGTCTTATCCATAAGTAGTTCTGATAGACTGCCGTCGAAGCTACTCAAATATGGCGGCAAAGAGTTGGAAGGCGCATGCATCGGTTTCTTTGCAAAATATGGTCGGACTAGTGCATTCCTAACGACTGAAATTTAAGTGTTCTTTGCCCAGTCCACAAGAGAGGCGGTCTTGCAAACTGCGACAACTATGGCGGTATCAACCTTCTTATAACATCCTGTTAAGTGTATTGTGCGAACGATTTAAGCCCACCGTGAATCGGCTGATTGGACTTTGTCAGTGCGGCTTCAGACCAAGTAAATCTTCCATCGACCTGATTTTCACAATGCGCCAAGTCTTGGAAATAAACCAAAGAAAAAAATTAACATACATCACCTCTTCGTCCATTTTATCGCCGCCTTCGACAGCACGAAAAGGAGCTGCCTATATGCCGCTGTGTCTAAATTTGGTTTCCCCCCAAACCTTATACGGCTGCTCAAAATGTCGTTATGCAACACCATCAGTTCAGTCAGAATTGGGAAGGACCTCGCCGTTCGAAGCTAAACGAGGTTTCAGACAGGGTGACCCTTACGATTTCTTTAATCTGATGCTCGAGAAAATTATACCTGCTGCAAAACTTAGCCGCCCTGGAACAATATTTTATAAAAGCGTGCAAAAAAAAAAAAAAAAAAAAAAAAAAAAAATAACTGGTGTATGCTGATGACATCGACATTACCGGCCTGCACACCCGCATCGTTATTTACACGGAGTTTGCCAAGGCTATTAGCAGTGATACAGCTATCAGATCTAGAAGCAGCAAGTGGCTTAAGTCCTAGGAAGCTTCTAGTATTTGCCAAGGGGACGGAGTTATTTTATAACATAGGTCCTGATTTTTGGTAGTTTTCAGCTTGGTCGTTAAAACAAACTTCTGGTAATACAAAGGACTTATTCAGTCTATGAGAGGTCCTCATGGACAGGCCAGTTCAACCTAACCTAACCTTGCCAGGACCTCAAAGTAGTTGTTCCGCAGTTTTCTTTTTATTTCATGACCTATTCATACACGGGGGAACTTTACAGTAGTGATCATATTTTTGGTCTCACAATATAAGTTATTACATACGTACAACTTTCATCGCATACAATCAAAAATATTTATTTACTTGCAATCATAACAATTTATTTGTACATGATATATAAAACAAATATCGCCAGTTCGACCGTTCAGTGGAATGTCGCCATATATAGTAAGGGTGATATTCCACTGGACAGTGAATTTACAACAACACACTTTAAGATGTATGGCCACTTAAAAGTTCTCTAACTCTTTGATTTCTTAAATCTGTAAATAAAAACGGAATATCAGGTCTACCAGAGGTAATGTGTGCCCCCGCACAAAGTTTGTCATTCACAAGTGCCCCTGCTCCAGAATCTCCTTTACCCAGCATACTTTCACCACATCCAACACAAATTTTTTTCGTCTGGTAGATTGAACGATGACGATTTAGATTTATGAAGGTTCTCGCAGTGATCCCTTTGAATTATAGGCATTGTGGTAGTTGTGAGATAAGGATTAGGATATCCACCTAAAGTTGCCTTACCCCATCCACTAACTCGCATAAACTTGCCCTGTGCTAATTCGGTATCGGCATCGCAAAGCGTTAAAAACCTTACTGCATTATCCCTCCATTTAAAATCTGTTTCCAATTTAACGACAGCTATATTTATATACGGTGGACCAAAACTTATCTCGCGCACTTTTCGTGTTGCATTTGTCTGTTACTTATGTCGCTTACACCAGCTAGAACGCGGAGATCTTCCCATCCTTTATTTGATACGCATTCTTTATCTGTAACCACCGAATCCTTAGAGATTATGGAACCAACGCAAAGGTACTCGGAACAACGAAATATTGATACCGCATGTACGCTGTCCTTTATTTTTATAGTTTCTCCTTTTATAACGCGAAATTTCGCATTCGTATTGATTAAAAAGCAGTGTAGAACAACAAAAAGGATCGTGAAAAGATTGCGTGAATTCATTTTAATTTAAGAACTTTTGCATCACTTTTTAAGTACATCGAAATTGATTTTGGGGGCGCTATTTATACTAAATTGAGCAATATGAATAAAAAATAAGCAACTGCCTTTCAATTAAAATTCCAGGAATTTTAAATAACAACAACACATCTTAATTAAAGTCATGGCTACACAAACAAAAAATATTGCTTGTTTTCACTCGGTACATTATAAATAAAATAAATAAATAAATGCAAGGCGCGATAACCTCCGAAGAGATTTTAGGCCGAATATTTATTCCAATTTGCATCGTGCTTTCTATTTGTTTTATGTCGACTAAACACCGATTAGAAAAACTTTTTTCTAATTAAAAACTTGTTTCTTCGTTTTTGATGTTACTCTGCCCGGGAGTTGAACCCATAACCCTCGGGGTGGTTGACAGAGCGTGCTACCATAACACCACGGTGGCCGCCTCGATCAATTATAGCTTGTAGACATTTTTGGTAAAAACAAAAGGCATACTAAGCGTTTATAATAACGTTCAAATACAAATTTTCTGCTATAGGAGCCTAAAAAGCCTATTCAATTAATAACTATAATGGACATTTTTAATTAGCTAAACAAACGGAATTAATTGACGCATATGCCAGCGAAATGAAATGAACGCAGCTTTAAAATAAATAAATAAATGTAAAGCGCGATCACCTCCGAAGAGATCTAAGGCTGAGCTTCTCTTCCAATTTGTGACGTACTCCTCTTGATTTTCCCTACAAATTGGCTGGACAGGACCTACATGTTTTATGCCGACTTCGAATGGCATCGAAAGGCAGACGAGTTTTCACTGAGAGCTTTTCGTGGCAGAAATACACCAGGAGCGCTTGCCAAATACTGTCGATGGGCGACCCCGCTTAGAAAAATTTTCTTCTAATTGAAAAACCTTATTTATTAAATTTTGATGTTCCTTTGCCCCGGGTGTGAACCCAGGGCATAAGGTGTGGTAGGGGGAGCACGCTACCATCACACCACGGTGGCCGCGGCCTTGAGAAAACATTTTGTTATACTTTTTCAAAAGTAAATTTCCTGGTAATTGTGTTTTTATATATACGTATATTTGCACAGTTTAATTATGTTATCAAATTGATATTTGCGTCATATCAAATGACTGTATTTTTAGTTTTTAATTAGTTTTATCTGTTTCCAAACTGCTAATAGTTTCTATTGTATACAGCCAAAAACAACCAGAGTTGAGAGAAGTGCAAGAAATTCTGAGCAACAAAGCTGCTCGAAAAAAAATGGGCTGACATAATCAATTCTTTCGACATGTTTTACGCATATTCCGAACGACATCTACAAATCAGCTGTGTTTTCACTGAGAAGCATTTAATGCAGAGATACACTCGTAGTGCTTGCCAAATGATGGAGAAAACTTTTTTTAATGAAAAAACTTGTTTCTAAATTTTGTATGTTACTTTGCCCCGGACTTAAACCAAGGAAATTCGGTGCTCTATACGGAGCATGATACCACCGCACTACGGCGACCGCTTGAAAGATACAGGCATGTTTCATATAAATTGACACAAATATAAGTAGCTTGCCATTGTCTAAATGTACTATGTTGAGTTTATTGCGAAACAATTCCCTTGGTAGATCCCTTTTCCTGGAAATTTGCTTACCTATGTGCTACAGTGTCTACGTAATTGAAAGGCTTTAAGGTGTGGGAAAGATGGCAATAGGCGTGCGAATCCAGTCGTTCGATTCGAGTCGAATTGAATCCATAGACTCGATTTGATATTCGAGTCGAATAGTTGGAATGATTGAAATAGTTAGAAAGTAATGAATTTAAATCTTAAATAGACTATTTCGATGTAGTGATAACTTAAAATAAAAGGAAATGAAAATATTGTTTAATTAACGTAAATTTTTACATTTATTAATAATATTCCGAAAAATATACACCATTGTGATTTCGCTCTGAAATTTGATACACCGCTTTCTATTGAAACAAGAAGGATTCTGTATGAAGAAGAAATCGTTTCATTTTATTGATCCGTTCCATAGTTTTAGGTCCGTACTTTTATTCTGCCCTTAAATAATAAAAGCCCGGATTCAGCATTTATTTTCGGACAAAAAGTTAATATTGGGAAATATATATTTTTGAAT
The DNA here is from genome assembly GCF_040869045.1 of Eurosta solidaginis. Classification (NCBI taxonomy): domain Eukaryota; kingdom Metazoa; phylum Arthropoda; class Insecta; order Diptera; family Tephritidae; genus Eurosta; species Eurosta solidaginis. Next base: position 135,609,090 of record NC_090322.1, read on the forward strand.
GACTTTTAATATTAAAAGGTTATAATAAAATTATTTTTTTTTTAGCTGTGTAGATCCATTTCGGTAGGTGCTAAACTCCTTCATCTACAATGCTCTATTTCATATAATGTTCAAAATACAGTTTAGTTATTGTGTTATATTACGAGAGATTGGTTCTGTTGTGTTAGTTAATGTGTGGTCATTCCTTGCTTCCAGAGTATCTTTATCAATATTATTTTTAGATATTTGGGAGAAAAAAAAACGCTAGTAAAAAATCATATATATTTTTAGCTTCTTGCTGGTAGTCCAGAAGCCACTGCAAAAAAACATGTTGCATGTTGTATTAAAACGAGACCAATATCATTCATTAATTTGTATTTGTGGCAACCCCAAACCCAGCTCGGCATGATCATGGTAATTCGTCGATTAAAAGTAAATTTTCGGCGAAAATATGTTGCATATTTTATTCAAATAAAATTTTCAAATTATGAAAGCTGGCAACGCCCCGACCCCAAAAGTATGGACTTGCCACCGCCTACCCTGGAAGAAACCCCTGGCAAGTCGGTTCAATCAAGGAGCACATCTTTTATCAATCTGAAATTTTGCAGTAAGGGTAATCTCTTTTTATACTCAGCTGAGCAGAGCTCACAGAGTATATTAACTTTGATTGGATTACGGTTGATTGTACAGGTATAAAGGAGTCGAGATAGATATAGACTTCCATATATCAAAATGATCAGTATCGAAAAAAAATTTGATTGAGCCATGTCCGTACGTCCGTCCGTCTGTCCGTCCGTCTGTCCGTTAACACGATAACTTGAGTAAATATTGAGATATCTTCACCACATTTGGTACACTAGCTTATCTGGACCCAGAATATATTGGTATTGAAAATGAACGGATGATAACCACGCCCACTTTTTATATATATAAAATTTTGGAAAACACAAAAAACCTAATAATTTAGTAAATAATATGCCTAGAATTTTTAAATTTGACAAGTGGACTTACATTAAGTCTCGATAAAAATTTGTAGCGTGACACCGCCTACTTGTGATAAAATCAATTTTTTCGTTAAACCTATCGTAACAAAATTCGGCAGAGACGTTGCCTTTACTAGAGGGAATGCTGTGAAGAAAAATTAACGAAATCGGTTACGGACCACGCCCACTTTTATATAAAATATTTTTAAAAGGTTCGTGGACGAATAAAATAAGGTATATCTTTGTAAAAAAGAGCTTTATATCATATAAATAATAATAAATAGGAAAAACTTCAAATTTAAAAAAAATGGGCGTGACACCGCCCCTTTCATGACTAAGTAATTTTCTATGTTTCGGGAGCCATAACTCGAAGAAAAATTAACGGATCGTAATAAAATTGGGTCCACAGATTTTCCCTATAGCAGGTAATATTTCTAGGAAATATGGACAAAATCGGTTAAAGACCAGGCCCACTTTTATATAAAAGATTTTTAAAAGGATCGTAGGCGAAAATAGTAAGCTATATCTAAGCGAAAAAGAGCTTTGTATCAATAGAATTTTACTTTCTAAATTGAATTATAACATTAAATAGGAAACACTAAAATATTTAAAATGGGTGTGGCACCGCCCCTTTTATGACTAAGCAATTTTCTATGTTTCGGGAGCCATAACTGTGTACACATATTTTCCCTATAGCAGAAAATATTTCTAGTTAAAATGGTCTGGATCGGTCAAAGACCAAGGCAGCTAAGATATAAAACAAATTAAAAAGGGCGTAGACTAGAATAATAAGCTATAACTTAGCAAAAAATGTTTTGAATCAATGATATTTCACTTATCAAGTTTTATTTTGAGAGGAAATTGGGAGGCGCGGGCGGTGCCACGTGTTATGTAGAAAAGTAATTTAACTGAAAAGAAATGTACAACTGAAGCTCACGCTGAGTATATAATGTTCGGTTACACCCGAAATTAGACACCTGTACTTGTTGTTAATAATACAGTGAGGCAGACTGTTAAATTAATGCTAAATTTTTACATGAGGTTAATAAAGATAATAAAATAACAAAACTTGTAAATTCATAAAGAAATTGTGTACATTAGGTGGGTTGAGTAAAAGTGATACTATTCAATAAAAATAAAACAGAAGAAATTAATTAAATTACAACTATTAAGAAATCAAATGTTTAATTATCTGTCCGAAGCAAAACTTCGACTTCGAAATACGACCTGCTTAGAAGGAAGGATTTCACATATTTTAAAAACGGTTGAAGATTCCCTAAGGCCCGAACTTCTGCTGGTAGTGCATTGAATAGTTTAGACTCTATTGTATAAAATTTGTTAGTGTGTGTTTCTCCAAGATAGGACAGCGACGGTATTGTTTGCGTTACTTCAGATGCCATTCTTTCCAGGTAACCACATCTAACGAAAAAAACTTTTAAAACTTTTAAAAGTTTAAAATAATATAGGTCTCTCACTGAAAGAATTAATAACCTTCTAAAAAGCTCCCTTGAGGAGTGCATTCGGTTCACCTTGCATATTCTCTGTATTACACACTTTAGCCATTTTATAAGTGGTTAAAATTTGTTCAAGCTAGCGCCTCCCCAACAGGTGATGCGATGTAGCAATTTTGAGTGAAATAATGCGTAGTAAACTATTTCATACACTGAAAGAAATGGTGATTGTAAAATCAACAAATCGGTTCTGTTGTTCTTGACTTAACGGAGATTCGGTGAAGTTGATCGAATTACGGTTAATTCGACCGAGTTCTTTGTCAAACGAACAAATTAGTTTAGTCATTTCAACAGAAGAGAAATTGACGTTCTTAAGTTAACAAAATTCTGTAAAATTGACAGATTCCTGGTCAATCTAACTGATTTATCTTTTAACACAACTGATCTCACTGGTCATTTCAACAGCGATCAACAGTCAATACATGAGCAAATTTCAAAGAGAATTTTACGCTCACTGCGCTCTCTACTTTGTACTTATGACGATGGTGCCACTTGTTTAAAAAAAAACCAAAATAAGAAAACCACCAAATCGAAAAAACACACAAAATGGGAGAACAACAAAAAACTAGTTTTCAGTTATCAATACAAAACGAAATCCCCTTTTTATTAAACGGTTTTATTTAGGTTGACTTGACAGGCTGCACGGCCGGCCGGCCAGCGCGAATTTTGTAATTAAAATTTAAGTAACTTCCCGATAAGCTACAAGCTTGAAGCTTGGAATATAGTTCAGAACCCGATGACAATGCAATAATAAGAAAAAAATCGCCGCTCGGGGGCGCAAGGATCGAGATATTCATAGTTTTGGTCCGATTTCGCTCATATTTGGAACACATAATACATACAAGAATAGAGAACGACCTATGAAAAAAATCACCGCTAGTTGGCGCATGGATCGATATATTCACAAAAATCGTATTTGTGGTCCGATTTGGCTCATATTTGGAACACATAATACATACATGAATAGAAAGAGACCTATGAAAAAAAGCGCCGCTAGGTGGCGCAAGGAACGAGATATTCACAAAAATCATATTTGTGGTCCGATTTGGCTCATATATGGAGATCGTATTTGACATACAGAAATAGAAGCCGCTTTAGTAAAAAAAATTCACGCTAGGTGTCGCAAAAATTGAGATATTCAAAAAACTCGTACTTGTCTTATCTGTCCGATTTGGCTCTTGAACAAACATTATATACTGTCCGGTAGAAGTGACATCAAAATACTTTGGAGCACATAAGTTCAAATTTTGCTAGTGAAACTTCAGTATAATAAAATAAATAAAAAAAATGTTTAAGTTAAACGGCTCAAGGGAATTTCGGGCCCTAGGCGAGTTATAATTTGCGGCCGCTTTCTCCCGTATTTATAGAAAGAAATTGGAGATCAGAAAATTTTATTCAAACTTAGTGCATAAAACAAAAAAATATTTCTTTTGTATATTAAATATATATTTTTTTTTTTCAACAAAAGAACGAAAATATAACACACAAAAGTATTTTAATTATCTTAGAGTTTACTAAAACCTCATATTCCGCGCCTTCATTTCAGAGAAAGTTGATATAGTTTTACTTAAATCTAATTTTTGCCCAATTTCCTGCTCTATTGATAGTAATGCTAAACCTAAAAGCCTTTCTCGAGTCATGGTCGAACGCAAGCACGTTTTGATTAATTTCAGTTTCGAAAAGCTACGCTCGCCACTCGTAACCAACATGGGTATCGTCAACAAAATACGTATAGCTACAACTAAATTGGGCATGCGACCAGACAAGTTGTGCTGTAAAATATAATTAAGAACATCAAGAGGGTTGAATGACTCTGGGACTCTTCGTGCGATAGCTTGTAATTCATCACATAAATCTGCAGCATCTATATCTTTCGATTCATTGAATGTTAAAGCTTTTTCTAGATTCTGGAAACTTTTCAAAGTTGTTTCTTTACTCTCATTCAACAAATTGTGGACATCGTTCAAAAATCCAAAAACAGAGTTCATATTTTTCAGTTGCAGAAATCGCTCATCGATGGAATTGATAGCAGTATCCAAAATAGAAAAATAAAAATTTGTTTTGAATTTTTGCTTTTCATCTACAATTTGTTCGTCATCTCCTTCATACGAAAATTGGTTTGCCCTTTTCCGTGGTCTTTTCGACGATACAAAATTAGTAATCACACATTTGCAAAAAGGAATTTTAGTACAAAAGTGTTTATCGAATTTGGTGCCCCTAGAACTTGGTGCCCTAGGCGGGTCGCGTAGTTAGCGTTATGGTAGAGCCGGCCCTGGTCCTAGGTACTAGTCATTATACTCCTCATCAATCTAGGGCGTTGAGCAGACAATTAAATAAAAGCGTTAGGCGCGTGAAATTTCTGAAAATGTGAGGCGTAGCATAACCTGATTAAGGTTCAGTTGGTCTTACTTATGACTATCAATAGAAATTTGACACGTCCAACGCTTTAATTTAATTGTCTTATCAACGCCCTAGAAATTTGAGGAGTGTGATGACTAGTACCTAGGACCTACCTAATTATATTCTATCTTTTAGAATTATTACTACTTAATGTAAGTATTGTTTTCCATAAAACCGTTTAACTTAAAATTTTTTTTATACTCAGTTGAGCAGAGCTCACAGAGTATATTAACTTTGATTGGATAACGGTTCGTTGTACAGGTATAAAGGAATCGAGATAGATAGAGACTTCCATATATCAAAATCATCAGTATCGAAAAAAAATTCGATTGAGCCATGTCCGTCCGTCCGTCCGTCTGTCCGTTAACATGATAACTTGAGTAAATTTTGAGTAATCTTGATGAAATTTGGTATGTGGGTTCCCGGGCACTCATCTCAGATCGCTATTTAAAATGAACGACATCGGACAATAACCACGCCTACTTTTTCGATATCGAAAATTTCGAAAAATCGAAAAAGTGCGATAATTCGTTACCAAATACGGATTAAGCGATGAAACTTGGTAGGTGGGTTGAACTTATGACGCAGAATAGAAAATTAGTAAAATTTTGGACAATGGGCGTGGCACCGCCCACTTTTAAAAGAAGGTAATTTAGAAGTTTTGCAAGCTGTAATTTCGCATTCGTTGAAGATATCATGATGAAATTTGGCAGGAACGTTACTCTTATTACTATATGTCTACTTAATAAAAATTAGCAAAATCGGAGAACGACCACGCCCACTTTTAAAAAATTTTTTTTTTTAATTCAAATTTTAAAAGAAAAGTTAATATCTTTACAGTATATAAGTAAATTATGTCAACATTCAACTCCAGTAATGATATTTTGCAACAAAATACAAAAATAAAAAAAAATTCAAAATGGGCGTGGCTCCGCCCGTTTTCATTTAATTTGTCTAGGATACTTTTAATGCCATAAGTCGAACAAACATTTACCAATCCTTGTGAAATTTGGTAGAGGTTTAAATTCTAGGACGATAACTGTTTTCTATGAAAAAGGGCGAAATCGGTTGAAGACACGCCCAGTTTTTATACACAGTGGACCGTCTGTCCTTCCGCTCGGCCGTTAACACGATAACTTGATCGATCGATATATCTTTACTAAACTCAGTTCACGTACTTATCTGAACTCACTTTGTATTGGTGTAAAAAATGGCCGAAATCCGACTATGACCACGCCCACTTTTTCGATATCGAATATTACGAAAAATGAAAAAAAACGCCACAATTATATACCAAATACGAAAAAAGGGATGAAACATGGTAATTGTATTGTTCTACTGACGCAAAATATAACTTTAGAAAAAAACTTGGTAAAATGGGTGTGACACCTACCATATTAAGTAGAAGAAAATGAAAAAGTTTTGCAGGGCGAAATCAAAAGCCCTTGGAATCTTGGAAGGAATACTGTTCGTGGTATTACATATATAAATAAATTAGCGGTATCCGACAGATTATGTTCTGGATCACCCTGGTCTACATTTTGGTCAATATCTCGAAAACGCCTTCACATATACAACTAAGGCCACTCCCTTTTAAAACTCTCATTAATACCTTTAATTTGATACCCATATCGTACAAACACATTTTAGAGTCACCCCTGGTCTACGTTTATGGCGATATCTCGAAAAGGCGTCCACATATAGAACTAAGGCCCACTTTTTTTTTCAAATACTCATTAACACCTTTCATTTGATACCCATATCGTACAAAAAAATTCTAGAGTCACCCCTGGCCCACCTTTATGGCGATATCTCGAAAAGGCATCCACCTATAGGACTAAAGCCCACTCCCTTTTAAAATACTCATTAACACCTTTCATTTGATACCCATATCGTACAAACAAATTCTAGAGTCACCCCTGGTCCACCTTTATGGCGATATCTTGAAAAGGCGTCCAGCTATAGAACTAAGGCCCACGCCCTTTTAAAATACTCGTTAACACCTTTCATTTGTTACCCATATTGTACAAACAAATTCTAGAGTCACCCCTGGTCCACCTTTATGGCGATATCTCGAAAAGGCGTCCACCTATAGAACTAAGGTCTACGCCCTTTTAAAATACTCATTAACACCTTTCATTTGATACCCATATTGTACAAACGCATTCTAGAGTCACCCCTGGTCCACGTTTATGGCGATATCCCGAAAAGGCGTCCACCCATAGAACTAAGGCCCACTCCCTTTTAAAACACTTATTAACACCTTTATTTTGATACCCATATTTTACAAACGCATTCTAGAGCCAAACCTGGTCCACTTTTATAACGATATACCGAAAAGGCGTCCACCTATAGAACTAAGACCCACTCCCTTTTAAAATACTTATTAACACCTTTCATTTGTTACCCATATTGTACAAACAAAGTCTAGAGTCACCCCTGCTCCACCTTTATGGCGATGTCTCGAAAAGGCGTCCATCTATAGAACTTAGGCTCACGCCCTTTTAAAATACTCACTAATACCTTTCATTTGATACCCATATCGTACAAAATAAATTCTAGAGTCACCCCTGGTCCACCCTTATGGCGATATCTCGAAAAGGCGTCCATCTATAGAACTAAGGCCAACGCCCTCTTAAAATACTCATTAACACCTTTCAATTGATACTCATATCGTACAAACAAATTCTAGAGTCACCCCTGGTCCATCTTTATAGCGATATCTCGAACAGGCGTCCATCTATAGAACTTAGGCCCACGCCCTTTTAAAATACTCATTAACACCTTTCAATTGATACTCATATCGTACAAACAAATTCTAGAGTCACCCCTGGTCCATCTTTATAGCGATATCTCGAAAAGGCGCCCATCTATAGAACTTAGGCCCACGCCCTTTGAAAATACTCATTAACACCTTTCGTTTGTTACCCATATTGTACAAAAAATTCTAGAGTCACCCCTGCTCCACCTTTATAGCGATATCTCGAAAAGGCGTCCATCTATAGAACTTAGGCCCACTCCCTTTTAAAATTATCATTAACACATTTCATTTGATACCCATATCGTACAAACGAATTCTAGAGTCAGGCTTGGTCCACCTTTATGGCGATATCCCTAAATGGCGTCCATCTATAGAACTATGACCCATTTCCTCTTAAAATACTCTTTAATACCTTCCATTTGATACACATGTCATACAAACACATTCCAGGGTTACCCTAGGTTCTTTTTACAACATGGTGATTTTCCCTTACTTTGTTTCCACAGCTCTCAACTGAGTATGTAATGTTCGGTTACACCCGAACTTAGCATTCCTTACTTGTTTTTAATTATTTTATTTGAATTTACTATGCAAAAAATTATGAGATTCCGGGACACCTATTTATCGGGTACAATTTTGCAACTTCTCCTCCAAGCGAAATGCAAAATTGCGCCTTCTTGTTGCAAAAGATATGTTTGCACGAACAGGATTTATACAAAGTTAGTAACATTTTGTTCAAGTTCACGCGAACGAATTTAATAAGATAACAAGTAAGAACGGGACTGTCTTCGGCTGTGCCGAAGACTTCATACCTTTCATGAATGGGGCTGAACAATAATCTTATCACGTTCGTAATCTCCGAATAATCGGATGTATAAGATAAGAAATATATAGTGAACAGATCTGCATACCTTAACGATTTTTAAGATAAATATAAAATAAAAAACAGGTAGGTAATCTGTGTGAGGATGCAAAGCTTCACGTTTTTTGTGGTCTGCATGTACAAACTATGACTAGGAATCACGTATTTCAAAAATATATGACCTAAACGTAACTATTTGATGAAATTTGATGAATTTTGAAGCTTCTAGCCGTAAAAAAGGGGCAAAAATGAGAGTTTATATGAAGTATATAATATATATACCACCGATCTCTATGATTTTTTCAGACAACAATATATGCTATATACGTAAGCAATCGGTGAAATTTGAAGCTTATAGCTGTTAAAATGGGGTAGAAATTGCGAAAAGTTTCTTATCTGAACAATCGGTTGTATGAGATATATACTATATATACAACCGATCTCTATGATTTTTTCAGACAACAATATATGCTATATACGTAAGCAATCGGTGAAATTTGACGCTTATAGCTGATAAATGGGGTAGAAATTGCGAAAAGTTTCTTATCTGAACAATCGGTTGTATGAGATATATACTATATATACAACCGATCTCTATGATTTTTTCAGACAACAATATATGCTATATACGTAAGTATTTGGTGAAATTTGAAGCTTCTAGCTGTTAAAATGGGGCTAAAATTTGCGAAAATATATATATATATATATATACTATATATATATACTATATATACCACCATATATATACTATATATACAACCGATCTCTATGATTTTTTCAGACAACAATATATGCTATATACGTAAGCAATCGGTGAAATTTGAAGCTTATAGCTGATAAATGGGGTAGAAATTGCGAAAAGTTTCTTATCTGAACAATCGGTTGTATGAGATATATACTATATATACAACCGATCTCTATGATTTTTTCAGACAACAATATATGATATATACGTAAGTATTTGGTGAAATTTGAAGCTTCTAGCTGTTAAAATGGGGCTAAAATTTGCGAAAATATATATATATATATATACTATATATATATACTATATATACCACCATATATATACTATATATACGACCGATCTCATCAATTTTTTCAGGCAACAATATGTGCAATATACGAAAGTATATGGTGAAGTTTGAAGCTTCAATCTGTTAAATTGGGTAAGATATTACAAAAATCCTCTTTTTCTGAAAAATCGGTTGTATGGAGGATATATGCTATAGTGGTCCGATCCGGTCGGTTCCGACAAATGTCTAATCGGACACCCAAATACACCCGCTCACCAAATTTTATCAAGATATCTCAAAAATTGAGGGACTAGTTTGCATACAAACAGACAGACGGACAGACGGACAGACGGACATGGCTAAATCAACTCAGCTCTTCAACCTGATTAGTTCGGTATACTTAATGGTGGGTCTATCTATTTTCCTTTAAGGACTTACAATTTTCGGTTTCGTGACGAAATTAATATACCATTTCATTTTCATGAAAGGTATAATAAAAAACATCCTTTTTTAATGTTGATGTTTCCGACAACATAAAAGTTTGAGTTGTTTTGGAATCGTTTCAAATTAAAGTGTTACGAAAATTAAACTTGCCGAATTGCATGTAAAGTTACTCCAGAGGTGAATTACCTTCTAGCGATTTGATTCTTTACTTTTTATAACTTACAAGTTCTCTATTCAAAATGTAATATCAAACTTTTATGCAAGTTTTATTCAAAACAATCAAGTGTGGCAACTACATGCGAGAGAACAAGTTGAGAATGAACTGAGCTGCAACTGAAAGAATTGAGAATCAGTTTTGTGACTACTATTTTCATTTCTATTTGCAAAGCGAAGTTCAAAACTATAAATTATAAAATATAAAATTTGGTGTAAGTGCGTTTAATAAAACAAAATAATAAAGTGTATAATGTTTAATGTGTGCCAGCATATTTGACGTAAGTCCAATTGACGTTCGGTTAGTTAGTGCCACCGTAGTGAGATGGTAGCGTGCTCCGCCTGCCACACCGTATACACTGGGTTTGCACCCGGGCAAAGCAACATCAAAATTTTAGAAATAAGGTTTTTCATTTAGAAGACAATTTTTCTAAGCCGTGTCACCCCTCGGCAGTGTTTGGCAAGCGCTCCGAGTGTATTTCTGCCATGAAAAGCTCTCAGTGAAATCTCATCTGCCTCGCAGATGCCGTTCGGAGTCGGCATAAAACATGTAGGTCCCGTCCGACCAATTTGTAGGGAAAATCAAGAGGAGCACGACGCAAATTGGTAGAGAAGCTCCGCCTTAGATCTCTTCGGAGTTTATCGCGCCTTACATTTATTTATATATATGGCAACATTGGTACTTTCGTACAAAGGTGTCGCAACAACTTTTTTGTTCATTTGACTACTAAAACGGTCAATTACGAATTAACGATTTGTGCGCAGTTGATCCAACATCTTGTTGCGATGGATAAAAATTAACAAAAATTTCGGTTGAATTGACCAGTATTTCAGGTGACTTTACCAGTCTTTTTCTTTCAGTGTAGTTCTATTAGAGCAGTAATTCCTGAGTTGATAGAACCAGCGTAGTGAATATTGCAAATATTTTTTCAAGCGGGAAATGTGACTAGACCAATTCATATTACAATCAACGATTAGACCTAGGTATTGAAATTCCTCTACTATGCCAATTACAAAGCAATTGGCGCTACAGGGTGTGAGAGGATTGAAAGTACAAGACTTTAGCTCAGGACATAATGCTGATGAAGGGTGAAGCGCTCGCAATCTGAAGAATGAAAAGTTATGTTGACATCTGGAGGTTTCCTTGAATTCAAGCTATAAAACATTAACTTAGTTTTACTGCTGATGGCGAATTTATGTTTTGCAAACCAAGATCTTGACAGAGACAAATCATAATTTATATTAGCAATTAGGTCAAAAGAACTACCTGAGCCATATGCTAATGCAAGATCGTCAGCAAACTCAGTAACATTTCCTTTAAAGGGTAAGTCAATAATGGAATTTATGTAAACTAAGAAAGGAATAGGGCTCAGCACGGGACCTTGTGGAATCCAACTATTATTGATTTAGGGTCACTGAGTGTGTCCTGAATTCTTACCCTTTGCACCCTACCTGTTAGATGTGATCTAAACCAGTCGTGTATAAACCCACGAAAGCCGGCACAGTATAATTTATCCAGTAAATATTTATGGTCAACTGTATCAAAAGCCTTCGTAATGTCAACGAAGAGACCGCCGCAGCTTTTTTTGCTATCTAACTCTTTGCAAATGAATGACCAAAATTCGAGGAGCGCATCTTCAGTAGAACGGCCCGTCCTTAACCCGAGCTGCCTCGAGCTAAAGAAATGTTTTCTTTCAAGAAATAGTAGTATGCGGTTTAGTTCTTTCTCGAAAACTTTAGAGATGGATGCCAACAGGGAAATCGGTCTATAATTATTTTTATCATTCTTGTCACCCTTTTTAAAGAGGGGTAACATTATTGCACATTTCAGCTGGTCAGGGAAGACACCTGTGTAAACACTGGTATTAAAAGGGTATTTAAAAATGTCTATTAAATTAAGGGCTGTGTTTTTAAGTAGTTTATTTGATATCCCATCAAAAACACATGAACCGGAATTGTTTAGATTTTTAATAATTGTTAGTGATGGGTTCAAACAAAAAACTATTTCTGGAACTAGGTCGTCATTACTCGACATAATACAATGCATGGGGTGGGATGAGATTTCCCTACTGATAAAATGAACGCCGGACGGTCATGGTATGATCAGTGATTTGAAGGTCCAAGTTTAGACCCCCCTCTCATCATTTAAAAAGTTAAAAATTTTTCCAGAAAACTCTGACTAGATTCAGCGTGTCGTCTGTAAACGCATATTATGGTCACATTCTTATTATTATTTTTTAGAAGAACTTTAACAATATCTGCACTTCGCAGATTAAACCCCTCTATGTTGTAATCAAATGTGTCTCGTACAAAACCTCCAACACAACCTGCAGAGTATTCAGCATTACTATTTGCATAAAAATTAAAATTGGGTATATGGAAAAATTCACTCTCATGGGAATAAATCCATATTTCCGATACAAAAATTAGATCAGGAAAAGTTGGAAATGCTTCTAAATTACACATGTATTAAGGAATCAAAATTTTGCCGTAGACTTCGAATATTTTGACGGACAATATAAAGACAATTATTATATGGAATTAGAAAATCGATACTGTTAAAAGGGTTGTCAATAAAAGGATTGTTGCTGTTGAGAGGGAGCAATCTTACGAAGCACTCATTAAAACGAATAGTTTTCAAGCTACATAAAAAGTCATTTGGACGTGGTTGAATCGGACCAGGGTTAGTAAATAGAACGTCCAATTTATTACGCGTCTGCCTTTGAAGACCTTTGATAGATGGATGAAAGTATCTATCGAAGACTATATGAATTTCTGTTGATAAAGTGTTACATACAATTTGCAAGATGGATTTGGCCAACTTTCCGAGTGGGAGTTAGTCTCCAAGATGATACAAAAAAGAAAAACAGTCGATTATATCCACATTAACTGGAGGTAATGCAGCTAGTGGAAAATTTAGATAAAACTCAATATTTACTTTTTTCGGCAGCTCTTTATGTCAATTGAAATCAATAGTTATATACGAGTTATGCAAATCCGAACGGCCAATAACAGAAAAATAGATGGCGTGAGGCGCATTGCTAGAGCAATTATTCATTTATTATGTTTTTTTTTATTGAAAGTGGTCTTTTAGAAGAAATTATATTTTACTCCCTTTATGGGAAGTACCTACAAAATTTAAGGTACTCCTCTTTGGATTCGGCCTTGATTACCACGATTTAATTTAGGCATTGTGATTGGTATCCACCATTTTTCGCAATGTCAACGAAGAGTTTAAGATCTCCATACTTAAATATTTTTGTTTTCCTAACAATATACTTATGGAAAGGCTTTGGGAAGCACTCCTCAGAGAATTCGTACACTGCCACTCCTGTGGTGGAATTGCACAAAAAACACAACTACATTTTCACAAATTTTCTTAAAATTAGCTTAAAAATAGTGCAAATATCAAAATTTATGAAAGCTAAAAAATAAAACCGTTTAAAAAATATAAAATATTTAACTTGACTACTTAGTTGTTACATTGTTATTTACATTGTTGTTATTGATAGTAGACTAGGGAATGTATAAGCTGGCAAGTTTTTATCCTGCCAAAGATCAGCTGTGCAAATTAGATGACAAAAGCGACTTCTTAAAAAATACTCTTTCACATGGAGTGGGAAAGAAAGTAGTCAAGAAACCCGTTATATAAACTGAACAAGTGACGCATTAACATAGATCTCCAATATATTTTGTAAGGTTAAAATGACATATCTACATAAAAGCAAGTAAGAAGGCTAAGTTCGGGTGTAACCGGACATTACATACTCAGCTGAGAGCTTTGGAGATAAAATAAGGGAAAATCGCCATTGTGCAAAATGAACCAAGGGTAACCCTGGAATGTGTTTGTATGACATGTGTATCAAATGAAAGGTGTTAAGGATTATTGAAAACGTAGTGGGCCATAGTTCTATAGGTGGATGCCTTTTCGAGATATCGCAATAAGGGTGGACCAGGGGTGACTCTAGAATGTGTTTGTACGATATGGGTATCAAATTAAAAGTACTAATAGCGGTTTTAAAAGGGAGTAGCCCTTAGTTGTATATGTGAAGGCGTTTTCGAAATATCTACCAAAATATGGACCAGGGTGACCCAGAACATCTTCTGTCGGGTACCGCTAATTTATTTATATATGTCATACCACGAACAGTATTCCTGCCAAGATTCCAAGGGCTTTTCATTTCGCCTTGCAGAACTTATTCATTTTCTTCTACTTAACATGGTAGGTGTCACACCCATTTTACATATTTTTTTTTCTAACGTTATATTTTGCGTCAATAAACCAATCCAATTACCATGTTTCATCTCTTCTTTCATATTTGATTCAGAATTATGGCATTTTTTTCATTTTTCGTAACTTTCGATATCGGAAAAGTGGGCGTGGTCATAGTCGGATTTAGGCCATATTTTATACCAAGATAAAGTGACTTCAGAAAAGTATGTGAACTAAGTTTAGTTAATATATATCGTTTTTTGCGCAAGTTATCGTGTTGACGGTCGAGCGGAAGGACAGACAGTCGACTGTGTATAAAAACTGGGCGTGGCTTCAACCGATTTTGCCCATTTTCACAGAAAACAGTTATCGTCATAGAATCTATGTTCCTACCAAATTTCACAAGGATTGGTAAATTTTTGTTCGACTTGTGGCATTAAAAGTATTCTAGACGAATTAAATGAAAAAGGGCGGAGTTGCGCCCATTTTGAAATTTTCTTTTATCTTTGTATTTTGTTGCAACATATCATTACTGGAGTAGAATGTTGACAAAATTTACTTTAATACTGTAAAGATATTAAATTTTTTGTTAAATTTTACCTTAAAAAATTTTTTTTTTAAAAGTGGGCGTGTTCGTCATCCGATTTCGCTAATTTTTATTTAGCACACATATAGTAATAAGAGTAACGCGCCTGCCAAATTTCATCATGATATCTTCAACGACTGCCAAATTACAGCTTGCAAAACTTTTAAATTACCCTCTATTAAAAGTGGGCGGTGCCAGGCCCATTGTACAAAATTTTTCTAATTTTCTATTTTGCGTTATAAGATCACCGCACCTACCAAGTTTCATCGCTTTGTCCGTCTATGGTAATTAATTATCGCACTTTTTCGGTTTTTCGAAATTTTCGATATCGAAAAAGTGGGCGTGGTTGTTGTCCGATTTCGTTCATTTTAAACAGCGATCTAAGATGAGCGCCCAGGAATCTACATACCAAATTTCATCAAGATACCTCAAAACTTACTCAAGTGTTTAAAGACGGACGGACGGACGGACATTGCTAAATGAATTTCTTTTTTCGCCCAGATCATTTTGATATATAGAAGTCTATATCTATCTCGATTGGTTTATGCCATTACGGTTTACCGTTATGCGAGCAATGTTAATATACTCTGTGAGCTCTGCTCAGCTGAGTATAATTATCAGTTTGTATGCTGTTGTTGTATTTACAGCCTAATATATGAATCAACCTATGAAAAAGGGGTATTTGACCCCTAACTCCAAAATTTGAGGGTCCATTAGAAATTCTGTGTACAGATTTTATGTGCTAGACCTACAAATTGAGGTATATCTCGCCAAGGGGTTATTTTCACTGTCAAACAGTGTAATTCATATTACATGATGATCCACTAAAATTCAGTTTACCGTAAACTTTCATAGCTGATCTTTATTTAACTCACAAAGAAGGAATCCGTATAAAAAACCGAGATAGTATGACTTCGAAATAAAACATAGTTCAAGCATACCGTTTCCTTTGAAACGACTTGCCAAGGGTTTCTTCCAGGATGGAAGAAGACAAGTCGGCATTTTTGGGGTCGCGACGTTGTCAGCTTTCATAATTTAAACATTTTATTTGAAAACACCATGCAACATATTTTCGCCGAAAATTGACTTTTCATCGACGAATTACCACGATCCTGCCAAGCTAGGACCTGATAAGTCCACGGTTTGAGGTTGCTCCAAATACCGGTAAATTAATTATGCTGGTCCCATTTCAATACAACGTTCCACATGTTTTTGCTGTCGGCTCCCCTACCATACGATTTTGGTATTCATACCCTGAACCTTCATCATTGGTATGCTAGAACATTGTTAATATCTTCATAAATTAAAGCTACACGAACCTGCCTACCGCCAAAATAGGCGTGGTTGGCATATAAGAGACTCATATTCAAGCATATAGCAGTGCAGCAAATACAAACGCAATAAGAACTGCCAATGCAAAGGTTTGAAGTTAAGCGACAACGAAAAAGCAATTATGATTAAAATTGGAATTTATTGAACGATTTGCCAAACATCGTGCGACCAGCCCACAAGAAAATATGCTTAAGTTTATATTGACTCAGTTGGTAAACTTTACTTGAGTTGATTCACCATACCACTAATTTATAATTACATAGTACATCTGTATGCATCAAACTACGTGCATGTATTTGAAGTTACAGGTTCTTGCATTGCCAGTAAACTCTTTCATATGAAAATATCCTTCGGCAACTTCTTGCAATGCGCATAATTTCATTTGTAATAAAATAATCGACAAAATCATTTCGAAAGCGCAGGCGCAAGCGCATTTTGATCGCATGATATTGCTCAACCGCGTTATGAGTTAGCATTTGTATATAGTGTGTGTGTATTTTTTCCACTTGCACGCGTTTGCACTTGCGCGGCTGCCAGTACCTTAATTCAAATAACAAAGTCAGCTGGTTTAGTAGCATCGGCGCTTTGAATTTTGCTTAGAGCAAACACTTTGAATCCAAAGCGCGCAATACAAAGACTCAATGTCCTTATGATTTCGCATCATCCAACGAATATTATAGCCCAGCCGTCAAAGTGTTTGTCGTTCATTTGGAATGTATGTAAGTACGTTTTGTAGTATTTGAAGTCCTCTGGCAATTACTTGAAATTAAGTCACGACTTAGAATTAAAGTTGCAGATTTTGGAATGCAAGAAAAACATCAAAATGCAGCTTTAAGTAAATCGCACAAATTGTTTTAATATAACAAACACACAGTGTTGTGGTGGAGAAGACAACATTTGTATAATCCAACAAACCATAAATATAGTAATAACTTACACGAAACAAAGCCGCTAGCTGGCGCAAAGATCGAAATATGCAAAAAATCTTATTTGTAGCCCGATTTGGCTCATATTTGGAACACATATTACATATATCAATATAAAGCCACCTATGAAAAAAATCGCCCCTAGGTGGCGCAAGGATAGGGATATTCAAAAAAAAACATATTTGATGAATTTGCGAATTTTTACAGTGTACTTTTTACTAGCTGTGTCGCCATTTTTTTTATTTTTGGATTTCAAAGTAGGTATGATCACGCTTCCATAAGAAGTTTTTGGCGATCCCTGCTGTACAGTATAAAACAGCAATCGTCACTCCATAAGCGCTTTCATGCAATTGTTTTTGTAAAACGCTCAGGCAATCGCACCACATAGGCAAGCGCACCACACATCCCCGCGCGCACGCATTCAAGACACTCGACAAAACCGAATGTATTCTGCTGTGCCCATTAGGAACTAAACTGCTATAATTTCGTGTAAAATGAATTTTGAAGTAATATTTTTGGGTATAATTTTGGCTCACCTGTATGAAAACAATAAAGCTTTGGTTGATTTATTTCATAATTAAATTTTAAATTAAATGAAATTTTATATGAACGCATGTAGAAGTATTTTTCAATGCTTTCAAGAAAACAATGCGATACGTTAATTTAGAAAGCTACCAAGTCCGACTTGGTTTGTGTAAGTGCCAGCGCCGTTTCTGCTCGCTGATTGGTTGTCGCTATTTTTTTGGAAAACAAAATGAAGAGTAGACATTCACTGACAAACATTTATTTCGTCTCACTTGAATTTAAAAATTGAATATGGAATATATATATTAGAGAAAAGTTTGAAGTAGGAAGATAATTTAAGATTATCACTCATTTATATAACAGGATATAATAAATAATAGCGGTGTTTTTTTAAACGGTTTTATTTAGCTTGACTCTATGTAGCGAACAGAATTTTGTAATCGAAATTTATGTAACTTCCCGATAAGCTACAAGCTTGAAACTTGGAATATATTTCAGGAATCGATGACAATGCACTAATAAGAATAAACAACTCCGAAAGGTGGCGCATGGATCGAAATATTTCAAAACATCGTATTTGTGGTCCGATTTGGTTCATATTTGGAACACATAATACATACATAAATATAAAGCGACCCATGAAAAAATCGCCGCTAGATAGCGCAAGGATCTAGATATTCAAAAAATCTTATTTTTAGTCCGATTTGGCTCATATTTGGAAACAGGTAATACATACATGAATAGAAAGGGACCAATGAAAAAAGTTGCCGCTAGGTGGCGCAAGGATCGAGATATCCAAAAAAATCTTATTTTATACATTTTCGAAATTTTTACAGTGTACTTTTTACAAGCTCCGTCGCCATTTTTTTTTTTTTTTTTTTTGGATTTCAAAGTAGGTGTGGTCACGCTTCCATAAGAAGCTTCTGGCGATCCCTGGTATAAAAATTAAATGTTGTTTCAGCCGGGACTTGAACCCAGAATCCACCGCACCACTGCGGTTTGCTGTTCACATCTGCCATAACTCACATTACTTTGACTCCAAAATTTGTTGTGATGTCACTCCGAATATTGTAATAGTGTACAATAACATACATCATCTATTACACTATTTTGTTGCTAAATTTAAATATACAACAACGTACGTTTTGATATTAGCCCAAAAAGTGTTAACAACAAAAATAATAACTACTTGGCGCGATTTACCTCCAAAGAGATTTAGGCTGAGATTCTCTTTTAATTTGCGTCGTGTTTCTTTTAATTTATTAAAGTGGCAGGACGGGACCTACATGTTTTATGCCGACTCTGAATGGCATCGGCAGGTGTGTTTGCCAAACCACTGCCGAGCGGCAGATTTTGAAGTTCCTCTTAACGGGCCTTGAACCCAGGGTCTTCGGTGTAGAATGCGTGATTTTATCATAACTCACTATGCAACTCAAATCACTGTACAAAAGCAGGGCCAGATTAACCCTCAACGGGGCCCTAGTCCACCATCAATTTGGGGGCCCTTTTTTCACGCCCGTTTCCTTCTTTTTTCGATTAAAAAGTACAAACTTATATCTTTCATAAAAATTGTATTGTCACAATGTAGTAATATAAATAAAATTACTATCTACATTTTAAACTTGTCGTTTTCTACATTTGTTTTCAGAAAATTCATCAATTATATCATCAATATCGATTTTATTCAATAAATCTGACTCAATGCAAAGTATACCTAAGATCTCGAGTCGCTCTTGTCGCGTTGTGTCTCCTCAGCAGCTTTGATTCTTTTTAATTGCGAGAAAGATCGTTTGGCAGAACATTTTGTGATCATTAATGTTAAAAAAATCCGAAGAGTTATTTCTGTGTTAGGAAATACATGGCTAATTGATCTTCCATTAGAATCTTTTACAAATGACTATGATTTTTTTATGCACCAGTGTATCTGGAGTTCACGTAACTTCGGAATTGTTTCATTTCAATGAAAAATTCTTCCAAATCTCTAGAATAAAAAATAACTAAGTTATTTATAGCTTCGTGGAGATCTCCATCAATTGCAGAAAAGTTGATGAGAAATGCAGATCTCTCTTAAACTTCCATATACTTTCACTGTGAAGATTGTCGATCATTTCGAGGAAACCTGTTCTCCTAAAATCACCGCGAGGCGAAAATTCTACTTCTGGAGCATTTCCGTCATTAGGTTGTTTTTTTCTACGGCGAGTACGTTTTAGGATTTCTGTATAACCTACACCAGGTAATAATTGTATTGTTTTTTTCCTCGAAATCATTGAAATTTTCGCGGAACGAAATTAAACTTTCTTCTAACGATCCGTACAAAAATGCACACGTTTGCAAATCCGCTTTTTCACTTTGTAGTGACTTACTCACTAAACGCATAGCAGTCAAAATAGAGTTGAAGGCTTCTACACCCGTTCCAAAAATAACCGAAATTTTCCAAAATAAAAACAACCAGTGTACATTTTGAGATAATTCTTTTTTATTATTCAATATACTCTCCTTTCACTTCGATACACTTATTTGCATGCTAATACAATTTGTCAAATGAGTCGGAAATGTCCTTTTTAGGAACTTTGTCTAGTTCGTCGGTCGTCGCCTTTTGAATGCGGTCAATTGAGTTTTATTTATTTGAGTAAACATTATTTTCAGTTATTATATTTTTCTTTCACTCTCTAGAATTTTATGTTTGGAAGAAAATTTTAGAAGGCAACTGCCTATTCTGCCTACTTGTTAATCCAGCCCTGTACAAGAGGGAGGATTTGTGCTAACTACTACTCCCAGTAGTGCATCAATTTTTTTTGTTTTGCATATCTTCAAAATGTCTGATACATTCCGCTCTTGAAGCAAATTTGTCTATAGTATTTTTATTCAAAGTGGGGATAGTTTTGCCTCCAGCGGATGTATCAGACATGCTTGTCATAAAAGGCTACAAAAATCTATAGACCCGATGGCTCGAGTTATGAAAAAATGTGTTCCCGCGGCAGAAGGGCTAGCACAACAAGGTCCTGCTACCACTGCGTAACGGATTCAACCAGGAAACACGTAGATCATATCCGTAACGTTGCCTTCGGAGAGTGGTTTTGAAGGTAATTAACAAGAAGAACATAGACCAATACTAATTAGCCATCGATATATGCACGATATTTTTAAAACGGGGTCTTAATAATCCAAAAAAACCGGCTATACAATATAATTAGTTAGTATTAAAAAAGTAAAGGTCCGATATTCTTAGTTTCTTTTATTAATTTCATATGTTGTACAATATAAGCCGACTCGCCATTCTATTGAACTTCCTTCGTAGTTATTCGACTGCCCTGCCGTCACTTAATTTATTATACCTATGTATGCGTTTCTTATCTCGACATGCAATTAAAGGCGTGCCCATCCAATGCCATTTTGGTATGGCTCAAGAGCTCGGCTGCACACTCAATGCGTTGGCATTTACGATTCACGGCTGAATTTTTTATGCAAGCAGGTGTTTGTAAGAATGCTGATTTATTTTTGCTTCTTCTTTCCTAGATTGCAGTATTTGTTTGGCAATTTAAAAACTTTTTTGTTTACTTTTTTAGGTAGCAACAGCAAAATATCGATTACATTTTAAGCGACACCATGAATAATATTGATTTGCTTATTTATTTATACTCTTTGTATACCTAGTTGCGCTAAGTAGATAATAGTGTAGCTCTTGAGTGAGAACGTAAAATTCCCAAGTGCACCTTGCTTCCGTCTCATAATAATATATAAAAACACGTGTCACTATGTTTGAGGCCAATGGACTCCTAAACTTCTGAACTGATTTTGAATTTGTTTTACACCCCGTTGGTTTCTGAGGGGGCCAGTGATTTAGAGGTACTATGACATTTTTTTTTAATTCAGGAGAGCCTTTAGTTGTGTAGAGGGTAATTTTCATACCCCTGGGTGACTAGGGTCTCGAGATATAGGCCAAAACGTGGGCCAGTGAATGCCTAAACAGTGTTTATACAATATGGATATCAAATGAAAGCTGTTGATGAGTGCTTTAGTACAGAGTAATATATTACCCAGAGACGGAGTGGGACTGGGACTGGGACTGGAATAAAATACATACCACCTTCTGGGACAGGCAATAAGGGATGCAGAAGAATGAGAAGAAATTGAGAGAAGAGAAAAGATAGAAGTAGAAGGAGACTGAGGAAGAGATAGAATGAGACGAAGATGGAGATAGATGAAGCGAAAAGTACGGAGGGAGGAGTGAATAAAAGGATTAGGAAAATGTGAAGAGAGGGGGAGGGCAGGGTCAGACGGAACAAGCTTATTAAAATGTATGCAGATAAGCCAAATTTAAGACAGGACAAGGTCTGCCGGGTCTTCTAGTAATAATATATAAATCATTCGAAAGATATAAAAATAAGCATAATAAAAAAAATTGTTAGCGCTTTTCGAAAATAAAAAAACATTTGGAGTTTTCCGATGAAAAAATTTTAAAATCTCTGCAAAGGGGACGAAATAAGAACTAGTACCGCCTCTTCAGTTAGTCATTTATCAATAAAATACCGAAATTTTCGTTTTCTCCATGCTGACTGGAGTTTCACGTCTCAATTAAGTCCAAGAAAAAATTGTTAGCAAAAGTCAGCAGCTTTTCTAGTTTTCGTGTATTCACAATAGGTTTTTGTGATTTGTTCTACAAAATATTTACAATTATCGATTTAACGGGGGTTAGTCACCCTGTGTTGGTAAAAAAGAAAAAGTCAAATGTAGTTATCTGGTAGATTGGTATCCTCGAGGTAAAATCTAACTTATCTGGAGATGGTGATATTGGACCTTAATGAGATAGCTGCAGGTACCCTGTATATGTACGCATAAAATACAAAATTTTTAACCCCCTGTATTTCGCCAACTGGTTGTTATTAAGTATTGATTTTTTGCATATTTTGGCTGAGGTTCAACAGTAAAACAACTCTATAAAATTTATATTCTGTAAGGTCTATTATCTGTTATTTACTTTTATTTTAGTTTTTATTGACAGAATAAAAAGGACGATACTATAAGTATCGATACCTGTTATTGCAAGTAGTATCGACACTTACTTACATATATCGGCACTTTTTTGGTAGTAAATTACAGCAGGGGCTGATTTATATAATACGCCCAAAAATGTCGGGACAGGTGTTTAAAAACATCTACAATTTTACGCCAGTCGCTCCTTCTCTCCGCCAACCCGCACCAATTGGTCACACCAAGGGAGTTTAAATCGTTTTCCACCTGGTGCTTCCAACGGAGTGGGGGCCGCCCTCTACCTCTGCTTCCATAGGCGGGTTCCGATAGAAACACTTTCTTGGCCGGAGCATCATCTTTCATTCGCATAACATGGCCTAGCCAGTGCAGCCGCTGCGCTTTAATTCGCTGGACTATGTGGATGTCTGATTATAGTTCGTACAGCTCATCATTAAATCTTCTTCGGTACACGCCATCGCCAACGCGTAGAGGTCCATAAATCTTTCGAAGAACTTTTCTCTCGAACACAGCCAAAGCCGCTTCATCTGCTGTTGTCATGGTCCATGCTTCTGCCCCATATAGCAGGACGGGTACGATAAGTGACTTGTAGAGTATGATTTCGCCGAGAGGGGACTTTACTTTTCAATTGCCTACCTATTTCAAAGTAGCATTTATTGGCAAGATTGATTCTTCGCTGGATTTCAGTGCTGATGTTGTTGCTAGTGTTGATGCTGGTTCCTAAGGTATATGGTAGATGTAATAGAGCGAAATCACACAAAGCAAACACGCCACCTATATAAAAATTTAAGACTCTGGGCATACACACAATTTGTGTGCATGCAAGTGCTCGAGCAGCTGAATACACATACTGCTATTTTGTTGGGTTTAAAGAGTCAGAGCAAACACTTTACTGATTCAAATAGTGTTTATAAAAACTGAGCACGAGGTGAGGAAATGAGGTTTAAGTTGAATTTTTTTACGGTTTGTTGTTTGCAACATATTTGCACAAAGAAAAAAGGAAAAACCTAGGGAAAAAGAAATAAAATTATGTAAAACAGAATTTGAAAAATCAAATAAAATAAAAAATATTTAAAACCAGATAAAATAAAATAAACAAATTCATAATAATATAAAAAAAATAAATTAGAATGATGTTAAATAAAATAAAACTAAAAATAATTCAATAAAATAAAAAAAAACTTAATTAAATTAGATAAATGGAAAAAAAAATAAGTTAAAACAAGTAAGGAAGGCTAAGTTCGGGTGTAACCGAACATTACATACTCAGTTGAGGGCTGTGGAGACAAAGTAAGGGAAAATCACCATGTTGTAAAAAGAACCTAGGGTAACCCTGGAATGTGTTTGTATGACATATGTATCAAATGGAAGGTATTAAAGAGTATTTTAAGAGGAAGTGGGCCATAGTTCTATAGATGGACGCCGTTTAGGGATATCGCCATACAGGTGGACCAGGCCTGACTCTAGAATTTGTTTGTACGATATGGGTATCAAATGAAAGGTGTTAATGAGTATTTTAAGAGGGCGTGGCCCTTAGTTCTATATGTGGACGCCTTTTCGAGATATCGCCATAAAGGTGGACCAGGGGTGACTCTAGAATTTGTTTGTACTATATGGGTATCAAATGAAAGGTGTTAATGAGTATTTTAAAAGGGAGTGGGCCTTAGTTCTATAGGTGGACGCCTTTTCGGAATATCGTTCTAAAAGTGGACCAGGGTTGACTCTAGAATGCGTTTGTACAATATGGGTATCAAACGAAAGGTGCTAATAAGTGTTTTAAAAGGGAGTGGGCCTTAGTTCTATGGGTGGACGCCTTTTCGGGATATCGCCATAAACGTGGACCAGGGGTGACTCTAGAATGCGTTTGTACGATATGGGTATCAAATGAAAGGTGTTAATTAGTATTTTAAAAGGGCGGGTTTTAAAAGGGAGTGGCCCTTAGTTGTATATGTGAAGGCGTTTTCGATATATCTACCAAAATGTGGACCAGGCTGATCCAGAACATCATCTGTCGGGTACCGCTAATTTATTTATATATGTGATACCACGTACAGTATTCCTTCCAAGATTCCAAGGGCTTTTGATTTCGCCCTGTAAAACTTTTTCATTTTCTTCTACTTAATATGGTAGTTGTCACACCCATTTTACCAAGATTTTTTCTAAAGTTATATTTTGCGTCAATAGACCAATACAATTACCATGTTTCATCCCTTTTTTCGTATTTGGTATATAATTATGGCATTTTTTCATTTTTCGTAATTTTCGATATCGAAAAAGTGGGCGTGGTCATAGTCGGATTTTGGCCATTTTTTACACCAATACAAAGTGAGTTCAGATAAGTACGTGAACTGAGTTTAGTAAAGATATATCGATTTTGCTCAAGTTATCGTGTTAACGGCCGAGCGGAAGGACAGACGGCCGACTGTGTTAAAAAAGTGGGCGTGGCTTCAACCGATTTTGCCCTTTTTCACAGAAAACAGTTATCGCCCTAGGAGCTAAGCCTCTACCAAATTTCACAAGGATTGGTTAATTTTTGTTCGACTTATGACATTAAAAGCATCCTAGACAAATTAAATGAAAAAGGGCGGAGCCACTCCCATTTTGAAATTTTCTTTAATTTTTGTATTTTGTTGCACCATATCATTACTGGAGTTGAATGTTGGCATAATTTACTTATATGCTGTAAAGATATTAACTTTTCTTTTAAAATTTGAATTAAAAAAATTTTTTTTTAAAAAGTGGGCGTGGTCATTCTCCGATTTTGCTATTTTTTATTAAGCAGACATAAAGTAATAAGAATAACGTTCCTGCCAAATTTCATCATGATATCTTCAACTACTGCCAAATTACAGCTTGCAAAACTTCTAAATTACCTTCATTTAAAAGTGGGCGTTGCCCCGCTCAATGTCCAAAATTTTACTAGTTTTATATTCTGCGTCATAAGCTCAACTCACCTACCAAGTTTCATCGCTTAATGCGTATTTGGTAATGAATTATCGCACTATTTCGATTTTTCGAAATTTTCGATATCGAAAAAGTGGGCGTGGTTATTGTCCGATATCATTCATTTTAAATAGCGATCTGAGATGAGTGCCCAGGAACCTACATACCAAATTTCATCAAGATACCTCAAAATGTACTCAAGTTATCGTGTTAACGGGCAGACGGACGGACATGGCTCAATCGAATTTTTTTTCGATACTGATGATTTTGATATATGGAAGTCTATATCTATCTCGATTCCTTTATAACTGTACAACCAACCGTTATGCAATCAAAGTTAATATACTCTGTGAGCTCTGCTCAACTGAGTATAATAAAAGAGCATAAAATTAGATAATAAAAAATACAGTAAAATAAAATAAATTCAAAAATTATAAAAATGTAAAAACAAGTAAATATGATAACAAAAAATAAAAACAAGTAAGGGTGTCTAAGTTCGGGTGTAATCGAACATTATATTCTCAGCGTGACGTCAATTGTACATTTTATTTCACATAAATTACTTTTCTACATAACACGTGGCACCGCCCGTTTAAAAGAAAAATGTCTCCCCCTTTTCCTCTTACAATAAAACTTGGTAAGTGAAATATCATTGATTCAAAGCTCTCTTTTGCTAAGTTATAGCTTATTATTTTAGTCTACGAACCTTTTAAACTTGTTTTATATCTAAGTGGTCGTGGTTGCCGATCCCGTCCATTTTTTGTAGAAATATTTTCTGCTATAAGGAAAATATGTGTACCCAATTTTGTTACGATATGTTAATTTTTCTTCGAAAAATAGAAAATTGCTTAGTCGTAAAAGCGACGGTGCCACACCCATTTTCAAAAATTTTAGTGTTTTCCAATTTAATGTTATAATTCAATTTAGAAAGTAAAATTCTCTTGATAAAAGCTTTTTTCGATAAGATATAGCTTATTATTTTCTTATACGACCCTTTTAAGAATGTTTTATATAAAAGTGGGCGTGGTCTTTAACCGATCTCGTCCATTTTTCAAGAAATATTTCCTGCTATAGGAAAAATTTGTGTGCCAAATTTTATTACGACCCGTTAATTTTTCTTCGAGTTATGGCTCCCAAAACATAGAACATTTCTTAGCCATAAAAGGGGTAACACGCCTATTTTTAAAATTTGAAGTTTTTCCTGTTTACTGTTATAAATATACTTGGGAAATGAAATACCATTGACATAAAGCTCTTTTTTGCAAAGATATAGCTTATTTTATTCGTCCACGACCCTTTTAAACATTTTTTATATAAAAGTGGGCGTGGTCCTTAACCGATTTCGTTAAGTTTTCCTCAAAGCATTCCTTATAGTAAAGGCAACCTCTGCTGAATTTTGTTACGATAGGTTTAACGATTTTGATTTATGATTAATAATATTTGTAAAATTGAGTTTATCACAAGTAGGCGGTACCACGCCCATTTAAAAAACTTTTCAAATTTTTATCAAGAGTCTCAGTATCAGTCCACATGTCAAATTTTAACATTCTAAGTGTATTGTTTACTAAATAATCAGGTTTTTTGTGTTTTCCAAAATCTTATATATATAAAATTGGGCGTGGTTATCATCCGATTTCGCTCATTCTCAATACCAATATATTCTGGGTCCAGATAAGCTCGCGTACCAAATTTGGTGAAGATATCTCAATATTAACTCAAGTTATCATGTTAACGGACAGACGGACGGACGGACATGGCTCAATCAAATTTTTTTTCGATACTGATAATTTTGATATATGGAAGTCTATATCTACCTCGATTCCTTTATACCTGTACAACCAACCGTTACACAATCAAAGTTAATATACTCTGTGTGCAAAGCACTCTGAGTATAAAAAAATAAATATTTTTACAAAATGTTCACTTAGTTAACAATGTAGTATATGTATTATTTCCAACTGTTATATATAATACTCAGCTGATGATATTAATTCTGTAGCTGAGCAGTGTTAGATCTCAACGCTTAACAAACCTCCGCCTATCAACAACTCGGCAAAAACCAAATCTGTGCGTCATGCGGATGCGTCCCACGTGTCGGTTGGGCGGGCTTTGGAGGGTATTTATCGATTGGGTTTAATACTATTTGTATTACTGTTACATTCAAAAGTTTCGATGTTGAGTCTCTCATACTTAAGGTTTGTGAACGACCGAAAAGGTAAGTTTGAACTAGGCTCAGTGACGATGAAGAGAAATTATACAATTTATTGAGTTTTATGCATAAAAGTGTGTGATCTACAGAGTCGAAAGTTTTGGAGGGGTCAAGTAGAGTTAGAAATGTTTCGTTATTTTTGTCTATGTTTGACCTTAAATCATCGGTGACCTTTAGAAGAGCTGTGGTACAGCTCCTACAGCAATCCAGATTGATACTGGCTAAGCAGTGAGTTATTATTAATGAAGTAATTGGTTTGGTTGTGCATTAGTCGTTCAAGAACCTTAGATAAGAATGGTAAGATGACAATAGGCCTAAAGTCGCCATTGGGTTTCCTAACTGGAATGATTTTAGATTTTTTCCAGCAGTTTGGAAAACTCGATGTAAATAAAATCGTATTGAAAGCCTAAGTAAGGTATGGTAAGAACTTTGGCAGTAAGCACTTCAAAAACTTCGGGTCAATCCCGTCGGAACCCGTGGCATTAGATTTTATGCTAAGTATAGCTTGAACAACATTGCACTCATCAACACTCTTAAAACTGATTTTCATTGTACCGGTCATAGCAAATGTTACTGTTACAGCAAGTAACAAGCAGTAAACATCATATATTCAAACTCACTTTCACGGCTCTCCTTGTACATACCAATACAAAAAAAGTTGCTTTTGTATTCGAAGATCTGTTAGCGTGATGCTCCTCTGGGTAAGAGTCTTCTCACCCGAGTTCAGATTTGATTTTTTTTTCGTTTAACTGGAATCCGGTTTCCGGCATAATCTCTATGCCGCACAATCCCACTACCAACAAAGTATATAATATTCGACTCCAACAGAACCAAGACTTCCTTATTAGTTTGCTTTTATTTTGACTTGAAAATATCAATTTTTCTTTTATTATTTCCACAACACCAGCAGAGTCAGCTGCAACTGCAACACTTCTCACACCATACCACACTCAGCCACTCATCGCCGCGGCGCACAGTGTTTCGTGTAGAACAAGCTAGCTGGACAAAATTATTTTATGAGATTTTCCGTTTCATATGCTAAATGACTGCACCGATGCTATAAGCAACATATTCATAAGATCTCTATTCGTGGCTTCACGCGACTGCTTTTGTGTGTTATCAGCCCTGAATCGTCTCAAATCTTTGTTACGGGCTTCCTGTGCTTCCTCGGAAAGGTAACCAATAGGTAAAATTGCTGATTTTATAATATCAGTACTATGCACTAAGAATTTATGAACTGTAACAGGCATAGATAGATAGATAGAGATCTATGTATAGTTTTTTAGTCTCGACCGCAAATTTTTCAAATTTTTGGAAATTTATATTGTACCCAGATGCTAATGCGCGAAGGAGAGTGTCGAATCTTTTGATGAGCGTTACATCCAATCCCGTAATCTCATCACTAGCCTCAGAATTTTAGAAAAACCTACGAGCAGTGTTGCCGTAATTGGTATTGCCGAAACCTGGTTTTGGTTTATCTTCATCAATCCATTGTATGTACCTGTTTTTATGCCTTGGTGACTGGTGCGGTAGGTTGTGGCAGGTTGAAATCAATGATCTTCGCCTTTTTGCTTTTGGTGTGATCTTGTTGACCTTGCGCGTTTATTTTTGTATGTTTTATGGCTACGTGTTTGTTCCCTGTACCAGGGAATTGGTTTTGCCGTTTGTAGATCAGCTTTAAAGGTTCAAATATCTCGTCGGAGCTGGTACGTACATACATCCTCTTTGATATGTAGAGATAACTAAATCTACAAAAAAAAAATTAAAAATAGATGTGCAAAGAATTAGCAACGGTTTTTTCTTTCGGCTATTAGAGAATACTTGCGACTATAACATATGTAAAATTAAGCCCGGATGTCCGCCGATGTATCTAACTTTTTTGTCACTAAAATTAAAAATATAGGGAAAAAATACCTTTTCTTCTTAATAACGGAATGTTAAATATATTGAAAATACTCTAATTGTGAAAGAATTACTATTAAAAAATTTTACTTACCTTCGAGCTTAGAATCCATCAAAAAAATTATGTAAAAGTGTTCACTTAAAAGAAATATGAATCTTAATATTCAACAAGAATTTTGCAAATTAATCAATGCATTTTACGGCCACTCCTGCCTTCTTACTTCAATTACTCAATATATATGAGCAAAAATATCAAAAAAAAGCAAAAATCCCGTTATTTTGTTTGTTTTCTTTCATTTATCATTACACTTTTCTTGGAATAAGAACTTTGTTTTTGTCCAGCTAGCTTGTTCTACACGAAACACTGTGCGGCGATGCGGCAAGGCGGCCAAAAAAAAATGCTTTGGGATATTTATCGCCTTTTATGTATGTTTTTATGTATGAATGTTTGTCGATTCATCTGTTTACCACCCATTTTGCTTATCGATATTTTTTTTATTACAATTTTTATTACGTTTATGAGCAGTCAAATGAAATTAAACAACAAAATTTCGTACCACCATTATACAGGAGATAGTGTCGGCGGTTGCTTTTGAAAAGGGGCTGAGCTGTTGTCGTTGTTATTTTTGTCAGTTTTGTTTAACATTTGCTGTTCAAATTAAGCCGCGAAACGAGTGTATTAGCGTTTAATACTGATACATCTTCGCGGCTGATATGGCAGCGGGCCAACCAAACAAAGGCGCGATGCAGCAACAGTCACACTAAATCGATCGCGGAAATCTTAAGTTTTTTCAATGCCAATTTTTTCTTAATTTACTCAGATAAGGATTTACACAGCAGACATCTTAATATGATTAAAGCAGTTAATATTTGTTAAATCGTCTTTTTTGCTTGAGTGTTTTGTTTTCAGTTTTGCTTGATACCATAATCTTCACACAAGTTTGCGAATATTTGGTACCTATTACGAAGCCGTTGAATACCAAAAGTAGGAAACGTGAGATTATATTACTTGAGATAAGATGGACAGTTTCACCATATAATTTTGAAATCAAATGAACCTTTTTTCAAACCAACTTATGGATATGGCGAAAAAAACGAAAGCTATGACATAGTTATGGCTAGGACGGTTTGGTATGGCACCATTGATTTCCATAAGGTTGGTTGGATCAGCTGTTTTATATGGATTTAAAAGTTTGACCGACCTTTATTTTTCCAGAAGCCATAGCAATCCTCATTACACCAGTTCTTTTTTCGTGCATGCGGGAACACTAAAACAGGGGTCCTAAACTAGTGAAATCATTTCTCGCTCTTAAGCAGAATGTGCTAGAATGTTTTTAATGCTCATTTTTGTTAGACTCAAGAAATAAAATAATATTTTCACAGCATATTAACAGACTCTGCAGACGTTTTTCTGCGAAAACTTTTGTCTAGCTGCGTAACTTTTAAAAAGTTGTTACATTTTCCCCCTTCCCCTCTCTCCCCCTTTTCGTTATCCTTTTATTTATACCACTCTCTCTGCGGTTCTTTCTCCCTCTCCGCTTTTTCATAGCTTTTTTTATTTAGCCCTCGCTTCATCTATCCCTTTCTCGCTATCGTTGTTCAACCCTTTCTCTTTCTCAGTCTCTTTCTCCTTCCTTCGTTTTTCTTCACTCCAGCTCTTTTCATACCCAGCTGTACTTGTACACAGGATATTATAACTTTGATTGGATAACGGTTAGTTGTAAAGGTATAAAGAAATCGAAATAGATATAGACTTCCATATATCCAAATCATCAGTATCGGAAAAAAATTTGATTGATTCCGTCTGTCCGTTAACACGATAACTTGAGTAACTATTGAGATACCTTCACCAAATTTGATACACTAGCTTATCTGGACCCAGAATATATTGGTGTTGAAAATGAGCGAAATCGAATGATAACAAAAAACCTGATTATTTAGTAAATAATACACCTAGAATATTGAAATTTGACGTATGGTATGATATTGAGACTCTTGATAAAAATTCGGAAATTTTTTTTAAAATGGGCGTGGCAACGCCCACTTGTAATAAAATCAATTTTACAAATATTATTAACCATAAATCAAAAATCGTTAACCCCATCGTAAAAAAATTTGGCAGAGAGGTTGCCTTTACTATACGAAATGCTATGAAGAAAAATTAACGAAATCGGTTAAGGACCACGCCCACTTTTATACAAAAGATTTTTAAAAGGGTCGTGGACGGATAAAATAAGCTATATCTTTGCAAAAAAGAGCTTTATATCAATGGCATTACATTTCCCAAATGGATATATAACAGTAAATAGGAAAAGCTTCAAATTTTAAATAATGGGCGTGGCACCGCCCCTTTTAAGACTAAGCAAATTTCTATGTTTCGGGAGCCATAACTCGAAGAAAAATTGACGGATCTTAATAAAATTGGGTACGCAAATTTTCCCTGTAGCAGGAAATATTTCTAGAAAAAATGGACGAGATCGGTTAAACACTACGCCCACTTTTATATAAAAGATTTTTAAAAGGGTCGTAGACTAAAACAATAAGCTCTATCTTAGCGAAAAAGAGCTTTGTAACAATAGAATTTTACTTTCTAAATTGAATTATAACATTAAATTTGAAAACACGAAAATTTTTGAAAATGGGTGTTGCACCGCCCCTTTTTTGTGTAAGCAATTTTCAATGTTTCGTTACAAAATTGGCTACACATATTTTCCTTATAGCAGGAAATATTTCTAGTAGAAATGGATAAGATTGGTTAAGGAGCACGCCCACTTTAATATAAATGACTTTAAAAAGGATCGTAAGCAAAAATAATAAGTTAAATCTTAGCAAAAAATAGTTTTGTACCAAATGCATTTTGTGCCATTATAACAAGAAATGGGAAAAAATTCAAATCTTGAAAAAATAGGAGTGGCACTGCCCCTTTCTAACAATGCATTTTCCAACGTTTCTGGAGCCATAACTCCACGAAAAATTTGGTGCACATGTATGCCTTTTAACAGGAAATATTTTCAGTAAAAATGGACTAAATCCGTTAGATCGCCTTTTTTAAATAAAAGATTTTGTAACAGTGTGTAGATGCAGGTAATAAGCTATTTCTAGTAAAAGTTGGAAAATTTCGTTAATAACCCTGCCCTTTTATTTGTAATAATGCTGTTTACTACAATGGCACTTGTGTGTTTATGTTTATTGTTCTGTTATTCTTGTTTATTTTAAAATAAACAGTATGAAAATTCCCATATCCAAAGGAAAACTGCATTGTTACCCGCTCAAGGTTATTGGTGTTAGCCTCTGTATCATTTTGCTTCTTTTAGAGGAACATTAGTTCAGAATAGAACCATATGTATTTGTATGTATTACTGCGCAGCCTTGTAACACTATTAAGCACACAAAACAAACAACAACAGCCTTTCAAGTGTACATCTGGGTTTGTAATGTTCGGTTTCACCCGAACTTAGACTTTCTTTCTTATTATTCTTCTTAATCCCTTATTCCCAGTTCGACTTCCAGTCCTAATAGGGTGGACAATCCTTACCCTTTTGTCTCGTTGCTCGTAAATCAACGACTAAACCACTACCACTACGATGGTGTTACTCATACCAACACAGCCACTGTTTAACTTTTCGTGACCACTACGTTGTAATGCCCATAGCCAGTAAGTGTACAGATGGAATTTGTACTAGGCTGACGCGCGACTCCGTGGGATGCATTCGTTCATCTTCTGCAATCTCGGAAAATTTGAGAATTTTGTTGCAACTTTGTAATTTTAAGGCAATTTCGTATATAGGTGTATTGCAGCAATCTCTGATGATCGCAGTTGTTGGTGTTCGGCAGTTGATGTACTCTATGTGAATGTTCAAATAGTGTGTCATCTGCCAGGTTCACGTCACGATCAGTTCGGCGCTAGGTCCTTCTGGCCACTTTGGTATATGTCTCAATGCCCTGTTGTGCTTCTACGTTTTTCTTTTCGTTCTCTCCCTTACATGACAGTAATATTAAACGTCGATGGCATCAAACTGTTATTAATAGAAAAAAGTCCTTATCCGATCTTTGCTACTAAAAGGAGGATATTGGCTACAGCTTTATACAGTACAGAGAACTGCATAAGAACAAATTACAACCAAAAAGTAATTTAATACTCTTGACTAACTTCTGTCACGAATATCTCATTAGCTGTCATGGTGGTTTCCATGTTACACTAATGTTTTCTCCTTGATGTAAGACGCGGTGTCGATTACACTGATAGACAAGTTTAAAACATGTTTTCTACTCGAATGCCAATCTTTTGTTTTTTTTTATTTTATAGTTAAAACTTATACCCAGACGAATGAAGCAAGTCATAAAACCACGTTTGTATAAACTTTTGTTCTTGTTATGCATTAGATGCTTTGCTATAACATCGACCTTTGCAATGCACATTGCACAGTAATTAAGACTTCAAACCAACAACAAACCGGCCATAAGAAAAACATACGATGTGCTGAAAATGAGTAAATACTATCTAAAGCCAGCTAATCAACAGCGACAGCAACATGTCAAGTGATAAAATAACATAAAATGTGAACAACAGTAACAACATAAGCACCAATAACAACAATGCAGCTTGCAAGTAATTGCAAAAACATCAACTCCATGAGCTATTGTGGCAACATCTGCAACTTGCCACACATCTTGCTTGCTAATGGCGCGTTTTTTTGTAATTTTACAATAATTAATTTTTTGTACAAAACAATAGCTCTTTATGTGTATAGGTAGAATAATTACTAATGTATGTATGTATGCATTTTATTCTGATACTTACGTACCAGCTGCATCTTCAATTCATTGTCATCATTTTAATATCTGCAATCATTTTATAATGCCAGCTGCGCATGCGCATCAGTCATAACACACCAATACATATACAAATTATCTGGGCCACCCATAAAGTTCAATCAAGCTTAGCCCCGCTGACAACTCACTCGTCGTGCCTTGTCCCAGTATCACGTTTAATGCCACAGCGCGCAGCGGTCCTATCAAATAACTACATACATATGGAGTATTCCATCCCATTTCGACCAATTTTGAACCCGACCCCTTTAGAATTGGCTGAAAGTTTTTCTTCTTTTTCTTGCGAAAGACGTTTTTCAGAATTTTTTCATCCAACTCAAAAAAAGTTATGAATTTTTGAAGAAACACCGTTTTTGTTTTCAAAATGCTATAACTTTTTCAAAAATTGACCGTTTGGGATCTTTTTTTTTAAATTTGTTTTTAAATGTACTTTTCGGAAAAAATACAAAAAAATTTTTTAAGTTTTTTTTTTCTTAAATTTTTCAGCTTTTCGAGTTTTTCGAACTTCGCCATTTTTTTTTCTTTCTCCTACAAAACTTCAATCAATTCTGCAATCATGCCCACTAATCCCGGAGTGGGCCGATTTTTTTTTATATTTTTTTTATTTAAATAAAAAAAAAAATTTCAAAAATAAATTTTTTTTTATCAATTTTATTTATATAACAAAAAAATGTAAGAAAATGATTTTTAAGTATTCTTTGCTTTACATATTATGGTAAAACTTACATGTTTACTGTGTCAGGCATTAATCCTGGTTATATTAATCGTAGATTACCATAATATATAAAGAAAAGAATACTTAAAAATCCTTTTCTTACATTTTTTGTTAGATAAATAAAATTGATAAAACAAATTTTTTTTATTTTTGAAATTATTTTTTTTTCAATTAAATAAAAAAAATATATAAAAAAAATCGGCCCCTCCGGGATTAGTGGGGATGATTGCAGAATTGATTGAAGTTTTGTATGAGAAAAAAAATGGCGAAATTCGAAAAATCTCGAGAAACTGAAAAAAAAAAAACTTTAAAAATTTGTTTGTATTTTCTCCGAAAAGTAAATTTAAAAACAAATTTAAAAAAAAAGATCCCAAACGGTCAATTTTTGAAAAATTTATAGCATTTTGAAAACAAAAACGGTGTTTCTTCAAATATTCATAACTTTTTTTGAGTTGGATAAAAAAATTCTGAAAAACGTCTTTCGAAAGCTAGAAAAAGAAGAAAAACTTTCAGCTAATTCTAAAGTGGTCGGGTTCAAAATTGGTCGAAATGGGATGGAATACCCCATATATACTTACGTACATAGCTAAGCAATGTTAGCCGCTCCGCAAACACGAAGTACATACATACCTGCCGACTCTGTACTTAATTTCCTTCAATTATTCCCATGCATTTTTTGTTTGCTATAAACAAAATAAAGGCAAAAATCGCCAAAAGTAAGTTGCTTCGTGAACTAAATAAACTATTTTATTGAAGTTATTACCCACAAGAAATCTGGTTAAGGCGGAAGGCATACGGGATGAGTAAAAAATTTAAATATATATTTTTAATTTTCCAGTAATTGCAATAACTGTATTTTTTTACTGGTCTAAGAACCCAAATGCTTTTCAATCTTTTTACTCTGAGCACCTCTTTGCTTGGCGAATCCTCTTTCGTTAATGTTCCCTCTAAATATATAGCAAAAGAGAAATAATTTCAATAGATATTGATTTCATTCACATTACTGTAAGCCACCTTAATGCAAAAACAAGCTTCAAAGCCTTAAATTTATAAAAAGCTTTTTTGACTTAAAAAAGTTTTGTTTGACTTGAAAAAACTCTATTGGATTTGGAAAAAGTTCTTGTGATTCAAAAAACTTGCATATAAATTGACAAAGTTTAATTTTATTTGAAAAAAGTTTATTTGAAAAAAAGAATTATTTGACCTAAAAAAATTTTATTTAATTAAAAAAAAATTTCTTTAATTTGACTTGAAAAAACTTTCATTTGACTTGACAAAAATTTTATTTGAAATGAATAAAATTTTAATTTGAAATGAAAAAAATGTCATTTGATTGGAAATAGTTTCATTTATCTTCAAAAAATATTTGATTTGACTTGGAGTGAGTTTAATTTGACTTCGAATAGGTTTAATTTCACATGAAAAAGGTTTCATTTTACCTAAAAAAAGTTTTATTTCATTTGAAAAAACTTTGAATTGACTTGACAGAAATTTTAATTTGATTTGAAAAAAGTTTATTTGAATTTAAAAAATTTTATTTGAATATAAAAACGTTTCATTTGAATTTAAAAACGTTTCATTTGAATTTAAAAAAGTTTCATTTGAATTTAAAAATGTTTCATTTGAATTTAAAAAAATTTCAATTTCAATTTATTTAAAAATTTGTACAAGTAAGACTATTGTCTCTTAAAGTACATCAACATTTGGAAATAAAAATATTACATATATATAAGTTGAAATACGATTACAAAGTAATAATAATAATAAATTACTTAATTATACAATATTTTTTTCAAGTGAGCTATGACAGCAAAAGAAAGGACGAAAAATTATATACATCATACTAGCCATGTATTTATTAACACGCTTTTATTAGCTTGGCCTGTATGTAACGGAATCTTTGAGCTTAATTTTCACCGGTTTCTAGAAGTCTGATTAATTTGAAACTTTGCATACGTATCAAGGACCAATGACAATGCATTAACGTGATGGTGTGGTGACATAAGGTCAACGGTCATAAGGTCAGTTGACCTTATTACCACTTTGAATGACCATAAGTTTGATTAAAACTTTGCAAACGTATCAAGGCTCGATGACAATGCATTAATGTGATGGTGTGGTAACGTAAGGTCAACGGCCATAAGGTCAATTGGCCTTATTACCACTTTGAATGGCCATAAGTTTAATTGAAACTTTGCACACGTATCAAGGCTCGATGACAATGCAATAATGTGATGGTGGGGTCACATAAGGTTAGCGGACATAAGGTCAATTGAACTTGTGACCACCCCAAATGGCCATAGATTTGAAACCTTGCACATAATGCGAAAAACGAATTCCTTTATTAATGATAGAAGTGGATGCATGGCACATCTACGAAAGAGCATACTGGAACCCTTTTTAAAACGCTTTTATTAGATTGGCCTGTATCTATCTATGTATCTATGTATCCATGTATGTATGTAACGGAATCTGGAGTGGAGCCGAAAGCCCCCGTAATGCAGAGCTCCGAACTCCGTTGCACTTTTTGGAGCATTTTACGATAGGTACTTTTAGCTAGTGTAGGCCACCAGACCAAGGCACCATAAAGAAGAATCGGGCGCACAATAGCTGTGTAAATACGGTAGGTCACCTTAGGGGAGAATCCCCAGGACGTGCCAATTGCCCTCTTGCAGGTGAACAGCTCTGCTGCTGCCTTCTTGGATCGCTCCACTATATGGTCACTCCATAATAGCTTCCTATCAAGAATGACTCCCAAATACTTGACTTGATCGCTAAACGCTAAGAACGTACCCCCAATTCTTGGCGGTGTAAGACTTGGTACTTTATGCCTCCTCGTGAAGAGAACAAACTCGGTTTTATCCGGGTTGACTTCCAAACCTGTGGCGGGTTGTACTCCTGGAGCAGCTCCAGGATGCCAGCTGGGTCCGTTGGCGTCACTGGAACCCAGGCTCGTCGTCGTGAGGGGATATCACGCGCCTCCACTACCTTGAGGCGCGCGCCCGGGTAGGGGTGGTATAGCGTGACGGCGGCCCTATAGAGGTTGACCGACCTGGTGTTGTCACAGGCAATTAGCTTGACATTGCCCTGGAATCACCCTGCATCGGTGTAAGATGGCGGTGGACTAGGGTTGTCTTTTTAACATTAACGGCCACCGTAGCGAGCGTGGCCTCGATCCCCTTCCACTGTTGTTTCGGGATCATGCCATCTTCGCTGCTCTCGTCTATAATGCCAATGATCTGCCGACCCTTAGCAATTTCGGCGAAAGACCGCGTTGAGCCTCCCTGTGTCTTGGCCCTTTTCGGTGCCGTGGGGTTGGATTCATCCATGGACCGCTAGCGTTTCGAGGTTTCATCACTCTCGACTAAAACTTTTAAAATTACTTGAACTAAAAAATTAAAAATAAATAATAGTTTAAAAAAACTAAAAAAACGCGCTTTTATAGCAAACCGAACTAAAAAATAGAAAATAATTTTCAATTAAAAAGAGTTTACATAACAGTAGTAGAAGGTCAAACAATCGTTTATAGCAATGGTTCCCAACCTTTTCTAGGCCAGGGACCACTTTTACCTTTCTGTTGGTGCCAGGGACCACTAGTTAAGTAGGTATAATAAAAAAATTTAAAAATCAAATTGAACTTTATTTAAAACCTCAATGGGTATTTATGTACACAAAAATAAATTTAAAAAATGTTCGGTAATTTGGTATCAATGTGATTTTTGAGCTTGTATATTCTGTACGAGCTCGTGGATCCTCGGACTAATGCTGCTTAAAGCTACACGCAGATCATCACTTACTTCCAAACGATTCCTTGCCTTGTTTTTAATTACCATCAAAGCAGAAAATCCCTGCTCACATAAATAAGTCGTTGAAAAACATATCAAATAACGCAAGGCAATTTCTCGAAGTTTGTTATAAAAAATTGCTTTTTTACACCAAAGCGACTCTATTGAATTCGATTCAAAAGCATCCTTGCAGTTTCTGTCATTTTGGAGTTCTATCAGTTCTTCCTGGATTCCTTCAGCAACTTCACTTACGTTCATGGTAAAAGGGCTACGAATCAGTTTTTGATCAACTATAGCTTCTTCGGCATATCCTGGGAAGTAACGATTGCATTCATCAATCAACATTTGTAAATGAGTTTTAATGTTTTTTTGGATATTTGCTACACTCGAGCCATACTTTTTGTCTTCCACAAGAGTTTTAAATGTCGCAAACGCAGAATAATTTTTTTCTTCAAGTTATAAAAGCTCGAAGTTTGTCTTCAAAAATGAATATATTTCCGACGTTTTGTAATTGTTTATTTCCGGAACCTTGCAGTTGCATATTCAGTTTATTCAAATGTTCGAAAATGTCCACAAGATAAGCCAAATTTAGCTGACACATCGGATTAGTAAACTGTTTTGAAATATCATTCGTTTTTTTATCAACCAGAAATATCTCAACCTCTGCCCTTAGTTCGTACAATCTTGCCAACATATTACCTTTCGAAAGCCATCGAACTTCTGTGTGAAAAAGAAGTGCTTCATGGTTAGACTCCATATCAGTGCACAACTTTTTGAAAAGGCGTGTATTTAATGCGCTGATTTTAATTACATTCACAACTTTTATGGCCATTTGCAATGTATCATTAAGGCATACGGGTAAAGTCTTAGAAGCTAATGCCTGGCGATGAATTAAGCAATGTGACGTTATTACATTGGGATTTTTCTGTTTAACTAAAGTCGACAAACCAGAACGTGAACCTAACATTGCTGGAACACCATCAGTGCAGAGAGAAACGAGGTGATCCCACATCAGATTATGCTTACCAAAATATTCCGCTATTGAATTCATGACGTCCATACCTTTCGATGTTGTTTCCAGCTCCCGTGAAATCAATAATTCTTCTTTAATTACGTTTTCATCTAAAAAGCGAACAAATACCAGTAGTTGACAACAATTTGAAATATCGGTCGATTCATCACACTGCAAAGCGAAAAATGGAGATTTTTTGATTTTTGAAACAAGTTGCTCCTCTATATCATTTGACATTAGCTCAATTCGGGCTTTGACGGTGTTATTGGACAGAGGTATATCCTGAATTTTTTTCTTGGCCTCTAATCCCAGTACTTCTTCGACGGCTTTGATCATACAGGGTTTCACAAGCGTTTCCCCGATTGTATGAGGTTTTTTAGATTGTGCTATCAATTTAGAAATCTCAAACGAAGCTACTAATGATTTTTGTGAAGCTGAAAATCTCGTACCACTAGGTCCGAGTTTCATTTTTTTTTAGGTTTTCTAATTTTCCTTCAAATAATTCTACTGGACGGTCAGACAAATTCGGATGTACCGTGTCTAAGTGGCGTTTTAACTTCGCCGGTTTTAAAGCTTCATTTGCGAGGACAGTTGAGCATATAACACACTGTGGTTTTATTTCTCCCTTATTTTCTATCGAGGTAAATCCAAACTTTATGTAGTTACTGTCGTATTTTCTCTTGGGCGCCATGTCCTTAAAATAAAATTTAAAAAAAAATATAGCTAAATACAAACTAGGAAAAAACCGTAAGTTCAGACATTATAAAAAATATTTATCATGGTGTTACACTACGATCACACTGCAACCGACTTCTGTCGTCCATCAGCAAACACACATCCGCACACATGTGTTTTAAATGTGCTCGCAAGTTTCATTCGATTTCACCCGAATGTAAACAAACTTTTGCTCGTCCGTGCAAATAGAACGCGCTCGAATTTGCCGGCCGTGCCGAACTACAAAAATCGGTTGCAGTGTGCGCGTAGCCTAAGCTAGCTTCTCCCGTGACACAACAAATCCAAGTAAGTAGCTCTCTCGTGACAAATGCATAACCAAGTAAGCAGGTGGAAAACTAATCGATACTTACTTGTTTTGGTTTTGTCACGGGAGGTACTTATTTTTTATATAACACAAAAACAAAAAAAAATGTACTACGAACCCACGAATAACAAATCTTTGCACTAGAATTATCAATTCGACTTTTAGAAGTTCATAAACATTTAAAGTCGTGACCTCTAGTTATCTAACCGATAGTGTTCTTACAAGGAACATCAGCTGTTCTTCCTTGCATGGAATAGGTAACCTTGTAATTGAACCATTTTACTTCACATGTGCATATGCATATACCTATACTGATGTTTCATTAAAATTACGATATCATATCAAATCATATACAAATCACAACAGCAATTTGATATGCACTGATTCAACACCATTTACACATAATCGTGAGCTCACTTAAACAGAAATATACGCTTTTAAGATGTACATGGTATTCCAGAAATCGAAGTTTTTTAGACCAACGAAAACAATTTAATTAAAATGTCTACTTACCTGTACCATTAACGGACAAATTCAAAAAATAAAGTTAAGAACAACGATCAGTAATGATCAATTCCCTTCCTCACACAGTAAAGTAATACGAAATGCTATTAGAGAAACTGAAATATAACAAATGACTGGGTTAGTTATGAGCGACGCACTGTTTTTTCAGTATCAGTGAAGAGAGTGACTGCTACCTTCAATAGCTGTTACTTTTTATGAAAATCACAATCGCTATTCCGATTTCACTTATGTATTCTTATTTTATGGAGGGGGGTCCTACAGCAGCGAAATTTGGCATAATAACTTTTTTGGTAATACGATTTGGCATTAGGCTCAAATTACAGAAACAAAATACATGGAAAATAAATATTTATATGTGGAGCAACCGTTATTTTGCCATGCCATATGTGGATAGTTTTTGTTTACCAACCGTTAAATTTCAAATCATTCGCGGACCATATTTTGGCTTTGGCCGACCGGTTGGGAACCATTGGTTTATAGTTAATCACTTCAAAATAAAATTATAATAAAATTTAAGTTATTAACTGAATAATTTAATTCACAGTAAAAAGCGTGGGGTGCTTGATATTGAATGTTACAATCATTCTATTGGCAACTATCTGAGAGGTAAGATATGAAATGTAGTCAAATTCACCCCACGCTTTTTAATCTGAATTAAATTATTCTGTTAACAACTTAAATTTTATTATAATTTTATTTTGAGGTGATTAACTATAAACGATTGTTTGACCTTCTACTACTGTTATATAAACTCTTTTTAATTGAAAATTATTTTCTATTTTATAGTTCGGTTAGCTATAAAAGCGTGTTTTTTTTAGTTTTTTTTAAACTATTATTTATGTATTGTATGCATAGATTAACTATATAAATAATTTAATTGAACAATATTAATAAAATGAAGTTGTTGGAAACAGTTATGTACTTTTCTTGCTATTGCAAATATTCAAATAATGCCAATTTAAAGTGTCTACTATTGCGTTCATTTTTAATTTTATTTGGTAATGAGTTCCAAAGTTTTACAGCACTAACAAAGAGTGTTCTGTTTCATTTGATTTGAAAAAAGTTTTATTTGACTTGAAGTGAGTATAAGTTGAATTCGAAAAGGTTTAATTTCACATGAAAAAAGTTTCATTTGACCCAAAAAAAGTTTCATTTCATTTGGAAAAACTTTCAATTGATTTGACAAAAGTTTTATTTTATTTGAAAAAAGTTTACTTGACTTGTAAAAGTTTCATTTGATTTGGAAAAAGGTGTTTTTTTTTTATTTGTGAAAAATTCAATTGACTTGAAAAAAGTTTTATTTGATTTGAAAAAAGTTTTATTTTTTGAAATAAAAAAAATTTAATTTGATTTGAAAATAGTTTCATTTGCTTTGAAATAGTTTTATTTGACTTGAGAGGGGCTTTATTTGTATTGGAAAAATGTCGTTTGGTTTTGAAAACATTTCATTTAATTTGAAAAAAGTTTCATTTGACTCGGAAAAAGTTTCATTTGATATAAAGAAGTTTATTTAATTTGAAAATAGTTTCATTTGCTTTGAAAAAAATTTCTTTGATATTAAAAAATTGAACAGTTTACAAACGGCGATGGTTATTAGGATATGTTTTTGAATTTCATTTCTTCATCAGCTAGCTTTTCGGGTGCTCAGTATTGAACTCGAAATCTCCAACATTCATACTTTATATTAGTTTAAAGGCAGATGCATTTAACCAGTGGTCGGTTCCATAGGCCAAAAATAAAAAAAAATTAAAGTGAAAAGTTTGGTTGGTATCTCTTATTAGAACAGCCTTTTAACAGGTATATTTGTTTTTGTTGTATTCGAACTGTACTCTCTAAGAATAGCTTCAAAATTGAGGTTATGGTATTAGTTGGTTTTTACAGTGTGAGCAAGTTAAAAATAAAGTGAAGCTATTTAAAAATACATAAAATATCATTGTATTCAAATAAATAAAAATTAATATTGAATTGAAAGATATTTGCTTCATTTTGAAATAATTTTAGTGTCTTTAGCTTGTTGTGTTTTTTGTTATTTAAAATTTCACCAATGCCTTTATTAGTGTTTATTTGCACAAATATTTCAATTTCAGCTAAAGTGTTAGTTGGGTTCCTCAGCGACCTTCACGTTGGGACTTATATCTTATTATTAGTCAAAGTTTTAAAATTCTAAAGTGTTAATATCAGCTGCCACTTTCTGCCACTAGCTATGTTTTGCGACAGTTTTCTGATAGCGTCAACCTGGTAAATTATTGTCGTATATTATTTGTGCACTGAAAGAAATGGTGCTAGTAAAATCAACAAATCTGTTCTCTTGTTCTTGCTTTAATGGAGATTTGGTAAAATTGGTCGAATTACGGTTAATTTGACCATATTCTTTGTCAAGCGAACAAATTAGTTTAGTCATTTCAACAGAACAGAAATTGTCGCTCTTAAGTTAACAAAATTCTGTAAAATTGACAGATTCCCTATCAATCTAACTGATTTTTTTGTTAACACAACTGATCTCACTGGTCATTTCAACAGTGATCAACAGTCAATACATGAGCAAATTTCAAAGAGAATTTTACGCTTACTGCGCTCTCTACTTTATACCTATGACGATGGTGCCACTTGTTAAACAAACACCAAAATAAAAACCACCAAATCGAAGAAACACACAAAATGGGAAAGAACAAAAAACTAGTTTTTCAGTTATCAGTACAAAACGAAAAACCCTCTATTTATGGGCTACAATTTTGCAACTTCTCCTCCAAGCTAAATGCAAAGTTGCGCCCTCTTGTTGCAAAAGTTTTGTTTGGACGAACATGATTTTTTCAAAGTTAGTAACATTTTGTTCAAGTTTTTATGAATTTTCACTTAAACGAACGTATCTAATAAGATAATAAAAACATAATTTTT
This sequence comes from Eurosta solidaginis, assembly GCF_040869045.1. Classification (NCBI taxonomy): domain Eukaryota; kingdom Metazoa; phylum Arthropoda; class Insecta; order Diptera; family Tephritidae; genus Eurosta; species Eurosta solidaginis. The sequence continues at coordinate 135,653,682 of NC_090322.1, forward strand.
TAATGTTGATGTTTCCGACAACATAAAAATTTGAGTTGTTTTGGAATCGTTTCAACTTAAAGTGTTACCAAAATTAAACTGGCCGAATAACATATAAAGTTACTCCAGTGGTGAATTACCTTCCTGCGATTTGATTCTTTACTTTTCTATAACTCAAAAGTTCTCTATTTAAAATGTTATGTCAAACATTTATACTAAAAATTTTTTTCGAAACAATCAAGTGTGGCAACTACATGCGAGAGAAGAAATTGAGAATGAGCTGAGGTGCCACTGAAAGAATTTGAGAAACATTTTTGTGACTACTCTTTTCATTTCTATTTGCAAAGCGAAGTTCAAAACTATAAATTAAACAAATTATAAAATATAAAATTTGGTGAAAGTGTGTTAAAAAAAAAAAATAAATAAAGTGTATAATGTTTAATGTGTGCCAGCATATTTGATGTGCGCCCAATTGAAGTTCGGTTAGTAAGTGCCATCGTGGTGTGATGGCAGCGGGCTCCACCTACCACATCGAATGCCCTGGGTTCACACCCCGGGCAAAGCAATATCAAAATTTTAGAAATAAGGTTTTTCAATTTGAAGACAATTTTTCTAAGCGTAGTCGCCCCTCGGCAGTGTTTGGCAAGCACTTCCAGTGTATTTCTGCCATGAAAAGCTCTCACTGAAAACTCATCTGCCTCGTAGATGCCGTTCGACTTCGGCATAAAACAAGTAGGTCCCGTCCCGCCAATTTGTAGGAAAAATTAAAAAGGAGCACGACGCAAATTGGAAGAGAAGCTCGGCCTTAGATCTCTTCGGAGTTTATCGCGCTTTACATTTATTTTTTTTTTGTCGTAGCAACTTTTTTTGTTCATTTGACTACTAAAACGGTCAATTACGAATCAACGATTTGTGCGCAGTTGATTCAACATCTTGTTCCGATGGATAAAAATTTACAGACATTTCGGTTGAATTGACCAGTAATTCGGTTGATCTTACTAGTCTCTTTCTTTCAGTGTGCTCACATGTAACATACGATATTATTTTATCTAGTCGACGATATGCAAATATAAACTTTTGTGTGTGTTTGTTGTTTTGTTATTGTTATGTATGCAAGATCTTTTAATAACCTTAATTTCTTTATTTAATCCTATTAAACATTGTATTTGCGATAGACACATCTTACCAATGCGAACTGTCGCGCATTTATATGCATGCGGTGAAAGTGCGTGGTTGTGGGTCGGTATCCATTTTATGAAAAAATAATTCTCACATATTTTTAAAGCGGTGACCAAAGTTTCTTGTTGATCTACGGAAGTATTTTTGGCCACCAACTCCATATATGACCGACCAGTGTGCGCTGCTCGCTTTGCAATTGATCTCTAAGTATTGCCTTTTTGTTGCTATTCCTGATTGATGATAATATTGATATAATAGTGAACAGCGGAAGTACTGCTAATAAAGGCAATACTATAAAAATCCAATGATACAACAATTAGGAATAAAAGCATATATAATTAATATGTACCTAAATGGTGAATAAAGGAATAGCAACAAAAAGGCAATACAAATTGCAAAAGGTGCAGCGGGCATTCATACGGCTGAGCGGTTAAAAGCATCTGCATTTACACTAGTATAAAGTATGAATTACGATAGGTGCTTAGCTTGAGTATTTGTCAGTGGATGACTCAAACCAACAGTGTCACACACGGATCTAATTGCATGATCAATGGCCCAGTTATCGGCTTCATGTTGCCTTCCTTCAACACTTCTTAGCCGAGTCATATAAAGTATGAATGTTGGAGATTTGATGAAGAAGTGAAAGTCCGAAACATGTCCTATTAACCATCGCCGTTTGTAAACTTCGCAAATTTTTCCATAATATCAATAACAAAAACAATTTTGTAAAGCAATGTGAGCATTTTGCGCTCATTAAATACAGATTATAATGTTTTCTTTGGCTTGAAAAATTTTCGTATGATTTTTAAAACGTTTCGTTTAATTTGAAGAAAGTTTTATTTGATTTGAGAAACGTTTAATTTGATTTGAGAAAAAATTCATTTGATTTGAAAAAAGTTTCATTTCATTTGAAAAAAGTTTCATTTACTTTGAAAAAGGTTTTATTATATTTGAAAAAAGTTTCATTTGAGTTTAAAAAAGTTTAACTTGACCTGAAAATGTTGTATTATTTTGACGCCAATCACTGAACTTTATCCGTAATGCGGTATACGAATGTGCGTGTACTACACAATAAACACATACATACATAATTATCAGCCGTGTTTTTTTTATACCTTTCATGAACATAAAATGGTATATTAACTTTGGTCCGATGTTTGTAACGTTGAGAAATATAGAAGATAGACTCACCATTAAGTATACCGAATTGATCAGGGCGACGAAATGAGTTGATATAGCCATGTCCGTCTGTCCGTCCGTCTGTCCGTCTGTCTGTTTGAACGCAAACTAGTCCCTCAAATTTTGAGAAATCTCAATGAAATTTGGCTCAAGGATGTATTTTTGTATTATATTAGACATTTGTCGGATCCGATAAGATCGAACCCCTATAACATATATCTCTCATACAACCGATCGTTCAGATAAGACGATTTTGGTCATTCCTGCCGCAATTTAAAAAGTATAAACGTGAAACTCGGTGATATATATTCTAACATATCATGGAATATTTCCTGTAAAAATCATTTCGATCGGAGCTATATATAATATATATCCCATACAACCGATCGTTGAGATAGAAAGATTTTTGGCAATTTCTCCATTAGTTTCCAATATAAAAACGTTAAACTTGGTGATATTTATTCCAATATATCATAGAAGATTTTCTGTAAAAATCATTTCGATTGGAGCTATATATAATATATATCCCATACAACCGATCGTTCAGATAGAAAGATTTTTGGCCATTTCTCCCTTAGTTTCCAATATAAAAACATGAAACTTGGTGATATATATTCTAATATATCATAGAAGATTTACTGTAAAAATCATTTCGATCGGAGATATGTATCATATATATCCCATACAACCGATCGTTCAGATAGAAAAATTTTTAGGCATTTCTCCCTTAATTTTTAAAAATATTGTGTTTTATTTAACTAAGGCCTATCAGCTCAAACATTTTTTTATAATAACAAGTAGTCACAAGGCTATCAAAAATCATCAATAATAGAAGATTTCCTGAAAAAATCACTTTGATCGGAGCTATATGTATATAGTATATACCTATCCCATACAACCGATCATTCAGATAGAAAGATTTTTGGCCATTTCTCCCTTAGTTTTATATATAAAAACGTGAAACTTGGTAATATATTCCAATATACCATAGAAGGTTTCCTGTAAAAATTATTTCGATCGGAGCTATATATAATATATATCCCATACAACCGATCGTTCAGATAAGGGGTTTATTTGCCGTTTTTTATTTTATATTTATCTTAAAAATCGTTTAGGTATGTACATCTGTTCACTATATATTTCTTATCTTTTACATCCGATTATTTGGAGATTACGAACTGGATAAGATTATTGTTCAGCCCCATAAATGAAAGGTATGAAGTCTGCGGCACAGCTGAAGACAGTCTCGTCCTTACTTGTTTATTTTAGCTTTCTAGTTTTTATTTTATATACATCTTCATTTGCGGGTAAAACATAAGCTTATCATCACTTGGATAATGTTTAATAGACAGCGTCGAAAAAAAAGTTGCCAATGTCCGCCCCTAAATTTGAAGATTATGTTAAGAGGGTTTCGGAAAAATTTTTTTAAAATTTTTTTTTTGATCCTTCGAAATACAGCCGAAAACGTTATTTCGTTGTAACTTGGTTATTTGACGTCCGATTTTTAAAATTGATATGTCATAATTTTGGTCTTGAGAAGCTTCACATTTCCGTTAATGTCCTTTTAAGCTATGAAGTCGTTTTCACAGGATTAGGTCAGCTAACAAAACCTGTGTGCACATGTACATGGTGAAGCCTTCACATATTCCTTATGCACATAGCGTTGCTCTACAATCGCATGTTATTTTGACAACGGCAGCTCTTCCCGTTCAATTTTAAAAGTAATTTTTACATAAATTTCTTCAATACATTTCCACTCAACATATATACTGCATAATTGTCTGTCCAGTACATCTCGAAATGCATTTATGTCAACCACAGTCATAAAATAGCTTCAATAAAACATTTTAATAATTTAGCGGCAACATTTCACAGCAAATATGCAGCAACTATGCTTAAATCGAATAATGCGGTGTAGGGGTGGGAGAATGCAACAATAAGATGAGCGTTGCATATCTGACAGTGATTTTAATCACAATCACCACATTTGAATGTTGAAAATTAACGCTTAATAAAGCCACAACAATAGCAGTTCAACGCCAAGTACCTGGGGGTGAGGAGAGATATGGTTAAAGGAGACGGAAGGCAGCATTTGGGATGATATTCAAATTTTTCATTTAACGAAATGCATTCAACAGTTCAATAGTATGCAATAATCGTTTATCCAGTTTGTTATTTTTGAGGTGCTCACTGTGTTATCTGTTCGTATAATTACATGAGGGTCATAGTTGGCTTTTGCTATTTTAATATAGAGTTATTGTCTATCTCTGTAGTTAACAAATAGAGTTGCTTCTGAAGATGCTCGAAGTGTCAGCGAGTGAAATAAGCAAGTGTTTAATTTGCACCACCAAAGGAATATGTGATGAGCCTTAAATATATAGAATCGCAGGAAAGGAGAATCTAAAATATTTTGCTGCTTAAGAAACGCCACAATGCAGTGAATTTACTTTAACTTATGAGAGGTTTTAGAGAAAAATAAAATATCAGCCATAGTACGACTCTGTAAATCCCTTCAAAGTCTTTTCTCGATTCAAGCTCTTTCTACTGGGAATGAAGTTCCCCTTATAACAGTGCTTCAACCTATTTGATTCCCGAATTGAGGCCATCGTTTTCAATATCGCACATCACTATAAAATTCCTTTTCCTAACTGGTGCTGCTTTAGCAACAGCTGCACGGTAAACACAAGATAGCAAAAGCTACGCACACTAATTTAAGCAACAACGATCCTGCAAAAAATCGTGCAATTAACCCCTTTCGGGTACAGTTGGGATTAGTAGGTTTGAAATCTATGTAGATATCCCATTTTAAGAAATATTAAAAAAAAAGCGGCATCGAAATTAGTAAAGTAAAAAAGATTACAGGTGATCGAATCGAATTATTTAAGAAAAGCGTGTAGCAGTAACGTATTACCTGAAAAAAATACAAATTACAAAAGACTGAATTTTTCAACTTGCTTATTTCAATATAAACCGGAAATGAAACTAAAACAATTTTAATTATTTGTTTTATGCTTCAAGGTTCGATTCGAGCTCAAGGCCAGAACAATAATTTTTTCTAATGATAAATATTGTTATTTAAATTTTTCTATAATTGAAAAGTTGTATTTTGTTTTTGGAATAGTAAGTAGACATTTTTTCAGACAACCTGCCATAGCTGCGCAGATAGATCAGTTCTCATATTGTCCGCTGTTAAGTGATACAAAAATTTTGTTTTATGAAAGCAAGTTGGACCATTTTCGAAATGTAATAATTATGCTTCAACTTTATAACTCAATTTTCACACGTCACAATAATACTAAGAGGTGAAGTTGTGTTCATATCCAACACTTTAAAATGACAAGGAACTAAAAGCTATCCGAATAAGCTCGTTGGGTGAATGTAGCGAATATGCTTGACTTGACAAACCGCTTAGTGGATAAAAAATTCTCAACGGAACGTTCAGAAAGTTATCACTCAATGGATCAACAGTTGAGTTTGCTGAAAGAACCTAATGATGATGATGAGTAACCAAACTTGATTATGCTATAGCTGACGATATCATATCTAAATTTTTGTACTGATAAGAAACGGTTAACGGGTGTCGCACAGTGATTAAATTTCAGATTTGAATATATTATGCTGCTAGTAAATAAATGCTGCACAACTACAATAGCAATCTAAACAGATCCCAAAAAACATTTTTGTCAATTCTCAGTTTGAGATACATTTGAGAATCAGTCCATTTTTCACATTTCAATCGTTAGTTTTCAAATGCATTTCAAATAACCGTTGATAGCATTCTCAAGCTAAAAGGCACATTTTTAATATGGAAATTTTCTTTATTTTCAAATTAAGAATTTTTGGATTCTCAACTTTTTCTCAAACGCGAATAAAGCGGAACGAAATGGAATCTACTGTTGTGCCAATTTCGGTAAGCAAATTCATTATTTACCTCACTTCACTTTTAACTCGTTTAGATTTATGCATAATGTAGTACAATATCACTTAATATTACTAAAATGTATAAATATTATTTTTTCACTCTATGTCAAACTTCACACAATAAAATCACTTGTTTGCATTTCCAGCTAAAGTATGCAAATTAGATATCGACGAATTATCAACGGCACTATTGACGACACTATCGATAGCATCGAAGTAAAATAAGCATGTTGTACTATATTTTATTTTATTTTTGGGTTTCATGAACACTTATTATGTACTTTACCATTTAGACACATTGGCGCAAAAAGTATTCACATTATTATTAACGAAAATACTCCATGATATCGATTGTTTTCAAACCATCTCAAGTTGAAGAACAACGTTTGAGAAAAAGTTGAGAGAATATTTAGCTTCAAATGATTAATAATGCTGAATATCAAACTGAGAATTAATGTTTTCTCAAACATTTGAGAGAAAAAAAATTTTCAAGTATGTCTCAAATTATTCTCAAGTTGAAGATCGACGTTTGAGAAAAAATCGAGAAAATACTTTGTTTCAAATGATAAATAATTTTGAATATCAAACTTAGAATCAATGTTTTTCTCAAACATTTGAGATTTTTGTTTTCAGTGTTTGTTGGGATTAGACAACAAACATTGCTCAATAATTAATACAACAGCAAAGAGCGCAGACGACCTTACTCACACATATACAGAGCAACAAAGAGCGCACATATATATATATAGCCAAAACCAATACAAGGTAGATACAAGAGAAATAAAGAAGCAACTATTGGGGAAGGATGGAGCTTCTAGATCCTGGGAGAAGAATTGCGACGAAACCAACTGAGTTTTATGTAAGCAGCGTAGTAAGATAGGAGAAAATCAGTGAGTTTGATTTTAACACCTGGCAGTTAAAGAACGCGAATAATTGCAATAGTGAAACTTTACTACCATAGTAGTGCTGTAAATAAATAACATTTTATGAACATTTGGCTTTATTTATTCGACAGTTCAGTGATTGGTAGGATAACAGAGCAAATATTTATCGTATATTTTTAAGATTCGTAAAGATATTTAGTCGTCATATGGCAATCTGAGCTTGGATCGATGTACAACGCGCTTTACTCGATTCCAATCGAAACAAAAAATTATATGTGATATCTTAAGCTATTGTAATATCGATATTGGTTATTGAAATTAAACAAATTGAATTTAACTTTTTTCAGTCTCCATATAGCAAACTCATATTTGACCCCTGTGTGCCACCCCTTCTACTATCGAGCTCAACACTTATATATGATGTTTTTGAATTAGGTATTAAAGTCTGAAGAGCTAATGCTGAAAAAAACTTCCAATTCATATTTGAGGACCAACCTAATGCACATAGGTACATATATACCATGTTGTGTTATCCTAGCAATTTTGCGAAAAGCACAAAATCAATTATGTTTAATTTAAAAAAACCATTTCCAATTCTATTAAATATTCTTGAACATGATTTTCCCACTATAAAGCTGCAACGCAAGTCAAAGAAGCTCTACATAGTACAAAGCCTTCGAAAGAGAACGCCAAATATGTTATTGGATTTTTCTGTAACACTATGAAACTTTGCAGCTTAATAAAATAAAATTCAATTTCCAATTTAGCAAACACATTTTATAGCTTTTTTATATGCGCTCAAAAGTACTTGGCCAGCGGAAAAACCACGAAGAGAGCCAAACAAAATAAAATCAAGTAAGAAAATTTAAAAACGGCAACAGTGGAACAGCGCATACCTAGTTGTGAATATTTACTTACTGTGTCAAAGGTGATGTGAAAATGCACTATGGTACATGTTTATTATTATTATTCTTTATTCGGTCTATGATAACAATATCTTACAGACTAAAAATGTACAAGAAATTACTTACTGCCTAAATTGGCTGGAATTGAATACTAGGAATAAAATGAAGTAATCTTATCAACGAATTGGGATCTCGGCATTGCAAAGTCGAGATCAAGCGGTTTGTAAATATTGTTAATTTCACTGACAGCCCTAGTAATGGGCGCGAGATAGTGGTAATTAGATTTAACTGTAGTAAGATGGATGGGAACGTAGGATGCGATTTGGGACATTGAGGCAAAGTTGATCGAGCAGATCCACGCAATCAATTAAGCCATTAACAATGTCGAAAATGAACATTATCGAATGAATTGTGCGCCTACTAGAGAGAGATTTCAAGTTTATGAGCAAACACCGTGCAGTATAGGATGGAAAGCCATCGACGAAATGAAGTGGATAGAGAGCAAATCGAGTAAAGCTACGCTCGATTCTGTCCGAATGAGAACTATATAAGGGGTTCCAGATAATTGAGGCGTATTCCAACTTAGACCGGGCAAGACAAGTGAAAAGGGATTTTCTTGTATTCTTTCGCATAACGCTTCAAAAAGCCCAAATTCGGAAAGGCCTTAGGGATAACTGTATTCACATGACTGACAGAGGTAAAACCAGTGACAAACAGATCGCCTAGATCAGAAAATACCTCAACTGAGGACAGTTGGATGTTAAGAATGGAGTAAGTTGAATTTATAGGATTATGCGTACGCGACAGGGTTGAATGAAAGCATTTTTTTATGCTAAGCAACAGCTTGTTTTTGAGACTCCAATAAGTAAGATTGTTGAGTTCATTTTGTAGCCGAAGCGCGTCAGCTACGCAGGTAACTCTAGAATACAATTTCAAATCATCAGCATAGAGAAGAAATCGCGAGTGATTAAAGCAGGAGCGGATATCATTGATAAACAGAACAAAAAGAAGCGGGCCTAGAATAGTACCCTGCGGTACTACGGAGGTTACCACAAAAGAGTAACACGCAGTACCAGCGATTTCTACAAACGTTGTTCTATTCGTAAGTAAGGATCGCAACCACAGAAGAAAGACTGAATGGAGACCAAAGAGCTCAAGCTTGTGTAATAAAATATCATGAGAGACTGTATCGAAGGCTTTAGAGAAGTCGGTGTAAATGGTATCCACCTGAGATGCACTCTTAAAGGCCGATAAACAGTACTCTGAAAAAAACCGCAAGATTGGTTACGGTGGAACGACCACAGACAAAAACATGTTGGTTGGGATCAATAATTTCTTTAACTGCGAAGAATAACTTATATTTTACCACCTTTTCAAAACTTTTTGAAAAGGTGGTTAATTTTGAGATTTGACGGTAATTTCTGACATCATTCTTGTTACCAGATTTGTGGATGGGTGTAATGGAGCTCACTTTCCATTCGTCGATGAAAATACCGGAGGAAAGGGAAAGGTTAATTATCTGAGATAAAGGGAAAACTAGGTATGAGCCGCATTTCTTAAGGAAAAAAGAGGTGAGGCCATCGGAATCATTTGTATAAGACAGTTTTAAAGCAGAGATACCATTCTGTATATCTAAGTCAGTGACACAAAGTGCTCCAAAATCAACGCAATGCGAACCAAGATAATCACCGCAATAATTACAAGTGCCACCCCAGCATCATTTACAAAATTGGACTTGAAAAAATCAGCAAAGATAGTTACGCTGTCATGCAGCGAAGAGGAGGAAAGACCATCCAGAGTCATACAGCTAGGAATATTCGAGCATCCTTTCTTAGAACGGTGGAAGTTACAGAATGCTTTGGGATTGGACTTTAACTCATCCTCGTAGCGAGATATATAATTGTTATAAAGAGTTTGTCAAGTTCAATGAATTCTTTACTAAGGCTGCTTGTTCTATTTGCATTAAGTATGGTATAGGAAACTAATAGATTTTATGGAGAAATATCACGCTCCTTTAATCAAAGTTATACGATTTCTAAGGTAGGTTAGGTTAGGTTCAACTGGCCTGTCCATGAGGACCTCAAATAGACTGAATGAGTCCGTAGTGTTACCAGAAGTTTGTTTTAACGGCCAAACTGAAAAACCCTATCAAAAACCAGGACCTATGTAATAAATTAACTCCGTCCTCTTGGAATATACTAGACGCTTCCTAGGACTTAAGTCACTTGCTGCTTCTAGATCTGACAGCTTTATCACTCCTAATAGCTGGAGTCTTAGCCTGACAAGCGGCGGCTACGAGCACAGAACGTACTCGATCGTTTTCCCCTCCCAAGCCTAATTTAAAAACATGTGACGCCAGAAGGCAGTGTCCAGTCAGAATACCCGTCATGAGTCTCTCTTCTTAATTATAGAAGCAAATTTGTTCGTCTAAGTTTGCAAGATCTACACATAATTTTCGACACTTTAAAGCCCGGCGCTTGAACCCACGCCTTTCCCGCTTGGTCTTTCATATGCACCTCTCGCCTTCGCTTAATCTCGCCCTGTCTAATTGGGACATCTACGGAGCAAACTTCAAGGGATGCGCCGTTTTTTGCTAGTTCATCCGCTTTCTTATTCCCATCTATTCCCATATGCACTGTGACGTAATATAGATATATGCTGCTCCATGTCCCGATTCTCTCCAGAGACTGCTTACACTCTAACACGCATTTACTTGACTGTCAATATAAAAGTTAACACGGTTGCAGCTTAAGCTATCCTCTTCCGGAGTTTCTACCGCTTTGTTTACGGCTAATATTTCCGCTAGGAAAACACTACAGAAATCCGGCAGCCTGTAGGATCTGTTTATTTCCGGATCAGCACAGTATACCGCACACCCTACTCCTTCCACTACTTTGGAACCATCTGTGTACACATGTATCGCCTCGTTCGCCATTTGAGCACTCTTGCGCCAACCGTCCACCTCTATTGTGGCCTTAAGATCTCACTCGAAGCGCAGATAGGGAATCAGGTAGTCTGTTCGTCTTGTGATTGATGACTCTATATTACTATGTCGGTATAATCGGCGCTCAAGCTTCCCCGCGGCACTGCGCCTGGTTTCAGTTGTTAACGCTATGTTCTCTGCTGCCAGGTCTACAGGTGGAATGTGCAGAATCTTAGGTATTTCTGACTTACCTACTTACATAATTGGCGCTTAATCGTCTAAACGGTTATGGCCGTCCAACAAGGCTCGCCAGTCGCTCCTTCGCTCCGCCAACCGGCGCCAATTGGTCACACCAAGGGAGTTTAAATCGTTTGCCACCTGGTCCTTCCAACGGAGTGGGGGCCGCCCTCTACCTCTCTTCCATAGGCGGGTTCCGATAGAAACACTTTCTTGGCCGGAGCATCATCTTTCATTCGCATAATATGGCCTAGCCAGCGCAGCCGCTGCGTTTTAATTCGCTGGACTATTTTGATGTCTGCGCATAGCTCGTACAGTTCATCATTAAATCTTCTTCAGTACTCGCCATCGCCAATGCGTAGAGGTCCATAAATCTTTCGAAGAACTTTTCTCTCGAACACTCCCAAAGCCGCTTCATCAGCTGTTGTCATGGTCCATGCTTCTGCCCAATATAGCAGGACGGGTACGATAAGTGACTTGTAGGGTATGATTTTCGTTCGCCGAGAGAGGAATTTACTTTTCAATTACCTACCTAGTCCAAAGTAGCATTTATTGGCAAGATTGATTCTTCGCTGGATTTCAGTGCTGATGTTGTTGCTAGTGTTGATGCTGGTTCCCAAATAAACGAAGTCTTTTACTATTTCGAAATTATGGCTGCCAACAGTAGCTTGGTTGCCAAGGCGCATATGCGCTGACTCTTTGCTCGATGACAGCAGGCACTTCGTTTTGTCCTCATTCACCATAAAACCCATCTTTACCGCTTCTTTTTCCAGTTTGGAGTAAGCAGAACTAACAGCGCGGGTGTTTAGGCCGATGGTATCAATGTCATCAGCATATGCCAGTAATTGCACGCTTTTATAGTATATTGTTCCAGTGCGGATAAGTTCTGCAGCTAGTATAATTTTCTACAGCATCAAATTAAAGAAATCGCACGATAGGGGGTCACACTGTCTGAAACCTCGTTTAGTTTCGAACGGCTCGGAGAGGTCCTTCCCAATTCTGACTGAGCTGATGGTGTTCCTCAACGCACATTTTGCTAGATTTACCAGGTCTGATGCCGCACTGATAAGGTCCGAAACTGAGCTTATTCGTATGGCCACTCCAATGTCACAATTCTTGATCTTCTTTCTTCCTTGCTTCGTCCATCGCATTTCCTGGATGGCGGTGATGTCAGATTTTGCTTTGACGAGGACATCAACCAGCCGGGCATCTGCACCAATCCCATTCAGGGAGCGGACGTTCCAGGTGCATGCCCTCAATTTATTGTTCTTCAAACGTTTGCCATGGTCGTCATCAATAGAGAGTGTATTTATCCGAGGCTTGTTGTTATATTTCATTGGAGTATGGTTTTACGTGGCGGGTCCCAAGCCCAGCATACAACCCGCTCAGCGGGGGTGAAAATATGACTTGGCACGTTTATATAGCGAGCCGCTTGCTCCAAGACAGACGCCCGCTTGCAGCCGCACCTAGAGATGTACAGACGCTGCCGATGAGATCTCCCCCGGCTAGCCATTAAACCGATTATGTCAGAGTGGCCTAGCCAGGTTGTCGCCTTTTCACATTAGCTCACCGCTACATGGATGTTTAGCGGCTACCCAGAGGATACTTGGCCGCAAGCGACCGGCAGTAGTGAGCTGCTTGAACCACATGCAAAAGAATCGCTCTGGCCATTCCCAGGTGAATGGCGGTCAGAAGCTTTCTCCACTTTCGTGGACTTCTATACACGGCCCCACCCTCCGATTGGCTTCGAATTTTATTCTGTGAATTTTTATATATACGGACGTCTATATCTGCAACGAGACTCGATCTGTTACGTCATATGTTTGCCTAGTACAACTAAGTATAAACAAAGAAATAACTATTTCAGCGCTTTGTCTAGAAAAGCTAAATTGTGTAGTAAATACAAATAAAATGCTAGCTACTGTTGCCAAGGCTTATCTTAAACTTGTAACAAACTAAAAACAGAAAGCAGTAAGAAAATACTGTGGAAAACTCATTGAAGGACCCGCCACGCGATACTTAAAAGCAACGCCACTACGAGCCACTTATGCGGCTTAAAGTTTCCAAACTGGTGTGATTGTGCATTAAGGTGGTCTGATATGTTGGAATTAAAAACCTATAGTGCAGATTTGGAAGTGCTTATGAAGACGGTTTATTTCAAATTGTGCTCGCAGCCGGTTTACAGGGTCTTTAAATTGTAAGTAAATACGTTCCATCCAGTATTTTATAAAACTCCTTACAGCTTTCTCAAGATCTAGAACATGGTGTGAAATCCTTAACTATAAATTATATTTTTGGAATACTTAAAGTCTTATTTCCCATAAATCTACTTGACTTTACATGAACACACATTTTTGTGCTGGAAAGCTTTCCAAACTGAACTTTAACTGAAATAACTTGCCAAATACTTCATAGCTTAATAGATCTGCCATGCGAACTAAATTTGAGTACAGTAAGGCATTCAAAAGGTTCAATAATATATGTATTTCTAAGAGAAAAAGAATGTCGATGCTTCAGTTTCCCAATGGATGTTCCAGCAGGGCCACGACACTCTGAAGCATCAGAGATCATCTAGTAAGTAAAGTATCCCAGACTGTAGTTTGAAAGGATAGTAAGGAGAAGAACTGCGCTCAGTTTGGGGAGGCAGGTGGAGGAAGACTTGATCTCTCTTGGTGCTCCCAACTGGCATCAGCTATCGTGAAACAGGGATAACTGCTGTAACTTGAAACGACCAAAATCGCTTAAGCGGTTACGCGCCAATTAGCGATATGATGATTAGTAAAGAAAGAAATAAACGTGCTGCTCTCCTATAGGGGATAAATTTCCTGGGGGTTTTTCTCCCAAAGTAGCACGAACTCTGCGTACCTCAAAAATCAGCAAAAAAAAAAAATATAATATCATGAAAGGTATAAAAAGCGAAACCCTGCAGTGGCAGCTTTTGTCTACGATCCGAGGGAAGCGCTCAGAATAAAGTATTATAGGATAATGTAGTATGCTGCAAGTTTGAGCACTTCCTTATTTTAATCAACCCTTATTTTAATCAACGATTAAGTATGTACACACTAAACCCTTAGGTCAACCCGCCCCCACCCCGTAGTTCCTTGGGAAGCCTTTGGTTGCTAGAACCTCGCCCGCTAAAGTAACAGAATTTTTCACGGATAGGTGATGTTGACAATTGGGTGGGATAACCTATAAATTGTGCTGGAAACGCTTTGAAAGGGTTGCGTTATATAACTCCTCGAATCATTTGGGTATCTCGGTCACCTCTTACCCTCCAGGGTATGCTTTAGGCCACCTAACCCGCTGGGGGTACTCTAATTTACTCTGGTCAGGTTTTTCTCTCGGATGACGCATGATTGAACGTTTGACCGGAATAAATTGAGTATGGAAACTGTGTAATGATAGGCTGGACATCAGATATAATCTAAATCTATCGCAGATGCAGAGATATTAAGGACAAGGTAAGTGTTCAGAATCTGCTGTGTCAATGTCCCGCTATACCTATAAGTTAGTAACCTACTCTCTATAGTCCGTTGGTAATAGTCTTATGAAGGTAATTAAACTCGAAATAAAAGAGGAAGTTGAATATATTGACCCCGCGAAGTTGTTCCACCCAAAGTACCAAATATATGTAGTTATTATTTTCGGCCAAGCCCTTTCAACTTAATCTGACCTATATAAATGGAAAAATAGTCGGTATTTAACAAAGAAATACTCTCCTTCTATACTTGAAGATCTTACAGTTATTGTTGCGACAAAAACTTTCCTGACGCATTTTGAGGTACTGTTCACAGAACGACAGTTTTTGGCCACTGTTCATTGTGCTATTGCACCAATCCTTTGACGAAAATTTTTAGCAATGAGTTGCCTTTGCGAAATCGGTTCAAAGTGTTAGGAAAAAGAGTCTACTAGTGCGTGTGGGCAACAAATATCGTCAAGATTGTTTTACTGTTTTCTTGTACCAGATCGCTCCAATAAGAGTTCTTTCCTACTACTTCTCCAATTTCTTTATGAAATTTTAAGTTTGTTCAACTAAGCGGAACACACAGTCATTATCTGTTAATCTTTATTGCTTTAATATATTCATAGGAAGATGGGATTTTTCCATTTAAACAAAGTAGCCCACTCTAATATTTTCATAACAAAATCTATACAGATATATTGTAAAAGTCTTTAATTTTGGAAAGAGGTAATCTCGGACACTACTAAACGTTTTGGAGAGCAACTTTCATTAAACAAGTTCTTCCATTTAGCTCTACAAAGGAAGCTACTTAAAATACAAACTAGCCCATCCATTTCTGAAATATTTGAAATTTAGGTTTCAAAATTTGTTTACACACAGTATTGCTACGAAAGAATACAAATTCTGTGTGTGAGTCGTAAATCAACTGCACTTATTTAATTTGCCTAACGAATTGGTTTGTTATGATGAATTTGATTTTTTTCTTGGACGTTATGAGAGCGCAACGACCTCAAGTGGTCCAATTAAACCAGTCTAATCCTGTTCATGTCGAGTCGTTGTAAGGTGGTTTGTTGACCGTCAAGATCTTAACTGCTCAGCTAGAGAGGAAAACTCATGAACTAAGAAAATATATGTATGTTGGAATAATATACAAGCATATGAATAAGTAATTAGTTGAAAAATGGATAGAATTAATAGAAATTGGAACCCGAGCTATAAGGATGCCAAATAATCAATAGTTGGTTGAGATGTGAGATTTTATGTAGGTATAGTAATATTGAAATTGAAAATCGTTATATTTAAAAACCAAAGTAAACGATTGTTAGTACTTTCTACATACCTATAACTGTATACGAAGCCTTGCGCAACCATGGCACGGTTTTATCTACTAAGGGAATTTTAGCGAACGTGCGCCACTTGATTGTAATGCGCAGCACGTTGTTACGGCCAATGACAGCCAGCCGTTAAGGCAACATCAATTTCTTGTGTCTGCAAAGTAGACTTAGCTTGATACATACATTAATACATACAAACTTAAATGTGTACTCCTTTCCCTTCCCTCTGACAATCACCATGTAATACAATGCAATTTTCATTACTTATTATGCTTTATGTGCTTTATTATTTTCCTATTATATAAGTACAAAAACATGTGTGCGTGGCATTGCAACATCGTTGTAAGCACAATATTGCACGTGCACTAGAAAAGAGTGCAACAAATTTAATTTAAATTGTTTTCCTTAAATTTGTGCTTTCTTTCGAATGATGCTCTTTTTTGGATTTTTCTTTTTCAATTGGCACTTAGAAATCTCAAAGAGGATTAATTGTACAAAAATGTTTGGAAAAATGTGGAGAGATTGATGCAACGTCACAGAAGTTGGTTAGAATATCATCACTGAGACGTGTGGTCTTGCTAAGTGATATCAAATACTTGTGGGTTCGTGGTTGGCACAGAAGATCTATGGTTGCAGTGAAATCCCCAATATCTATATATCTCAGCTCACAATTTCATTGAAATTTGGAAAAAACCCGTGAAAAGAGAATCGACACACATCACCTCTTCGTCGACTTTAAAGCCGCCTTCGACAGCACGAAAGGAGCTGCCTATATGCCGCTATGTCTGAATTTGGTTTCCCCGCAAAACTTATACGGCTTTGCAAAATGACGTTGAGCAACACCATCAGCTTAGTCAGAATTGGGAAAGACCTCTCCGAGCCGTTCGAAACTAAACGAGGTTTCAAACAGGGTGACCCCCTATCGTGCGATTTCTATAATTTGATGCTGGAGAAAATTATACTAGTTGCAGAACTTAACCGAACTGGAACAATATAACATAAAAGTGTGCAATTACTAGCATATGCTGATGACATTAATATCATCGGCCTAAACACCCGCGCTGTTAGTTCTGCTTACTCCAAACTGGAAAAAGAAACGGTAAAGATGGGTTTCATGGCGAATGAGGACAAAACGAAGTGCCTGCTGTCATCGAGCAAAGAGTCAGCGCATATGCGCCTTGGCAACCACGCTACAGTTGGCAGCCATAATTTCGAAATAGTAAAAGACTTCGTTTATTTGGGAACCAGCATCAACACTAGCAACAACATCAGCACTGAAATCCAGCGAAGAACCAATCTTGCCAATAAATGCTACTTTGGACTAGGTAGGCAATTGAAAAGTAAAGTCCTCACTCGGCGCATGAAAATCATATCCTACCAGTCACTTATCGTACCCGTCCTGCTATATGGGGCAGAAGCATGGACCATGACAACAGCAGATGAAACGGCTTTGGGAGTGTTCGAGAGAAAAGTTCTTCGAAATATTTATGGACCTCTACGCGTTGGCGATGGCGAGTACCGAAGAAGATTTAATGATGAGCTGTACGAGCTATACGCAGACATCAACATATCCCAGCGAATTAAAACGCAGCGGCTGCGCTGGCTAGGCCATGTTATGCGAATGAAAGATGATGCTCCGGCCAAGAAAGTGTTTCTATCGGAACCCGCCTATGGAAGCAGAAGTAGAGGGCCGCCCCCACTCCGTTGGAAGGACCAGGTGGAAAACGATTTATACTCCCTAGGTGTGACCAATTGGCGCCGGTTGGCGGAGCGAAGGAGCGACTGGCGCGCCTTGTTGGACGACCATGACCGTTTAGACGGTTAAGCGCCAATTAAGTAAGTAAGTTAGTAATGAAAAGCACCATACACTTTCCGGAGAGCTTTTACTTCGACTTCTTCAACTTCCATTCCATTTTTTTTTTAAATACTATCTGAACTCACATGTAATTTAATGTTCCAAAGCAATGCATATCGAAGTAATATGAAAATTCGTAGTGCAATGGGCCCTATGCTCAGCATCTCATGGAAAACTGAGGAGCCCTGAGTGGACAGAACCCTCTCGTATACAAGAAATCTATGCATTCAACCTAAAATAATTATAATTTAATTGACGGAAATACGACAGTTGGTATCGATAGACCGAATTTCAAGAAATCACCACCAATGGGATGCTATCCCACTATTTTCAGGCAGAAATTCATACAATAAAAATTTGCGTTAGAGAACATGTACGAAGAGGAATATCATCATTATGTAAGAGAGCTAGGCATGCTATTGAATGAATGCACTGGAGTCCCGAATGAGCTGAGAACATAAATAAGTTTTTGTTGAGATGAGAACCGGATCTTAGGTGCATAAAGGTTACGAACAGGCAGACTACCTAGCCAAGCAGGGTGCTATAGCAGCATGCAATCTTCCAAGCCCCTTCTGTGGATTCACTAGAGAAATCATAAGTAACTGGGAAACTAAGCAGTTCAGAAAACAATTTATCTAGTGAGAGAGCAAAAACAGGCCAAATTTTTTATTTTCCCAGCATAGCGAGTATTAGCCAAACACATAAATCTAAGCAGAGAGAACCTACGAACTCTCACTTCGTACTATACTGGACATTGTAGTCTACGATGTCACTCAGGTAAGTCGAATATACCCTGTATACAAATCTGTCGCTTTTTTGAGCTGCAGCTTACTAACATTATCTGTGAATGCGTCGCTCTTGAACGACTCTCTAATCTAGGTGGCTTAATCCCCGCATTATATGGAGTAAAGACCTTAACAGTTACTTAAATACATTAAAATCCTCCTATAGAAAAATAAGTTCCGGCGGAAAGTCGAACTCAGACACAGCTGCATACACGCAGCTCCTTTCCAGGCGCTTTTTTTTTTCTCAATTTTTTTGTATACTCTTTGAGGAGTTCAAGAGTGGTTTCGACGATTTCCCTTCTGAACTCATGACAACATGTTTGGAATAAGTTATGTAAGTATGTTTATTCATTAAGTGCCCAGCTGCGAAATTGAAATACTTTCTGGTTGGGATGTCTGTGTTATGCCATATGACATGCGATTTGTCAATCCAACAATGCCAGTTACACCTGCGAAAATCTTCAATACCTGTCCATTGTAATGTGCCACAAACATGCATCGATTGACATTCTACTTGAGCAATCTGAATTCCCTCAACAGATACAAATATTCTCATGTATGCATATTAGACTGGCTTGGTTCCCATACGACATAAAAAACTAACAATAGACCGTTTTAAATTTAAAGCTTATTATGATAGGAGGTTCGGATCTATTTTAATGCTGCCTTTCAGAAAGCAGACTGTAGTATTAGAAAACAATTTCGTAGTTCACAACATTATAAGATAACTTCTATAATTTCTCACGGCCAAAACAGTGAGTAAATAATTTTACAAATCGGGTGCCAAAGAATCACGTTATAGTAAAACAAATACAGGTGTCTAAGTTCGGGTGTAACCGAACATTATATACTCAGCGTGAGCTTCAATTGTACATAACACGTGAAAACACGTGGCACCGCCCGTTTAAAAAAAAATGTATCCCCATTTCCTCTTACAATAAAACTTGATAAGTGAAATATCAGTGATTCAAAACTATTTTTTGCTAGTTATAGCTTATTATTCTAGCCTGCGACCTTTTTAAATTTGTTTTATATCTCAGCTGCCGTGGTCTTTCACCAATCCAGTCCATTTTTACTATTTACTATTTTCTGCTATAAGGAAAATATGTGTACAAAATTTCATTACGATATGTTAATTTTTCTTCGAGTTATGGCTCCCGAAACATAGAAAATTGCTTAGTCATAAAAGGAGCGGTGCCACGCCCATTTTTTTAATTTGAAGTTTTCCCTATTTATTGTTATAAATACACTTGGGAAATGAAAAACCATTGGAATAAAACTCTTTTTTGCAAAGATATAGCTTATTTTATTCGTCCACGACCCTTTTGAAAATCGTTTATATAAAAGTGGGCGTGGTCCTTAACCGATTTCGATAATTTTCTTCAAAGCATTCCTTATGGTAAAGGCAAACGCTTTGCCGAATTTTGTTACGATAGGTTTAACCATTTTTGATTTATGGTTAATAATATTTGTAAAATTTCTTTTATCACAAGTGGGCGGTGTCACGCCCATTTAAAAAAAATTTTTCCAAATTTTTATTAAGAGTCTCAAAATCAGTCCACGTTTCAAATATCAACATTCTAGGTTTATTATTTATTAAATAATCAGGTTTTTTGTGTTTTCCAAAATGTTATATATATAAAAAGTGGGCGTTGTCATCATCCGATTTCATTCATTTTCAATACCAATCTATTCTGGATAAGCCCGTGTACCAAATTTGGTGAAGATATCTCAATATTTACTCAAGTTATCGTGTTAACGGACGGATGGACGGACGGACGGACATGGCTCAATCAAATTTTTTTTCGATACTGATGATTTTGATATATAGAAGTCTATATCTATCTCGATTCCTTTATACTTGTACAACCAACCGTCATCCAATCAAAGTTAATATACTCTGTGTGCAAAGCACGCTGAGTATAAAAAATAATAATGACTGTATTAAGGAGAACTAAAAAAGAGTTTGTTCCGAGATCTTCTCAACATAAACTTAAAATTTGGCGACGATATTTGGCAACTTTATTTTTACTCAGTCCAATGTTCATATATTAGTTATATATAGTTGGAATGCTGCCCATAGCAAAGGAATATTTCTGATTTAAAGTAGACGCTGCACCTGTAAGTACCATTAATGAGCTACTGAGTTCAGTAATTGTTTTTTTATAGGCACTTCACCTTTTCTAGTTTAAGTTCAGAAAAATGCAATTCAAGTTCAGAAAATTACAATTCAAGTTAGAAGATTCCAATTTGAATTCAGAAAGTTTTAATTCAAGTTCAGAATTTTCAATTTAATTTCAGAAAATTATAACTCAACTAAAGAAAATTGCAATTAATTTTCAGAAATTCCAATCCAAATTCAGAAAATTACAACTCAAGTTCAGAAGTTCTAAATTCAGAAAATTGCTATTCAACTTTAGAAAATTTCAATTCAAGTTTAGAAAATTAAAACTTAAGTTCAGAAAATTACAATCCAAAAATAGAATTTCCATTCACGTTCAGAAAATTACAGAGCAAGTTTAGAAATTCCAATTTGAATTCAGATAGCTACAATTCAGTTTCAGAATTTCCAGGTTATGTGCAGAAATACAAAAATCCAAGTCGGAGTTTTTAATTCAAAGTCAGAAAATTGCAAAAAATTATAGAAATTTCATTCTTAATTCAGAAAACTAAAGTTAAATTCAGAAAGTTACAGCTCAATTTCATAATTTCCAAATTAAATTCAGAGAATTGCGATTCAATTTTAGAAAAATTCAATTCAAGTTCATAAAATTAAAACTTGAGTTCACTACAATCAAAGTTCAGAATTTCAAATTCAAGTTCACAGAACTACAACTCAAGGTCAGAAATTGCGATTCAAGTTCAGAATTTTTATTTTAAACTCAGGTATCGCAATTGCAGAAAATTTCAATTCAAGCTCAGAACTTCCTACCCAAGTTCAGAATTTCCAACTCAAGTTCCGAAAATTGCAATTGAACTTCAGAAACTCCATATTTAATTCAGAAAACAAGTAAGGACGGGACTGTCTTCGGCTGCGCCGAAGACTTCATGCCTTTCATGAATGGGGCTGAACAATAATCTTATCCCGTTCGTAATCTCCAAATAAGAGAATGTATAAGATAAGAAATATATAGTGAACAAATGTACATACCTAAAAGATTTTTAAGATAAATATAAAATAAAAAATGGCAAAAAACCCCTTATCGAACGATCGGTTGTATGGGATATATATTATATATAGCTCCAATCGAAATGATTTTTACAGAAAATCTTCTATGATATATTAGAATATATATCACCAAGTTTCACGTTTTTATATTGGAAAATAGGGGAGAAATGGCCAAAAATCTTTCTATCTGAACGATCGGTTGTATGGGATATATACTATATATAGCTCCGATCAAAGCGCTTTTTTCAGAAAATCTTCTATGATATATTACAATATATATCACCGAGTTTCACGTTTATACTTTCTAAATTGCGGCAGGAATGACCAAAATCGTCTTATCTGAACGATAGGTTGTATGGGAAATATATGTTATAGTGGTCCGATCCTAACGGATCCAACAAATGTTTAATATAATGCAAAAATGCATCCTTGTGCCAAATTTCATTGAGATATCTCAAAATTTGAGGGACTAGTTTGCGTTCAAACAAACAGACGGACGGACAGACGATCAATTCGGTATACTTAATGGTGAGTCTATCTTCTATATTTCTCAACGTTACAAACATAGAACCAAAGTTAATATACCATTTCATGTTCATGAAAGTTATAAAAATAGGTAGGTACTTTGTGTGAGGATGCAAAGCGTCACGCTTTTTGTGGTCTGCATGTAAAAACTAGGACTACGAATCACGTACTTCAACAATATATGACGTAAACGTAACTATTTGATGAAATTTGATGAATTTTGAAGCTCCTAGCCGTAAAAAAGGGGCAAAAATGACTGTTTATATGGGGTATATAATATATGTATATACCACCGATCTCTATGATTTTTTCAGACAACAATATATGCAATACACGTAAGCATTTGCTGAAATTTGAAGCTTCCAGCTGTTAAAATAGTGCTGAGATTGCGAAAATATATATATATGCTATATATGCCACCATATATATACTATATATACCACCGACCTTTATGATTTTTTCAGACAACAATATTTGCTATATAGGTAAAAATTCGTTGAAATTTGAAGCCTCTAGCTCTTAAAATAGGGCAGTAATTACGAAAAGTTTCTTATCTGAACAATCGGTTGTGGGGATATATACTATATATACGACCGATCTCATCAATTTTTCAGACAACAGTATGTGCAATATACGAAAGTATATGGTGAAGTTTGAAGCTTTAATCTCTTAAATTGAGAAAGATATGACACAAATGCTCTTTTTCTGAAAACTCGGTTGTATGGAGTATATATGCTATAGTGGTCCGATCCGGCCTGTTCCGACAAATGTCTAATCGGACACCCAAATACACCCGCTCACCAAATTTTATCAAGATATCTCAAAAATTGAGGGACTAGTTTGCATACAAACAGACAGACGGACAGACGGACATGGCTAAATCAACTCAGCTCTTCAACCTGATTATTTCGGTATACTTAATGGTGGGTCTATCTATTTTCCTTTAAGGACTTACAATTTTGGATTTAGAGACGAAATTAAAATACTATTTTATAATCATGAAAGGTATAATTACAATTAAAGTACAAAAAATTACAACTCATTCAGAAAAATTTGTAAAGTATTATTTTCTATTAAATTGAAGTACAAGTATGCAGGATGGTAAAAATTAGCAGCCGTCGTGTGGTGGTAGCGAGCTCCGCCTACCATACCGACGATCATGGGTTCACGCCCTGGGAAAGTAATATCAAAATTTTAGAAACTAGTTTTTTCAATAAGAAGAAAGTTTTTCTAAACGGGGTCGCCCCTCGGCAATGATTTAGCAATCACTCCGATTGTATTTTCGCCAATTTGTACGAAAATTAAAATTAGCATGACGCAAATTGGAAGAGAAGCTCTACCTAAAATCCCTTCGGAAACAAAGAACAGCATACGTAAAGAAAAAGAAGGGGATGACAAGGAAATAATTAAAACCATTTTATGGAGGAACTTTCGCCTAAAAGTACGTTACATACATAATTAGACATTTTGTTCTGTAAGCACAAAGCAAAGCCCGAATCTTTGGGGAAGCCTTACAGGTACGACGCGTACCGTACGGGCAATACTTTTCCTAAAGTGAATCCAGTAAGCTCAGCTTATAGCTCTTTGCTACCAGCTCGGCTTCCCCTGTAACGAGTTTTTAAATATTTTGAAGGTATTTCGTGTTAGGAACTATGTTTCAACTAAAAGGTTTTACAAAGTCTGAGGAGGTTAGGTTTAGTAGCAGTCGTTCCAGCAGGGAAATCTTGCTTGGACAACATAAATGTGCTACCAGAATACTTTCAAAGTTCCTGCAAAAACAGTGAAGCATGAATTGCCTCGATGATTTCACCCCGATATCTTTCATGCATCTATAGCAAGAGGGATGTCCCAGTATGGTGAGGCATACTGCACAGACTTCCTACAGAAACCTATCAAAACCTCTATCACCATTGATAGATGAACCGCCTGCTATCTACTTCTGGCATAGTGAGATTCCAATCGGTTCTTTCGACTTGGAACATACTACTAAATACTCAAAACTATTACTGTAACTGAACCCAAAGCAACAATTTTACTAAAGCACGTTGATTTAAAATCAGGTAAAATTTATGAATTCATTTTTAATTAAAACCAAAGCAATAACTTCATTGGGTTTGTATATGTAAGCCAGGAGAATGAACGATCCTTAGGCTTGTTAGTTAAACTTGGCGTTCAAAAACAATTCAAAAACAAAAATGTGTTTGTAGTGTTATTAGATTTGTTTGACGATCAAACGAAAATCCCCGATTAGGTATTAAAACTCATGTTATAAAGAAAAGAGGTTTTCTGGTATCTAACTTTATTGCTTCTTCGTGATCTGACAACTTTGCCGTCCCTATCAGCAGCAGCTTTAACCTCGTTAGCGCAGGACGTGCTCCCTCCCCTCTTTCTTCAATATCTACTGCTACTTACAAGGCTTAATTAACAAGCATGAGACGTCAGAAGGCAGTGTGCTGTAAGTACGACCATTATAAGCTTTATCTCTTCTCTCGTTAGAGATATAAGTTGTGCATATCTCTAAGGAGTGAGTTAATTTCATAGGATTTCGGCACGATATCAGAAATTCCGCAGACCTGTTCCTCTATTCATGCTTTGACAGCTTGAGTGATTATTTGCAACTCCTTTCCCCTTTTGATGTCTCCTAAGCTGATTGGAACAACTGCGGTAGATTCAGCGAGTGCTTTGGCAATTCAATGGCCTTACGTGACTTGCGAGTTTGCCAAATTATTATAATACAGATATTGCATCCTAAACAAGTTATACTAAAAATTGTTTTAAACACCTTAAACTAAAAGGTCGTACTCTAACTGGAAATAGGAAAACTAAAAATTCATTAACATTAACACCTTCAGTTCAATTCCACACTTCAATAATAATTAAGTACTTTAATTGGAACAGCAAAAATACAAACGAGGAAGTTTGCTTTGATCAATTGCAACGCCTGTTTTCACACCATATACATATGTATGTATGTATATGCACCTAAACAAAGCATATAGCAACAACAATTCAAACTTTAGCATTACTTAAGTGAAAGTGCTTGTAGGACAACTGCGGTGATTATTACCTCACAACTTTAGCAATTGAAAAATGTATTCCATGCTAGAAATACTTGCCAACTTTCACAGGAATTGGGGTGTGGAAGGGTGGCTTTTTCATTGCAACCACCAAATGCGTTGATCAGCATTCAATAGAACTAGTATCGCCTGTGGTCGAAATTTGACCAGTGTGTATTTTTTTCAAATCAGTCTATGCATCAAGTGTTGGAAATATAGCAAACTGGTCTAACTTACTTCTACAAAGTTTTCACATGTAATTATAACGTTTTGGTATGGAGCTCCTTAAACAAAAATTTAAAAATTATGTAAAATCAAATGAAATTGACATATAATTATTATGAAATTACTTGAAATTGAATTGAAAAATAGGTTTTTCCACACAAACCAGAAGGTCCCCGTTGGCGCGCTACCGAAGTTAGTTTTGTGAGTAGGCCTATATCACCCATATACATATGTGTATCGCCCATTTACGTCAATAGTGTCATAATTCAAAAAACATGAACTTTTAGTTAAAAACGAAGAAATTTGCTAAATGAATTTAGCCTATTTCACGCCACCCGTTTAATTTTGTATAAATACATATGTATCTAATATATAAGTATGACACAAAACAAAAATTTCGAGTAGAATAGAGGATACCTTTATAAAAAATAAAATAAAAATATAAAAAAATTATGTAATGAGAAAGAAGGCAGAGTTTACTAAAAAAATGTTTAATTAAAGAAAAAAAAATGAAGTACTTAAATTGCGAAAAAATTAAGTGAAGTGAACAAACGTTTTCATATAAAAACGCAATAAGTGCACTTAACCTTTTTTCCGGGTAATAATGTGATCAATGTGGAAATATGAAGATTCTAATGTTCGGATATTTAATGTTGGGATTCCCATTGAGATTATTTGTATTAAATTTTTAAACACTCCATTTCATGAATATATATGACCATATCTACCATCTGTGAACAATATAATACTAAGATATAACAAAGCAGAACAAATTAGAAGGAAAAGAAAAACAAACAAAAGCATTGAAATTATTCACGCAAACATATTTACTTAAATAAAATTGATTTCATAACTTTAAGAGACATAAACAAATTAGGATTATGGAATCTAGGCATCCGATTAATGGATATATAATCCAACAAAGTTAGCCTAATAATAAATATAGTGGGTAATATACTGCCTATGCAATACGGCCGCTATGATGCCGGTTGCCGCTCGCTTTGACCTAAAATCAAAAACGTTTTTGGGACCTTTTTTTGTTGCGTTTAATATACAACGTGAAACTTTCCGATTCAATCAAGTTGCATTTAAATAATAATAAACCAATTTGAAATAAGAGAATATATAATAAAATAAAATAAGAAATAAAATAAGAAATATAATAAATTAGCATAAAAGGCAATATAAAAAATTGAATGTTATATTTTTGTAACTTTTTTTTTGTTCAGTATAAGACGTACTTTATTTAAAATGAGAATTAAATCTGTAATTGTTATAAATAAAATAGTTAGTTTCAACAAAAGTTAACACATTATTTGTGATTTCATGTTTTTTTGAAAACAACTAAAATAAAAAACAAAGAATCTGTTAAATAGAAAGTTATGTATTTACGTGTAAGCGAAATTTGCCACAAAAATGGGCCGGTCAAAAATTAATTCTATTTAAGATTTTTTGGTACGCTACAAATTATTTTGAAACAATTTTTTAGGATTTTGGTAGAGGCTATTATAGGTAAGTGGCAACAATGGGAAACCATATTTGTATGTAGGTGAAACATTTGTGCTTTCGAATTTAGCGGGGATACATAAAGGTTTAGATCTTCGAAATTCGCATTAGAACACTTAGATAATTGTTCCCAAAGATGGCGCGCTTGTGCACGAAAATGAATTTCGATATTTGGAATTGTTCGAATTTAAAAAAAAATGTTTCTATTAACTATAAACAAATAGAGTAATATTTGTTAACAAAAATAGGCCTATGCACTGCGGCTGATCCTTTTTATATGATTTTACGTATGCTAAGTATGCGCAACAGCCTGTCAATTGATTGTATGGAAATTATGTTAGGGTATTAATATGTAGATAATTTGCATATATATATACGAATAATAACAAATGCCAATGACATATTTATTCTCTGTTTTGCGAACGATTCGTTGTAGAAAAATTTCAATCTTTATGTTATCGTCACGTAATCAGCTGTTTTCGTCTTGTGACGTGATCGTGATCGCGTGATGATGCAAAGAGGCGAACGATTCGTCTCTGCGACGAAACAAATGTTGGTTTCGCAATAAAGAATAGGGCCGGAAAAAATAGTAGCTCTAAAATAGTGGATCTGATTAATGAAATATGTGAACTACAAATAGTTATCGTTAGATCCATAACTTATTCTTATTTTTAGAAATAGTTTGCATAATTATCGTTTGCGTGACAAAGGTTTTTACTCACTAATCGTAAAACGTAACACAGGGCCCGTATTGTGTGTTACGATTCGTATCGAAATATAGTTTTCACTCAAATATTAAATCAAAATAACTCTGAAATCGTGAGTCAAAATAACGACATATACGAACTGAAGACTTCGCGTACTAGTTGGATTTATAATTTATCATAATTTGTATAAATAATTTTGCAGCTTCATACTTATAAATTGAGTGAAGAATGGATTCCGACACGAATCGTAACACACGATACGGACCCTCATTTCTGTTTTTTATTTGTTTATTATGCTACAAAGAATTTTTTTTTGTTAACATTCCAGAGTAGGAATAATATTGTTACGAATATTAGCAAAACTCGGGAGTGCTGCCATCTCTAAGCCGATGCTAAGCAGTGACGTGAATTCACATCCATAGATCAATCATTATGTACCTACATAAGCGAAACAATAATTGCGTCTACACATATGTACCATGTACGTATACGAGCAGCGGAGAGTCAATGCACAAACACATGCATATATCTGAGATACTCCTATAAGTATGCAATGAGAAAAACTATAAAATTGTGCAATTGTAGTTACAGCTGAGAAGTTTGAGAGCTGCTGGACTAGTAAATTCTGGAAGCGCCTTGAAGATGCGAAGGTTGAAATCAAAGAGTATAAAAGGCGGCAATTGTAGAGGCGCTGGAATTCAGTTTGATTTGAGCTATAAAGCATTTTCGATTAAGACGCTATCTAGCGAGCCATAGCATTATTATTTTGAAAGTCAGTTTTCATTTGAGCTATCAATCAGTTTGGTTATTAAGCAAGCTGTTCGTTGCAAAGTATAAGTGTTATTGTGAAGTACTTTAATAAAGCCATTTTTCCATTATTCAATATTGGAGTTATTTATTCAACAGTTTAGTGACACGAACGTTGGCAGAAAATTTCAAATAAGGGGAATTGCAGTAAATTCGTTACAATATTTATTTGAATGAATCAATAAAATTTTACAAAATAAATTCTTTAATTAAATACACAATTACAAAAACAATGAATTGTAATAAAACCACATTAAAAGCAAAATGTTTAAAAATCGAAATGCGCTTTAAACTTTGTTATAATATTAGGGGAGCAAAGCTCTCGAGGGTTAAACAAAGCCTTTGTCGCTCTGAATCAGGTTAAGTAGGTTAGGTTCAAGTGGCTGCCATCCGCATCGGAGCGGCACAACGAGGCCTTTATAGGCCCATTGTGAAACCACAGGGATTTGTTCCTACACTCTTATCAAACCACTTCGTTGAGTTTGTGAAGCTAACTAAGCGTCGTGTATTAACCTCAGCTATATCAGTCAGATCTACGAGAAACATCTTGCCCATGAAACGTTGCCTCCATCTACCGAGCGCTGGGCATTCGCAAAGTAGATGCCTAACAGTTGCAGGCTCTTTTTCGTTGCCGCAGGTTCTACAATAATCATTAAATGGAGCGCCAATCCTTTCCGCATGCGGTCCAGTACAAACGTGACTAGTTAAAAGATCCAAAACTAAGGAAAGATCCCTCTTACGGAGAGTGAGAAGCTCACCCGATCTCTTCTCATTCTATTCCGGCCATGTGAGCTTTGCCGTGTGACATTCATCATGATGCTTCCACCTAGCTTCGGCTTCCATCAGTAGAGCCTTTTTTATCTTGAGCTTGCAGGTGGAGAGCGGCGTGCCCAACTTCTTCCAGGATGGCGAAAGTGGAAGGGGGGTACCCTTTCTTGCAAGCTCATCCGCCATATCATTACCTTGTATGCCCTGGAACCCATACCAGATGCAGAGTAAACTGTTCAGCCATCACGTTAAGTGATCTGCGATAGCTTACTACAGTTTCAGAATTAGTTGTGACAGAGTCAAGGGCTTTCAGCGCTACTTGACTGTCTGAGAAAATATAAATGTGCCTCTTAAAGACGGCCTTTTGCCTTAGGCAGTCCATAGCGTCTTGTATGAACATAACCTCGGCCTGAAATACGCTACAGTGATCCGAAAGGCGAAACGATCTTTGTATGTCCAATCGTTCCAAATAGACACCCCCTCCGACCCTGTTATCCAGCTTAGATCCATCTGTGCAGAATGGTATTAGTGGACCAATCTGGGCCACTCATCCACGGTTTTCTCTCAGGGATTAATATCCCGTGTCCCTTGTTAAAGTTGGTATGTGGTTTGCAGAAATATGTCCATTCTGGTAAGCAGCTCTGCATTGCTCTCTCTAGAAATATTTATACTTGTTAAACTCATCCTAAGCCTTGTGATCAGCTTATATAAGTTTAACATAAGTAGAAAGTTTGTTCTGATGGGTACACAAGTTACTTGGAGTATGTATGTGTATTTGTAAGCACACGTATATGTGAAAATGAAATAAAACATAGTAAATTTTATATCCGCAAGCTATCCAATGTTTAAATACACTAACAAGCATGAGCCTTCTTTAAAACCCTTCATGCAACAGTAGTTCTATTTTGTCACACATGTA
Organism: Eurosta solidaginis; assembly: GCF_040869045.1. Classification (NCBI taxonomy): domain Eukaryota; kingdom Metazoa; phylum Arthropoda; class Insecta; order Diptera; family Tephritidae; genus Eurosta; species Eurosta solidaginis. Next base: position 135,684,008 of record NC_090322.1, read on the forward strand.
CATACAAACAAATATATTTATATCAACTTACTTGCAATCAATGGTGTGTACACAGTATGCAATCATTCTATGGGAAACTCAACATTTGTCCTTTCGTGCGATTGCAATCAGTGTGAAACAATGCTTTTGTTCTCCTCCCTCCCAACCTATCTGCTACTCAAGAACCACGCTACTTAGTACATATTTAACTATGTATATATATATTTTCTTGGGTATCGAAAAAATCACCTTTTTGTATTACTTTCATGCTACATTTTCCTTCCTGACTTCCTTCCTTTCCTGCATATCCTTGTCACACACACACTCACCATCATATGTAAGTATGTAAGGTCACTTATGACTTCGAGCTTTCCTGGCTTCCGTTCTTGCTGCCATTAGACATTTTTCCAACGAGTGCGTTATTTTGTTGCAAAAGTCTTAAAAAGGCGTTATTAAATATGTAGCAACAAAGCAGTATACTATTTGGGTTTTTGTTTTAAGCTTATACGATTATACACTTACATATACATTAGGCCGGGTCGATTTGTGAGGAGGCAAAAAAATCGCCCATTGCTCTGTGAAAATCATATTCTAGGGATCAAAATAAGAAATTTTGCCGAAGGAACCATACCTCTAAAACGAATTCTGATGTCCCTCCTTTGGGTCGTAGGGGCAAATTTTGAAAAATTCCACTTTGAAATGCCTATGTTTTTTCTTTTTGGAGTTTATTTTTCTCTTTAGAAATTTATTTAGTCAGAACATGTGTAAATGAAAAAATGAATTTAACTTAGTAATAGAAAAGAAATTAAAAAAAATTATTAGAAATTAGCGTTTTTACAACCCCCTTTTAAAACCAAGGCATCACTGTGATGCATTTGCATGTCGTAAACATAGTTGTTTATTCAACCGTTTTAAAAAATGAAGGTATCACTGTGACACAATTGCAGATCGTAAAATTGTTTGTGTTGTTTTTTTTAAGCCACCACAAGACACAGCAGGTAGAATTGAAATTGCCCCTACCCACAAGTTCGACCCAGACCCAAAGGGGGACATCAGATTTCGTTTTAGAGTTATGGTTCCTTCGGCAAAGTTTCTTATTTTGATCCCTAGAATACGATTTTCACTGAGCAATAAGCGATTATTAAATCGACCCGCCCTAATATACATGCATACATACTTTTAGCATTTTAGCACGCCATTGCTTGTACATTATTGCAGCGCATGTATGTGAGTATATGGGTCGGATAATATAGTGGCATTGTCCAATTGTCACTATTGCATTATTTATATGAGAAAGGATTTTCTGCAAGCATTTGCAACCTTGTATTCGAGTTCTTTTTTTTAGGCTAAAAGGAGCCAGCGAGGAACAATTGTTTAGGATTTAAATGTCTGCTTTTGAAAAATATTGAATGCAGAACGTAATGCATGACCTTATTAAAGGTACGACGAATTGTTATTCTTGAAAATCAAACAAGTAAGGAAGGCTAAGTTCGGGTGTAACCGAACATTACATACTCAGATGAGAGCTTTGGAGACAAAATTGTCTTTTTCGTGGATACATAAAAATGGTAATACTGAAAAGTGGAGCAAATTGCCTTTGCTATCTTTCTTCAGCTATCAATTCGTTTTATTTGAATTTTTTTTTTAATATGAAAATTTGGTTAAATTTGAACGCATTTCTTAATCATTTTTTTTTTTTTGCTAATCACCCCTGAAATATTTTCGAAGCGCTCTTAATTATGAGTCCGATAAGAGTCCGGAATGTTAGACCAAGGGTGACGTTCAAATAAGGGAAAATCACCATGTAGGAAAATGAACCGAGGGTAACCCTGGAATGTGTTTGTATGACATAGGTATCAAATGAAATCTATTAAAGAGTATGTTAAAAGGGAGTGGGCCTTAGTTCTATATGTGGACGCCTTTTCGAGATATCGCCATAAAGGTGGACCGGGGGTGACTCTAGAATGTGTCTGTACGATATGGGTATCAAGTTAAAGGTATTAATGAGGGCTTTAAAAGGGAGTGACCATTAGTTGTGTGTGAAGGCGTTTTCGAGATATCGACCAAAATGTGGACCAGTGTGACCCAGAACATCATCTGTCGGGTTCCGCTAATTTATTTGTATATGTAATACCACCAACAGTATTCCTGCCATGATACCAAGGGCTTTTGATTTCGCCCTGCAGAACTTTTTCATTTTCTTAGTTATATTTTGCGTCAAAAAACCAATCCAATGACCATGTTTCATCCCTTTTTCGTATTTGGTATAGAATTATGCCATTTTGTTAATTTTTCGAAATTTTCGATATCGAAAAAGTGGGCGTGGTCATAGTCGGATAGCGCTCGATAAAGTGTGTATAGATAAGTACGTGAACCAAGTTTAGTAAAGATATACCGATTTTTACTCAAGTTATCGTGTTAACGGCCGAGCGGAAGGACAGACGGTCGACTGTGTATAAAAAATGGGCGTGCTCTCAACCAATTTCGCCGATTTTCACAAAAAACAGTGATCGTCATAGAAGCTATGCCCTTACCAAATTTCACATGAATATGTAAACGTTTGTTTGACTTATGGCATTAAAAGTATTCTAGACAAAAAAACACCAGTTTTGAAATTTTCTTTTATTTTTGTATTTTGTTGCATCATATAATTACTGAAGTTGAATTTTGACATAATTTACTTATATACTGTAAAAATATTAAATTTTTTGTTAAAATTTGACTTTAATAATTTTTTTTTTAAGTGGGCGTGTTTGTCATCCGATTTTGCTAATTTTTATTTAGAACACATATGGTAATAGGAGTAACATTCCTGCCAAATTACAACTTGAAAAACTTTTAAATTACCTTCTTTTAAAAGTGGGCGGTGCCACTCCCATTGTCGAAAATGTTAGTTATTTTCTATTCTGCGTCATAAAGTCAGCCCACCTACCAAGTTTCATCGCTTTATCCGTCTTTGGTAAATAATTATCGCAGTTTATCAGTTTTTCGAAGATTTGGATATCGAAAAAGTAGGCGTAGTTATAGTCCGATATCGTTTATTTTAAATAGCGATCTGAGTTGAGTGCCCAGGAATCTACGCACCAAATTTCATTAAGATACTTCAAAATTTACTCAAGTTACGTGTTTACGGACGGACTGACGGACGAACAGACATCTAAATGATTTTTTTTTTTTTTTTTCACCCAGATCATTTTGATATATAGAAGTATATATCTATCTGTATTAGTTTATTCCATTACTGGGTACCGTTATGCTAACCAAATTAATACACTCTGTGAGCTGTGCTCAGCTGATTATAAAAAAAAAAAAAACAGTAAAATCTGTACAAACTGTCGTTATACCGTGATTATTTTAGCTTCAACTTCTCAACGGTTTGCGCGCAATGGCACAAGGTAAGTTGGCGGCGAAAAGCTGATCATAGAGCAGACACCTGCTGATAACTCCACTCAGGTCACACACCTACCCACTGAGAGCAATCGTCGACCTAATGATGTAGTTGGGAGCATATACGTCTACACTGCGTGCGGGCGCGGAAACGCGTGGCATATTGGAGTGTTTTCGTGACGCGAGAAAGAAAGAGAGACGCATATGAGGTAGAAAGACGTGAGTGCGAAAAAATCCGGCAGATGATGGAAGGTTGCAAGAGCGGAACGTTATCCAACAGGAGTGACAATGGCGATCTGGTAACTCACTTACAGAATGTGTTTAAATTGGGGAGGGAGCACTTTCCCACATTGCTAGCTACTGAAGGAGAAGCTGAAAGCGATACCCCAATAGACGGTGACGGAAAGCACGTGCCGGTACTTGATTGTGAGGAAGTGAGAATGGCAATATTACAGCGAACTCATTGGACCTTACTAATGCTGCTTTAGACCTCCATATGGCAGGTCGTGGAAAATACAATCATCATCTTATTTCCGCCTTCAAAGCAGACAATGACAATGCTAAGTCTGAAGTTAGGCAACAAGACTAGCTCCGTAAGAATAAGGGAGGAAGCTGCCAAAGCTATTCGAAAATAAACTTCAGACAAAGCGAATCTCTTCAGTGCGATCTCCATAATTAAAAGCAACAGAATACAATTTTGTCAGCAGATCTAAGCCGTGACGATATAGTCTATTAAAAATCGTCCCGTATATTCTGCCTTCTGTGGACTGAAAAGGGGCAATAAAGAGGGTCTTGCAGTATATAACGACAATGCAAAGTACTTGCTGTAATCCAAGGAAGAAACATCGCATTGGATATGTGTTCGACACTTTGAAAAAGTTTGTCCATCTGGGAATCCGAATTAACAGCGAATGAAATTTTAGATAATTCACCAAACGGAAACAACCCGTGGAAATCAGTGCTACCTTTAACTGAGTAAATTATTAAAATTTAAAATCCTGGCCCGACGAACAAAATATCACGCTCTACTAGAAACTTATATAATGTATCCTGATGTATGGCTCGGAGTATTGGACGGTATGAAAACAAGAGGAGATGGCGTGTTTGAGAGAAAAGTTTTTCGGAAAATATAATGATGAGCTGTATGCGCCCAGCAGATGTGAAGGCTTCGCTGTCTAGATCATGTTATGCGAATGGACAAAAAGGCTCCGACTTAATGGGGAATTAACCCCTATTTCCAAAATCACTCCAACTAATGAATAATGATAATGACCGACTAATTCGCTAAAAAATGTTATAAAGAATTCAAGTTTTCGTTTTCAAGGTCAACTTATTATGAAACTTACTTTGAAGCGAAATCTCTGAGTAAAAATTGGTTTTCGGCTTTATTGCTTTACAAATTGTAGTTAACACAACAAAACACTGATTTCAACATTTCGTTACGACACTCGTTTCCGATTCCTTTAAATTTTTATGTTAGTATTTCTCGGTGACTTTTGACCGGCATTGTCAGCGAAAACGAAGGCGGAGGTGTGAAAAAGCAGTGAGCGGATCTATTGCATTAGTTGCGTAAGCCTTCCTGTGTAAGAGAAAAATCAGGGTTCGTAAAGCATATACATTTTTATGAAATTTAAACTAATCTATTCGCCAATTTGTAATTAAAATTTGTTTTCTTTTGCTTTTAGAGGCAATTTTGGTAAACTGGAAAACGCATATCTAACATCTTAGAGTTCGCACTTTTTTTTGTTTGTACTCATAAACGGATAGGTGTGTATGATTCCAAAACAAAAAATTAGAAAAATAATAGATAAGAGCGCTGTTTGCTACTGGACTTAGAATAGATAGTGGAAGAAAAAAACTGGTAAACTCAACCGAATTACGGGTCAATTCAATCTATATGTTTGTCAATTTTTATCCATCGCAAACAGCTGTTGGATCAACTTCGCACAAATCTGGAAGGACAACAAAGTCTGGAAGGGTTACACATTTGATGTTTTGAGATATCTTGATAAAATTTGGTGAGCGGGTATATTTTGTGTCCGATTAAATATGTTCCGCAACCGACCGGATCGAACCGCACTGGATCCCCCATGCAGCTGATTTTTCATAACAAAGGTCGGATCCCCCATACAACCGATTTTTCAGAAAATAGGTATTTCCTCATACCTTCGCCAATTTATCAGATAGTACTTGGGCGACCGACCGTTGCTCGGCAATCTTCCAGTATGTCGCATAACATACTTTGTTCTACATGTCAACATTAATCAAACTCAACTTTTTTTATATGTACATATATTATATATTGGGATATACATTACCTACCAATATTTGATTTCCTTAAATATAGATTTCAAAAACATATGAAACACTAACCGCAAAATGAAAAATTTGAAATGGGTAATTCCAGCCTATAGTATAAGGGATTGTTATGACAATTAGTGAAATCGAGAACTAATTTATTTAGGTTGATTATCTTCATGCGCCGAATTATTAATTTCGAACATTTTTTTAGTTATACACTATGAAAGTCTCACAATTTTATTACATTCCAAAATCTTGTAAATTTCACGAATGACAACTGTCAGTTAGTATAATTAAATGTCAACTTACTTCCCTAAGCGCCATCTGTCGGTAGGTAGTTAAATGGTTAGATGTCGTTTTCAAATTGAACATATGCCTCTAGTGTTCAACGGTAGCAAATTACCATGGTGAGATAACTTCTTGCTATGGTGAGAAATGTTTCTAATAGTAATCTGTGAGAAATTGCAATTATTAATTTCATATTTGCCAAAAATATGCATTTAAATATATTTTGCTAGAATTTGCCTCGTTGCCTTGATATTGCATTTCAATTTATTAGCGTGTGTGAAATTAAGAAAATTAAGTCGAATCATGCGTAAGATTTTTTACGAAGATTTTTAACTTTAAAGTTCTCCTTTAAAGCTTTTTTTGAGTAAGTAGAGTACTATTTCGTCTAACTACCCCAACTCTAAGTGGCAACCCTACTCAAAAATGTGCCCTATATCGGCATATCTCATGGAATTTTTTTTTTAATTTCGAATAGTTGGCAGCCCTAAATGGCAACTCTATTCAAAAATATTCCTATTGTAATGCAGAGTGAAATACCTTTCGTTTGATACCCATATCGTTATATATCATGAAATTTTTTTTAATTTCGAATGCGTGGCAACCCTAAATGGCAACCCTATTCAAAAATGTCCCAATTGTAATGCAGAGTGAAATACTTTTCGTTTGATACCCATATCGGCATACCTCATGGAATTTTTTTATTTCGAATAGGTGGCAACCCTAAATGGCAACCTTACTCAAAAATATCCCAATTGTAATGTGGAGTGAAATACCTTTCGTTTGTTACCCATATCTGCATATCTCATGGAATTTTTTTTTTAATTTCGAATAGTTGGCAGCCCTAATTGGCCACCCTATCCAAAAATATTCCTATTGTAATGAAGAGTGAAATGTCTTTCGTTTGATACCCATATCGGTATATCTCATGCAATTTTTTTTAATTTCGAATGCGTGGCAACCCTAAATGGCAACCCTATTCAAAAATGTCCCAATTGTAATGCGAAGTGAAATACCTTTCGTTTGATACCCATATTGGCATATCTCATGGAATTTTTTTTACTTTCGAATAGTTGGCAGACCTAAATGGCAACCCTATCCAAAAATATTCCTATTGTAATGCAGAGTGAAATACCTTTGGTTTGATACCCATATCGGCATATCTCATGGAATTTTTTTTTATTTCGAATAGGTGGCAGCCATAATTGGCAACCCTATCCAAAAATATTCCTATTGTAATGCAAAGTGAAACACCTTTAGTTTGATACCCATATCGGCATATCTCATGGAATTTTTTTTTTAATTTCGAATAGTTGGCAGCCCTAATTGGCAACCCTATCCAAAAATATTCCTATTGTAATGCAGAGTGAAATACCTTTCGTTTGATACCCATATCGGCATATCTCATGTAATTTTTTTTTGAGTTTCGAATACGTGGCAACCCCAAATGGCAACCCTATTGAAAAATGTCCCAATTGTAATGCGGAGTGAAATACCTTTCGTTTGATAACCATATCGGCATATCTCATGCATTTTTTTTAATTTCGAATAGGTGTCAACCTTAAACGGCAAGCCTCCCCAAAAATGTCCCTATTGTAATGCGGAATGAAATACCTTTCTTCTGATACCCATATCAGCATATCTCATGCAATTTTTTTTAAATTTCGAATTGGTGGCAACCTTAAACGGCAACCCTACCCAAAAATGTCCCTATTGTAATGCGGAATGAAATACCTTTCGTTTGATACCCATATCGGCATATCTCATGAAATTTTTGTTTTTTAACTTCGAATAGGTGGCAACCTTGTGAAACATTCTGAGTGGCAACACCTAGGTAAAAAGTCTTAGAAGGTGATACATTATCTCTGTGCCAAATTTCATTTAAATCGGTTGAGCCGTTCCCGAGATCGTTAGCCTATACAAAGTTTAAAGTTATAAGATACGTTTTAAACTTCACCAAATGCTTTCACAATATGGCACAAATTGTTGTCCAAAAAATACATATGTATATATCGATTATATATGTATACGGTTTATATGCCATATGGCCTATTTTTCTTACCTTGGGCAATCGGAGGGAGGGGACTGTTGGGTTTAATATGTGGGAATTATTTTCGACGCAGTGATATGATGGTATCGTGCCCCGCCTACGACACCGAAGAGCCTAGGCTTACGCCCCGGGCAAAGCACATCAAAATGTTTAAAACAAGTTTTTTCAATTAGAAGAAATGTTTCCTAAGGGGGGTCGCCCCCTGACAGTTTTTGGCAAGCACTCCGAATGTATTTCTGCCATGAAATGCTTTCAGTGAATACTCATCTGCCATACAGATGCCGTTCGGAGTCGGCATAAAACAAATAGGTCCCGTCCCGCCAATTTGTATGAAAAATAAAAAAAATGGGGCACGACGCAAATTGGAAGAGAAGCTCGGCCTAAAATTTCTTCGGTGGTTATCGGGCCTAACGTTCATTTATTTTTTTATTTTCGACTAGAAATAGCCCTGAAGGGGACTCATCTGGGGCAAGGTATCAGTTAACTAGTTCACGGATGGGTAGACGTTGGACGGAAAGGTGGGTTTTTTGTCACGAGCTAAATGTAAGCCGGACGCGGAAGTTGCCACCTTTTGCACAGTAACAAGATATTTCTGGCCGGAAGTGAATGCAGCAGATGAGAAAAGTAAATAAGCAACTTATTGAGAAAACTGTTCGCGAAATGTCTAGAGCCTGGTAGAAATAGACGAATGAGGCAACTGAGATTATAAAAGCGACGCAGTACAAGTGATAGTCATTCAATTTGTTATAAGTGAAGCACGTGAATATATTAAATTGTGAAGATCTACTTCCATAGTAGTACTTTTGGTAAAGAGCGTTTTACATACAGAACATTTGAGTTTATTTATTCGACAGTACAATCATTCGAACGATAAGAGAAGGAAAAGAATTACGAAGAATTTCATTAGATTCGTAACAATTTTAATCGAAAATTACGCTTATGAACATATGTTCTTATACAGTCGAGTATTGGGATATTACGAAGGAGAGAATATTATTGCTCAGTTCGAGTTTCGTTCTTACTGGTTTATCCCAGATAATGAACTATAACACGAAGCTAAGGAATATATGCCCTCATTATACCTCGAAGTTCATCACAATAATCTTTTCTTTAAACCAAACCAAGACGAACGAGCGGTGGATGGGATAATTAAATCCCTTTCTTACATATGTCGCATTAAAGAATCAAAATAATTTCTATTTACGGTTCCTGTTAAAATTCTGATGCCATTTTCATCACACATCTTTTTTTGCAAACTATGTATATACATGTGAATATGTATGTGTGTGTACGTTACTACTGTGGCGTCGCTAAATAAATTCAGCCTCGTTGAGCGCAAATTGCAGAAAATCCGCTTTTCGACACTTGGCTGGCAGACAATGAGCAGGAAATGTCCGACTTACTGAAATATGTATAGATAAGAATGCATACATATATCGTTGCACATTCAAAAGTGTGTTTGAAAGAAGAAGAAGAAGTTTTCGGAAGTACAAGCGAAAAAGATCGAAAAAAGTAGCCCAAAAAGTAAATAAATTGAAACACTGAAAGAATGACGAAGTGGTACGTAATAAATTGTATTGAGTAAAAATGGTGCGAAATCCGCCCAGCATGTTAGTTGCTCTATTGAATAATAAGCACACACACACATACGCTTATGCAACTTACTTACATATAAATACTCTACGTACGTATTGGCGCTGCTGCTGGTGGCGTATGTGAAATAGTTTTTGCTTTGCGCTCATGCAACATTTACGTTCTATGCATAACAAAAACAAGTGTAGAAACAGGAAAAAACCAAAAACGAGAAACGAAAAATTCTAAGCACAAACTAAAAATGCATTAAAAACAGACTTGTAACTCGATACAATAAAACAAATATGAAATAAAAGTTATAAAAAGCAACAACATCAAACGTAATAAAATAAGTTGGCATTGGCAGTGCCGAAATCAGCTTTGGCGCCTGCAAGCGATGAGGTACGATATAAGCACATATGGTGCATTATGCAAGACTCACTCCGAAATGCATGAATATCGAAAGCAAAGAATAAGTGAGATTCACTCGCAAAAAGCCATTGCAGCCAATACAAGCGTATATGTATGTAATAATACGCATGCAAATTTAGTTGTTGTTTTTTTTTTGTCACAAAATAAATAAATCCATGAAAAAAGCAACTTAGTGTAATATATTTTTCGTATGTTGCGCGCATCAATGGAATGCCGACAGCCAGGGCGTATGTGGAATATTTGTATTGAATACAAACGTTTACACCCACCCACATATGCATCTGTGTATGTTTAGTACAAGCGCGCATTAATTTTTTCGATTGGCAAAACTACATTTGAAATGCAGAAAATGGTTTTTCGCATAAAACATTTTGTTCTATACCCAGTAGTGTTGGCATTTGCTAATACAAACATGAATTCCTTTCGGTCAGGCAACCACGCGAGCTTTTTATTTCTAAGAATAGAAAATTTCGTAAACCTTTGCAACTGAAGTTCTCATGGAAAAACTTTTCTCGTTTCACTCATAGGAAATCTACAGCGAAGTTCACGTAAAAGAACGTAGTCCTTACAAATTAAAGAGAAAGAAGGGAAAGGAAAAGAAAGAAAGGAAACAAGAAGAAACGTTTGCAATAGGTGAGTTATCGATTAATATCGACGAAGTATCGATTGATTATTAAAAACTTACTTATTAACCACCGAGACCTGTCGATAATTTATTATTCATTTGAAACTGTTATCGACTATCGGAGTGCTATAAATTTTTCAACGGCGTGCATTGATTTAATCACGACGGCGCATAGGCTTGCTATAAAAAACCAATGAGAAACTGATGACAAACCAATAACTTGGCTTGGGCGCCATTAGCAGCCGATGAAGCTCTTCACAAGCGACCCAAATTTATTGATTTTTTGTGAAGTAACCTGAGTTGTGATTTAGGTTCAACACCAAGGCGAGCTCTAGTTATTTCAAAGATATTTGTTATCGAACTTCATGAGTACTTGTTACTAGCGGTAATTTTTATCTCTTCCCAAAACCGTTTTCCTCGCTTTTCTCTTTCTATGTCTCTCTCTTTCCTTTTCCTCTTGCTTTCCGCTTATTTATGCTTTTGGTTTACCTATACTTTTGCCTTTATCTTTCCCTTTCACAAAGTAGCAACGGTATTTTCCTGAAAAGAGCAAAGAACACTCTAATTCCATTTTATTTGCACAAAACGGTTCTTTGAACCCGAACGGTCTAACTAATCATAAACCTCTATTTGCTCTGCTTTCTGCTGCCGTCACGCATCAATATGGTGAGCTGAAATTGCAATTGAAGTTGAAGGATTTCAAGATACGATCGCTTGAGATTGCTCTCTTCGACTAAAAATCTGCTGCAGAAAACCTTAAAATGAGCTCTACAATCGCACATATCTCGCAACAAATGACTTTTCTGTGATTAATAGCAAGAACACTATAGCCAAAATTCCTGGAACTTCATACAGAGTTCCAATCCTTTAGAAGCGCCAAATCTTTCTCTGTATGGTATTTCATTGCAGTATTGGAGTTTAAATAGCAATTCCTTGAACTTATATGATGAGCAGCTAGATATATTAAAGAGCGATGCAAACCGTGATGAGGTACATCTCGATAGCTGGTCTTTAAGTGAGTATTATTTTCAAATACCTAAATGTTAAGGAAACTGGTCAGTTTCAGATGGGCACATCAAATAATTTGCATGTTGGTCCAAAAAAGGGCTGTTATATAGGAAAAACTATAAAAGAATACCTAATAAAAAAATGTAAAGGCGCCATAACCTCCGAAGAGCTTTTAGCCTGAGCTTCTCTTCCAACTTGCGTCCTACAAATTGGCTCGACGGAACCTTCATGTTTTATGCTGATTCCGAACGGCATCTGCAAGGCAGATAAATTTTCGCTGGGAAGCGTTTGGATGGTAGAAATACACTGTGAGTGCTTGCCGAGGGTTAACAACGCCGAGGGTTAACACCGCTAAGAAAAACTTTCTTCTGATTGAAAAAGCTTGTTTCTTTAATTTTGATGTTACTTTGCGCGGGGCGTGAATCCAGGATCTCCGATGTGGTAGACGGAGCACGATACCACCACAGCTAAAAAAGCGAGCGCTACTTCCCATTTCCAAATAGCTGCATATTTACTACTGGGGTTTTAAAAGAGCACAGACGCTTCGAAAAATAAAAAGTAGCTGCATGACCACTGATACAATAAATATGGGCGTTTTGCAATAAAATATATGCTAGAAAATTATGGCGTCGGCAATGTGGCATGCAACCATTGAGGCATACTTGACGTTACGCTGCCAAATTTTCCATGTTCATAAATAACAAAACATATGTATACATACATACATATAAATGCAGCATTATGTATGTTTAACGATGTGGAAGTGATTCTACATAAAATGCCCAACAAACAAGTAAGGAAGGCTAAGTTCGGGTGTAACCGAACATTACATACTCAGCTGAGAGCTTTGGAGACAAAATAAGGGAAAATCACTATGTAGGAAAATGAGCCTAGGGCAAACCTGGAATGTGTTTGTATGACATGTGTATCAAATGGAAGGTATAAAAGATTATTTTAAAAGGGAGTGGCCATAGCTCTATAGGTGAACGCCATTTCGGGAAATCGCCATAAAGGTGGACCAGGGGTGACTCTAGAATGTGTTTGTAGGATATGGGTGTCAAATGAAAGGTGCTAATGATTATCTAGAACGTAGTGGGCCTTAGTTCTATAGGTGGACGCCTTTTCGAGATATCGCCATAAAGGTAATCCTGAGGTGACTCTAGAATGTGTTTGTACGATATGGGTATCAAATTAAAGGTATTAATGAGGGTTTTAAAAGGGAGTGGTGGTAGTTGTATGTGTGAAGGCATTTTCGAGATATCGACCAAAATGTGGACCAGGATGACCCAGAACATCATCTGTCGGGTACCGCTAGTTTATTTATATATCTATTACCAGGAACAGTATACCTGCCAAGATTCCAAGGGCTTTTGATTTCGCCCTGCACAACTTTTTCATTTTCTCCTACTTAATATGGTAGGTGTCACACCCATTTTACAAAGTTTTGTCTAAAGTTATATTTTGCGGCAATAAACCAATCCAATAACTATGTTTCATCCCTTTTTTCGTATTTGGTATAGAATTATGCCATTTTTTCATTTTTCGTAATTTTCGATATCGAAAAATTGTGCGTGGTCATAGTCGGATTTCGGCAATTTTTTACACCAAGATAAATTAAGTACAGTTAAGTACGTGAACTAAGTTTAGTAAAGATGTATCGATTTTTGCTCAAGTTATCGTGTTAACGACCGAGCGGAAGGACAGACGGCCGACTCTGTATAAAAGCTGGGCGTGGCTTCAACCGATTTTGCCCATTTTCACAGAAAAGAGTAATATTCATAGAAGCTATGCCCCTACCAAAAATTGGTAAATTTTTGTTCGACTTTTGGCATTAAACAAATGACAAATGAAATGGAAAAGTGCGGAGCCACGCCCATTTTGAAATTTTCTTTTATTTTTTATTTGGTGCACCATTACAGCTTGCAAAGCTGTTAAATTACCTTCTTTTAAAAGTGGGCCCATTGTTCAAAATTTTACTAATTTTCTGTTCTGCGTCATAAGTCCAACCCACCTACCAAGTTTCATCGCTTTATCCGTATATGGTAAAGAATTATCGCACTTTTTCGATTTTTCGAAATTTTCGATATCGAAAAAGTGGACGTGGTTATAGTCCGATATCGTTCATTTTAAATAGCAATCTGAGATGAGTGTCCAGGAACCTACATACCAAATTTCATCAAGATAACGAAAATGTACTCAAGTTATCGTGTTGACAGACAGACGGACGGACGGACGGACATGACAAATTTTTTTCCGATATTAATAATTGTCAAATATGGAAGTCTATATCTATCTCGATTCCTTTATACCTGTACAACCAACCGTTATCCAATCAAAGTTATAATAATACCCTGTGTACAAGTACAGCTGGGTATAATAAGCTAAAGCTAAATGTAACGAATTATATGTTTATTATTAGCCGTGTTTTTTTTTTACACGCGTATTCGTTTACGTGTGCGTGTTACAAAAAAAAAGGATAACCTCGCTTAGATAATACCTATTACGAAATTTGTAATTGAAATTTAAGTAACTTCCCGATAAGCTAGAAGATTGAATCTTGGAATATAGTTCAGAACCCGATGACAATGCAATAAAAAGAAGAAAAACATCCGCTGGGTGCTGCATGGATCGAGCTATTCAAAAAAGTCGTATTTATGGTAAGATTTGACCCATATTTGGCATACATTTTACATACATGAATAGAAAGCGACCTATGAAAAAACCGTCGCCAGGTGGCGCAAGTAATACAGTCCGGTGGAAGTGGCATCAAAATACTTTGGAGCACATAAGTCATCAATCTAGGGCGTTGATCAAAAAAATAAATAAAAACGTGGGACTCGTCAAATTTCTTTTGGTAGTCGTACTTCTTCTCTGAAATGATATATTCATTTCCTATCCGCAACGAGTGGAAGTATCAGTATAATTATTGCAACGGCAAGGACTGCATCTGCAGAAACCGTACGGTACACTGAGACGAATCGTAGTGCCCCACTGCGGCCGACCGAGTTAATAGCTGCTCGGTTATTCCGGAATTTGATTGCAAAATGTAGAATCCGAAGTGGAAGCCCTACGGTCAGCGCAGTTTTATCGCAGGCTCCTTTGGAAGTGTTCTGAAAAGGTAAGCTAGCTATCTAGCTTAACCCCTAAGTATTTCGCCGAGCTGAGTGTATGTAATTGCTGTTTCCCACCTTCATATTGATTATGGTTGGAATTCGTCCCTTCGTGAGGATAAATATTGTAGTTTTCGCTGTCGTAAGCTGAAGTCCATGGTCACTCATCCATCTATTTATATTGCGCATTACTTGGTTTAGTTCAAGGTGCGCCAGCTCGCAGTTCCGTGCTGTACCTTGAAAGAGTGCTTTAGCGCATGGAGTATGTCTTCCCACCAGCGCGACCAATAAAACTACCGGACTAGCTTGGTGGCACGCCGTTTTGACTTTCCTTATCGTAACTTTCCCTTGCCGAACCCATGCTGCCGATGGTACAGACCTACTTCATCTATGATAGCTGCTATGAGCTGTTGTTTTAGAAGGCTTGGCATAATTTTCCAGGCCATGGCGAGCATAAATAATGGTCGAAAAGATGATGGGGAGTCCGGGTCTCCCTTGCCAACTTATTGGGAAGATCGTGGCTTAAAAATTATTAAATAACTGCATGAAGGCCACTCTAATATAATAAATAATCACAAGTGGGGAAAGTTCCTGACCGCTTTTTACCTGGGAAAGGCCAGAGCGCTTATTTGCATGCGTTTCAAGCAGCTCACTACTTACGGTCGCTTGCGACCAAGCATCCTCTGGGTAGCCACTGAACATCCTTTAAGTGGTGAGCTAAAGTGGAAAGCGGACAGTCTGGCTAGGCCACTCTGACATACACGGTTCAAGGGCTAGCTGGGTGACCCTCATCGGCAGCGTCTGTCCACCACAAAGTGCGGCTACAAGCGGGCGTATGTCTTTGAGCAAGCGGCTCTGTTTATAAACGTGCAAATATCATTTTCATCCCCGCTGAAGCGCTTTGCACTGAGTTTGGGAAAATACACTTCAAGCTACATTGCTTTCCCCCAATCGAAATAACCGCAATAAGGTCGACCACGTTGTGATAGATAGCCTCCAGTGTTTGAGACGAGCGCATGATCAGAATACCCAACATCGCCTCGGGCCATTATCACGTCACAGCCAAAATACGCGCCTGCATCTGCGCCGCTAAATCCAAGGAACAAAAAACACATGGACACCTAGACGTCGAAGGACTGCAATTGCAACAGAATGCCAATGATTTCGGAACTGGGCTCTGAAACCTGCTCTCTGAGAGCACATATCAATCCAATGGAATGCAGGAGAAGTTGGAGCATATCTTTAAAGCACTTCGTACCGACGCCGAGGCAAAACTTGGTTTTCGGCGACCACGAAAAAAAAACTGGTACGATGAAGATTGCCGCGTTGTAAAGCCCTGTAGTTAAAAGCAATCGCAATAAGAAAAGTGTGTGAACGCTACCGCCAGTTGAAAAGGGAAGCGAGACGCCTTTTCATGAAAAAAAAAACAGAGGCAGAGAGGCTTGAGCTGCTAGCTACCCGGAATAACCCTTACAATTTTACGAAAAAAGTCAGAATAAAACGACCAGATTAAAAAAAAAAAACAAGGTCGCGGGCACTGATGGACTATCTGCGGAGCTATTCAAATACGGCGGGAAGAATCTGGTAAGGCGCATATACCAAGACTTTTACGGCTGTGCAAAATGACGTTGATCCAGCGAATTAAATAGCAGCGGCTACACTAGCTAGACTATGTATGTCATACGAATGAGAGATAATAATCCGGCTAAGTTGTATTTTTTTCGGAACACACATATGGAAGCAGAGGAAGAGGGCGGCCCCCACTCCGCAGGAAGGGCCACGTGGAAAACGATTTAAACTCCCTTGATGTGAGCAATTGACAACAGAGAAGAGGCGGCTTGTTGAACGGCCATATTTGTGTGTCTTTTAGACTCAAAACCATTTAATATGAACAGCAAGACTTTGGTTCTGGTCCAGATCAATCATTTCAGGCGACTGCGTTATATTGAAGCCGATATTCTAGTACCTATGTACATGGCTATGTACATTTTAAAATAGTTCAAACTGTGTAAATGGTTTAGTGCAGTACATGCACATGTACAGCCCTTAAAAATATAATACAAATGTGATATTAAATTGTCTTTAAAATAAATTTTGCATTTTACATTTATTTCAACGCATGCATTTTCTTTATCAACTGACTGAGCGGTAGAAGTAAAAACAACTTAACCACAGGACCAAATGTGTCAAGCAATGGAAATAGTTCTTTAACACTTTTCGCATACCAAAGGTCTTAATCTTGAAATATTCAATTTTCGAAATGTCAACGAAACTTGCAATAAATGGATTGCGATTGTTGAGAAGAAACGAGAGGAGCGTTGTAACGATAATGCATTTTCCCTTAACTAAGAGGAACGCAAGTGACTCTGCGATAACCACCAAGTGTCAAATATTGCACACGCACACATACACAATAGCATAAACACACCAACTTACATACATACACATATTACCAAGTATGAATATGTATGCGCATATGAGGATGTACTCAATACTACATACAACATGCGGCTGCTGTACGCAAATATGCAATTAAGCCATCTTAAGTTTCCTTAACAGTTCAAAGCTTTCAATCTGTCACTTCGATTTCAGCACCACATTGCAATGTAGCTGTAAGCTGTGGTAGAGCTCCGACGCAAAAAAGAGTTGTGAGTTCTCTATGAATTGAAAATCGTGCATTTACTTGGTAGGCATATGGATGTGCCCTCGATAAAAGGTGTTGCATTGAGAGGCAGTTAGGTTAGGTTAGGTTGAACTGGCCAGTCCATGAGGACCTTACATATACTGAATGAGTTCGTAGTGTTACCAGAAGTTTATTTTAACGACCAAACTGAAAAACCCTAACAAACACCATGACCTATGTTATAAAATAACACCGTCCTCTTGGCAAATACTAGAAGCTTTCTAGAACTTAACACACTTTCTGCTTCTAAATCTGACAGCTGTATCACTCCTAATAGCTGGAGTATTAGCCTAACAAGCACAGGGCATGAGCAAAAAACGTGCTCGATCATCACTTCCTACATCTGCTATCACTGACCAAGCCCAACTTAAAGGCATGTGACGCCAGAAGGCAGTGTCCAGTCAGAATACCCGTCATGAGTCTGCAGTCCTCTCTTTATAATGATAGAAGCAACTTTATTAATCTAAGGTTGTAAGACCTACACATAATCGTCGCCAACTCCGCGCTTGAACCCAGGCCTTTCCCGCTTGGCTGATCATGTGCATCTTTCGCCTTCTCTTAATCTCGCCCAATCTAATTGGGACGTCTACGGAGCAAGCTTCAAAGGAAGCGCCCTTTTTAGCTGGGTCATATGCTTTTTCATTCCCATCTATTCCCATATGCCCTGGGATCCAATATAGATATATGCTTTTCCCCGTCCCGATTCTTTCCAGGGACTGCTTACACTCTAACACGCATTTAGATGCTGTGTTATGCGAGATTATTGCCTTAATTGCTGCTTGACTGTCCATATACATATTAACACGGCTGCAGTTTAAGCTATGTTCTTCGCGTGTTTCTACTGATTTGGTTACGGCTTATACTATGAAAACTTCTTCACAGCCCCTTCGATCTTGGTATCTGTCAAAAAGCCGGGCACTACCCGCTCCGTGATCTAAGTGTGAGAGCTGTCTGCTGGCTCTTCTAAATCATCTCATGGGAAATGTGTATCGAAAAGCACCTCAAGGGACTCCTCACTAGCGTAATTAGACAGCATATATGCCAGCAGGTGTTTCCTTACCTTAACTGTAGCTCGCGCCCTTCCTTCCGTTTACCAAATCCGTGTGCGCTGAGTCCAGAAATCTTTCCTGCCGATGAGAGCCACGGTTTTGGATCTACGCCACGTCAAACGAACCCTCCTCAAGGGTTAGGAAGATTTCGCTCGACGCCACTTTACTGTGTTGGAGGTTTATCTGTAGACTCACAGCACTAGGGGCTGTTCGTACCCCTCCAGCACCTTCGTCGTGACGTTTTCGTCCTCCCCTTACGATTGGTATCCTCGGGACTTCATTTCCCGGGTCGTAAATGCTGCGCCGGATGTTTCTCTGTGCGATTCGCAGCAACATTTGGCTGTTGGTACACTTCTAACACCTTCGTGGTGACATCGGCTACCTCCACCTGTCCTTCTTGCTTTTGAGGTCCTTTTCGACTTCGCCCATTTCTAGCGTGTTAGGATTTTTATCCTCGGGACTTCTTTTCCTGAGTCGCATGTAAACTTCGTCTGTTCCCCAGGACATTTGTCAAGCTGCGTGTAAAATATATCCTCCGCCTGCTTGTTTATTTGGAAGATGAAGAACTGACCTTCCTCCGTAGGCGGAGATCCAGGTAGTACCTACCAATCCTGTGTCGGTATATTCGGATTCTGATTATGCAGAAGTCGCAGTGTATCCTCCGACTTCATCACGCATGGTATCCATACTTCAAATTTTGGTACCGTGGGCATATACGCTTTATCCACCACATCAAACCGCGCGTTCCTGCTCTGCCTTTATAGGTTTGGAACCACTTCCTCCAGCCACCGCAAGTTCACGATGTTGTCGCACGTTTTCATCTTCACACCAATATACAACCCCCGAATCAAAGGTTGTAAGGGGCTTATTTGGTTGTTCCCGCATCATGTTAAGCATTAAGCTAATAAGCTCCCTTTCTACAGATCTCCACCTTTCATTAATTATCTGTCCGAAAGGACTGCTACGATTAACCAGCGCCACAATCAGTGACTGCTTTGCCACATAACTCATCTTCTCGGGAAAACCGGAGTCTTAGTGTTGTCTCCCTTCGGCACCTCCGAGAAAGACGGAGTCTTAGCGTTATCGCCTTTGACTTATCTCCTACTTCCGTAGTTGGCAATTCGCCACTTTTGATGTGCTCCCTCTGAATTGCAACTTTTGAGGTAGTTGCAACCTCGCTATTGGGGCCCATCTGTCCTACAGCTTTAGACCTACTTCTCTTGTCTATTCGGCTGCCCTGCCTCGCGGCTCTGGGGCTGGGTCCGTTCTGCCTCTTGAAAGCAGGCTTTTCTCTTCCCCCGTACGCTGACGCTTCGGTAACTTCTCGATAAATTTTTGATATTATGTAAACGGCACGAGAATAAATTTACAACTTTTCTATAAAAAATTGACAACTTTTCCATAACAAATCGTGAATGTTTCGAAAATGAATTGATAACTTTTCGATAACAATATAATAATATTTCGATAAAACATCAACAACTTTTTGACAACAAATCAGCAACACTCCGATAACAGATCAATAGCTTTTTGATAACGTACCGCTTACTTTTCGAGAATAAATCGATAGCTCCTGTTTACTTTTCATGTCTTTTTGATAACAAATCAACAACTTTTAATAACTAATCAAAAAAATTTTAATACATATCGATAAGTTTTTAATAAATGATCAATAATTTTCGATCGATGACAAATCAATCAATCCATTGAAAAGCGCTTGATTTCTAGAGCGACGCAAGCCACCATACGTAGCCAACACTTCAGATAAATAGTACCTTATAAACAAATTGTATTGCCTTTATGCTTTTCAACTACTTAATCTGTTAAAGTAGAATACCCGGTATCTTTTTAACTGGGTATACAAATGGAATGTCTATAAAAGGGAACTCATGGAATTTTATATGCTTAAACATAAGCTACTAATTTTGGTCATTGAAATATTGTTTAACATTTGGGAAAAGGCTAAATAATTAACGGCATCTCTAATGAAAAATTACTGTTCTAAATGACACACCCTATTTATAACAACTCAATACGAAGCATCAATAAGCAGAAACTGCACCATAATTTGCTTCAATAATTCCTGGAAAAAACAATGCGCTGCAGAATGGACAGTTGTCGCTATGGCAACGACCTTTTAAATTCAATGTCGGATGCGTTCTAGCTACAAGACTATCCGTACTCGCACACAAAGATTTATATATCGAAGCAATAAGTCCGCTTGATGCATTTGCGAGCAAGCCACGGAGTACATGTCATATGCCAATGATTGTATTGCAACTGTTGCATTGCCTTTAGCTAAAGTTCAGCTATCAGGCTTAAGTAAGAATTCATGGCTATGAGAATACGCATAAGTGTATGTTGGTATGCATTAGAGATGATAATCTTTTCGTGTTCCAGGATTTACGGGATCTTGTGCAAAAATCGGTATCGTGTTCACTGACTAGGCCCTAGGGACTACTTTAGTTGCAAAAATGGAAAGACTATATGGGAGGGAAGGTTTATCTTTAAATTCTACTTTTAGTTTTGTAAAAATATTGGAGTCGTGTACAAACGTGTTTAAACAAGGACCTTCACGCTTAGTAGGTACTTACATAATTTTTTCATGTAGCCCATCATTTGAGATTTTCGTCGTTATTCGCACGCCGCCGCCGATTGTAAAAAATAAATCTGCGCGGCGGCGAAATTCGGCGCCTTACCATATTTTCTACTCATTTAAGTCTGTCAAGGCCGAAAGCGATATCAACGGCTGCACATCAGTGCAAGTTATAATAATCCAATTTCATAATTTAACTCTTCATAACGGTTCAAATGTTATTTAAAAAAACAGGCACTTTAAATGCCAGCTCAACGCGGATTTTACATCACCGAATTCGCCAAGTTATTAAAACAAAACACTAAAAGAGAAGAAAAGTTATATAATAAAATTAAACGCTAAAGAACAATGAAATCAGGGCCAAGTCGAACATGTTTTTAAAAAAGGGAATTATCCAAAAAAGGTGAAAATTTTTTCAAAAGTTCTATATCCTGATTTGCTAAAAGAATACGTGAAATCAAAGATGCAAAATCCTTTGGTAGGTTCCGGGAGTTTAAATACTCTTTTGAAGTGATTCTCACCCCATACATAAGATAAGTTTAAGATATATGTATGTATGTATGTATGAAAACTGTTTGAAAAATCACTTCACCTTTTATTCAAACGTTTATTGTTTATTTGCGAAACTAAAAATAGAGACTTAAATGTTAATTTTGATTTTCAAACTTCATTATTCATCACGCAACAAGTCTCCCGGTTTGACATTTCTTAAAGTTGGCGGCCCTTGGAGTGAATCACATTGGTTATAATATATCAACCACGATTAAATATCGCCTACAAGTTACGGCTCCTGTAACAAATGTGAATACCTAGGCTTTTCCAACACAATTGAACCAATGCTAAAACCCTAACGTAGTGGACAGTCGAACTAGTCTGAAAACTGAAATTACGCGGTCATCCAAATTTCCATAAATTCTCGTACTGCAATTTTTGACCTACATTTTAAAAATTTTACGCAAAATTGAAATAATGTACATGCGTAGAGGATTATATGATTTTCACCCATGAGTTGCGCAATGATATCCACTTAGACAGCTTATGATTTCGAAGGCGGTATCACGGACAAATAGTTACTCATTAACGTTATTTGAGGTATTTCTCTGGTATAGGTCGGCTGCATAGAGCGACAAAAACATCCGACACAAAAGTCTTCGGAGCTACAACTAGAGCTTCTAGGAAAAAGACATCGACGAAGGTATGAATTCGAATTCGTTGTCCTATAGATTCTGTGCTGACATATGATGTGAGGGCCAGGAGGCGACTGGTAGTCGATATTGCTACTGTTCGTACTACGGAAATTGTAGCTCTTAAAAACATCATTAAAACTGAGCCATGAGAATCAAACCTATTAATAAACCATAACAGCGGCTGTGTGTCCGCTTATTGCGTGAACAGCAAGGAGCCACAAATGACTTTAAAAAATGGTGTCGACGACGAGTATTCGAGTTGGCCCAGAAGATCCCCTTCGGTTCCACGCCTCCCTGGAGTAAGTGAATGAAGGACAGTTCCTCCGCAAGGAGCTACTCCTGAACGATCCGCGAAATTTTGAGCCGAAAACCCCTGATCTTCCCGCAATGGCCTAAACGTCGATTTGCTTAAATACATATAAAAAAACCCTATCTTAAATATAATTTTTTAGAACAGAAAAATAATGTTTTTTTTTAAATATGTACGACGCTCCGCCGCTGCCGGTATACAATGGATCCTATGCTGCCGGCGGCGATAAACGGCGTAAGACTCTATCCACCATAAAACGAGGTACTGGGAGTAGCAATTGTTAAAATTTCAATAGATTCTATGCAGCTGTTCGAACTGTAAGTTAGAACATACATACATATATATACATACCCAAACACGAACATCCATATAACAAACTTCGCTGGATGCTTTCTCAAATATAAATAAACCATTTTATTTTATGCCAACATTACTTTTGATTCGATAGAAATTACAAATCTCGAAGTCCACGGGATTGCTAGAGTTTAAGCTTGGGATCCTCGTTTTGGATATACGCAAGTGCATGACGACATACATATTTAAAGATATTCTACGCCAGACAACCGGTCTAACTGTCTGTCCGACACACTGGCACGCTCGCATGCAAAGCGTAATCGCATAATTTCTGCTTAATCAGGTGCCTACGCATCGGCGTTAATGCTCGTTCGAGCTGCAAACTGTTTTTTCTTATTGTTGTCGCATGCACACGCCACCTTCTTATTATTCGTTTCGCAAAGAATGCAAACAAGAAAAAAAAATAACACAGAAAATATTGCCACCTGTACGCATTGCATTTGCATTTCACGTAAATATTTATTTTACTGTAGCTAGACATTTAATTCATCTTCTTTGGGGTTCTTTTTGCCTTTTATTTTTATTTTGCTGCTTTTGCTTTCATTAGCGTCGTTCCCATTCATTTGCTTAAGCACTCAAGTGACATACGATTAACAAAATAACAAGAACAAGAACAATACTGTCAATCAGGCAACAGGCTCGTTGCAGCAAAAACGCACGTACCCACAATCAATTGCACCAACAATTGTTCGCAAGAATGCACGCAATTTTTATACTCAGCGTGCTTTGCACACAAAGTATATTAACTTTGATTGGATAACGGTTGGTTGTACATCGAGATAAATATAGAATCGAAAAAAAATTTGATTGAGCCATGTCCGTCCGTCTGTCCGTCTGTCCGTTAACACGATAACTTGTGTAAATACAAATAAATACTTCACCAAATTTGGTACACGAGCTTATCTGGACCCAGAATAGATTGGTATGAGCGGAATCGGATGATAACCACGCCTACTTTTTATATATATAACATTTTAGAAAACAAAAAAAAACTGATTATTTAGTAAATAATACACCTAGAATGTTAACATTTGACGTGTGGACTGATATTGAGACTCCTGATAAAAATTTGAAAAAATTGTTTAAAATGACTAAGCAATTTTCTATGTTTCGGGAGCCATAACTCGAAGAAAAATTTACATATCGTAACAAAATTGGGTTCACATATTTTCCTTATAGCAGGACAAAATGGACGAGATCGGTTAAAGACCACGCCCACATTTATATAAAAGATTTTTAAAAGGGTCGTAGACGAAAATAAAAAGCTATAACTTAGCAAAAAATAGTTTTGAATAAATGATATTTCACTTATCAAGTTTTATTGTAAGAGGAAATGGGAAGACATTTTTTTTAACGGGCGGTGCCACGTGTTATGTCGAAAACTAAGTTATCTGAAAGGAAGTGTACAATTGAAGCTTACGCTGAGTATATAATGTTCGGTTACATCTGAATTTAGACACCTTTACTTGTTTATTATACCTCCCATAAACATGTAATTCCAAAGGAATTTACTTCGTACTCTACCAATCTTCCTATTGAATTTACTTACTTACTTTCTTTCGAATCACTTTTGTCTCAAACAGTCTTAGAGCCGTCTCATCTGATGTTGTAATGGTAAATGCTTCTGCACCATACAGCAGGATGGGTACGATACGTGACTTGTAGCGCATGATTTTCATTTGCCGAGAGAGGATCTACTTTTCAATTGTCTATTTACTCCAGAGCTGATGTTGTTGTTTGTGCTAGTTCTGGCTGCCAACAGTACCGTCGTTGCCAAGGCGCAAATACGCTGACTCTTTGCTCGATGACGGAAAATACTTCATCTTGTCCTCATTCACCAGAAAACCCAACTTTTCTGCTTCTTTTACAGTTGGAAGTAGAACTTATGGCGCGGGTGTTCAGGCCGATGATATCAGCATTCGCCAGTAGTTGCACGCTTTTATAGAATAATGTTCCAGAGCGTTTGAGTTCTGAAACTTGTATAATTTCCCCCCCCCCCCCCCCCCCCCCCCCATCTAATAAAGAAGTTGTACGATAGGGATTCAACCCGTCTGAAACCTCGCTTACTATCGAGCGAATCGGAGAGTTCCGTCCTTATTCTGACTGATTTGATGGTGTTGTTTAACTTCATTTCGTGTTGTTTAGCAAATTTTACGGAAAAAAAACTCAGTCATGGCGTCATATAGCAGATCCCTTCCTTCTGCCGAATTCAGCTTCAAAATCGACGAAGTAGTGATCGTTTTTTTGCGGTGTTTTTCCGTAGGGAAAAATTTGTTCTATGGTAGATTTACCTGGTCAAAAGTGGCACTGGTAGGATCCAATTAGCCGACTCACGGTGGACTACAACCTTTCACACAATGCGCTTGACAGGACCTTATATGCGATATTAAGGAGGCTAATTCCGCGATAGTTGGTACAGTTTGCAGGATCCCTTTTTTTATGGACTGGGCAAAAAACACTTATATTCCAATCGTCGGGCGTACACGCGTTCGACCATATTTTGCAGAGAAGCGGTTGCATGCGCTTTACCAACTCATTATGGTAGTATTTCGTTGTTTTCAAATCTGGTTATTTCTATTCTGACTTGGTCATAATCGGGTTTGGGGGCATTATTTCCATTATCATTGCTTGTAGGATGGGGTTCATCATCCCTGTGTGGTACATTGCTGTCTACATCTAGGAGAGAAGAGAAATGTTCCCTCCATAATCTAAGTACTCTTTGGACAACCGTTGCAAAACCGCCTTGTTCGTTCTTACAAAAGTTTGCCACGTACTTTAAACCCTCCGTCTGTCGCTGAATTTTTTGGTATAATTTGCTTTCCTGGTGGCAGTAGTTCAGGTTCCTTGCATTCACGCTTTTCTGCCTCTGCTTTTTTTCCAGGTGCCTCACGGTAGCATTCACACACTCTTCCTGTTGCGCTCGATTTAAACGTAGCTCTAAAAAAAGAGTATTTTCTTTCGGTTGAAATTCGACATTCTTCATCGTACTAGTTGTTTTTCCGTGGTGGCCGGCAACCAATTTTTTTCTCGGCGGTGGTACGCATTGCTTTAGAGATAGATAGAAGAATGCTCGTATGTGATACGAATTTGGTTTCACTTGGAGGATAGTGATTCCTCGCGTCATAAGAAATAAGGCAGTAAGAATATATCTACTAAAAATTATGTTAGAAAACATTCAACTAATTGGATGTTATCATGCTCTGTCCTAAGAACTTAAAATAAATTATTTTTCGGTATATGTCGTAAAAGGTATAAACCTTTCAACATAACCGAATGCAGTTTTGTCCTTTCGCTCTGCATGAGACTGCAGTGAATGCAAACAAGCGCATTGGTGAAGTGCTAATGATGAAAGGGGTGTATGGGACTTTTTTGTGGGTGTATGGCTATGTATTGCATTCAAAATGCACTTAAATAAATTATATTAAGCGTAAAAAAATGTGAGCAATGCCCATTAGCGCCACAGTGGTGAGATGGTAGCGTGCTCCGCCTACCACACCGTATGCCCTGGGTTCACACCCCGGGCAAAGCAACATCAAAATTTTAGAAATAAGGTTTTTCAATTAGAAGAAAAATTTTCTAAGCGGGGTCGCCCCTCGGCAGTGTTAAAATGTTTTATATAGCAGGCTGCAAGGCTTTCAGTAGCTACCTCATCATAAACGCTAAGTCGGCAAAGTACATAAACTCATTTAAACTCTTATTCGCCTGACTAGACTACTTGAAAGAACCACTTAATTTATAGGAAACAAAAATTCAAAAATCAAAATTCAGAAGCCAAAATTCAGAAGTCAAATTTCAGAAGTCAAATTTCAGAAGTCAAAATTCGGAAAGTAAAAATTTTATGTTTTTTGCTGTCTGATTACTTTCCGAATTTTGACTTCTGAATTTTCTTTCAGCCTGGAACACAGCATCGTCAAAAGAAGGTTCTATATCCAATCGAATTATGGAATATGTATAATATCACCAAATTGGGTGAAGTTCGTACAAATAATTCTATCGAAAGGTGGCACAACGTCATTTGAAGTGCGTTTGGGACACACCTTAACATATTTAATTTCATAAATAAAATAAATAAAATAATTAAAAAAAAAATTTTTTGTAATTGATATTAGAGAAAAATTGTAAGTTTACAAACGGCGATGGTTACTAGGACATGTTTCTGAATTTCAGGGGAGCTGAGCGTTGAATTCGAATCTCCAACATTCATATCAGTGCAAGCCTTTAGCTGCTAAGCCATATGAATGTCCCGCTGTTCGCTGTACAATTGGTCTCTAAGAGTTGCCTGTGAAAAGCTAGCTGATGAAGAAGTGAAATTCAGAAACATGTCCTAGTAACCATCGCCGTTTGTAAACTTACAATTTTTCTCTAATATCAATTTCAAAAACCATTGCATAAAGCAATATGAGCAAAGCTTGCTAATTAAATACATATGAAAAAATTTTTTGGTTAAACGGTTTTATTGGAAACAATACTTACATAAATTAATAATAATACTAAAAGCTAGAAAATAATTAGGTAGGTCCTAGGTACTAGATATCACACTCCTCTTCAATCTAGTGCGTTGATAAGACAATTAAATAAAAGCGTTGGACGTGTCAAATTTCTATTGATAGTCATATATAAGCCCAACTGAACCTGAATAAGGTTATGATACGCCTCACAATTTGTTACAATCTGAGTCCTCAATACATAATCCTTCCAAAGACTTGACCCGACTCCGCGCCATGAATGCTTGTCCTTCCTCGAACTCCAAAATATTTTGATGTCACTTCTACCTGACTGTAATATTTGTTCCAAATATGAGCCAAGTCGGACATCATAGGTCGCTTTCTATTCATGTATGTATTATGTGTTCCAACTATTCCCGATATCCGATTTTTTTGAATATCTTGATCCTTGCGCCACCTAGCGGCGATTTTTCTTCATATGTATCTTTCTATTCTTGTATGTATTATGTGTTCCAAATATGAACCAAGTCGGACCACAACTACGATTTTTTGAAATATTTCCATCCATGCGCCACCTATCGGAGTTTTTTTTATTATTGCATTGTCATCGGGTTCTGAACTATATTCCAAGTTTCAAGCTTGTAGCTTATCGGGAAGTTACTTAAATTTCAATTACAACATTCGTTCCAGCCAGCCGGTCAAGTCAAGCTAAATAAAACCGTTTAAAAACGAACAGGCAATAACAGAAATAAAACTGCAGCAATTTTCAGCTGGAAGCGAGCCATATCGGAAACGCAAGATAAAATATAGACTTCGTATTTTTAATATTGTAAATTCATTTGAAAATGATAAACGCGAAAAGATTTATTTAATTATATGCTTGCTACTGCACACAATTTAAAATTTTATATTGTACTACCTTTTCTTTATACATAAATCCTTCCAAATGAATAAACTTTTCTGAATTTTGGGAAAAATCTAACGTTTTTTCTGTCGTCTGATTATTTTCTGAATTTTGACTTCTGAATTTTGCCTTCTGAAATTCGGCTTCTTAATTTTCACTTCTGAATTTTGACTTCTGCAATTTGACTTCTGAAATTTTACTTCTGAAATTTGACTTCTGAGTTTCGACCTCTGATTTTTGTCTTTCTGAAAAAAGGGTTCTGACTAATGTTTTATGAAAAAATGTGTTTCTGAATTTTTGTTTTCTGAATTTATGTTGGGCACCGGGTCAAGGTTAGTGGCGTTATTCCATACGTGCCTCTCTGGGACTCTGATTGAGAACTTGTTATCTATAGAGAGGATCCATGTGGTGTAATCTGGTTTACGTATCGTATAAGATATTTGGAAAATTTAGTTATATTGTTGACTTGAATTTGTCGAAACATAATTTTTATATAATATTACTACTAGCTTACTCAAGGCTTTTACTAAGGTAGGCACCTTGTGGATGGTGGGATGGTTTAGCCGAACTCTACAGCTACCGACTGTATGTCTGAGAGCTTTAGGGCATTTCATCTAAGGCGTTCTACCTCATAGGAAAGCGGCGCGATTTCGGTGGCCAAGAAATGTGTTTATTAAATGAGTTTCAGCCAAAGGGTATAACCTTCTGTATTTTACTACAACCTTCACGATAGCTTGTGCGTATAACAAGAAATAGAAAGGGAAAGAACAGTTGCAAGAGAGAGAAGAAAAATCGCTACAAGCCATGTGTCTAACTCGGAGAACAAATTCAGCAGAAATTCAATGATCTCCATGATCGAATAACAGTACAGTCCAATCAGCGAAGAAGATTTAAAAAGGGTGCGATTCGGTGGGAATAAGAGAGCCCCACTGTACCGTGCAGCATAAAGAATTGTCTAGCGCTTAGAAGCAGAGGTGGACCCAATACACCTAAACAGTGAGAACTTGGTATAGGCCATAAGGCGATAGAAGTACGCAGAAAATAGTTCAAGAGTTTTGCCGCGACAAACTTTTGGTTTTAAAACGGCAGAATGAAACAAATACGTATAGCTATCGAAATATCCTAGATCGATCCCTCTCTGCGACTTCTGGTGTTTCCAACGAGAAGCAACCAACTCATTCTGTAAGTTGTTCACATTGTGAAATCTTTGAGTTAACGCGAGTTTAACGCGCAGTTTGGCCACTTTAACTTAGCAGAGAAATAAAAGTTGCGCTAAGGAGCCTAAGTTGCAAGGTTATGGGGCTCAACTTTACCTAAGCTTTACAATCGCAGGGAAAAACATATCCTTCAATTTCTTAAGTTATGCTATTTTTCCCATAAGTATTTTTTTTTTTTATACTCAGTTGAGCAGAGCTCACAGAGTATATTAAGTTTGATTGGATAACGGTTGGTTGTACATATATAAAGGAATCGAGATAGATATAGACTTCCATATATCAAAATAATCAGGATCGAAAAAAAATTTGATTGAGCCATGTCCGTCCGTCCGTCCGTCCGTCCGTCCGTCCGTTAACACGATAACTTGAGTAAATTTTGAGGTATCTTGATGAAATTTGGTATGTAGGTTCCTGAGCACTCATCTCAGATCGCTATTTAAAATGAACGATATCGGACTATAACCACGCCCACTTTTTCGATATCGAAAATTTCGAAAAACCGAAAAAGTGCGATAATTCATTACAAAAGACCGATAAAGCGACGAAACTTTTAGATGAGTTGAACTTATGACGCAAAATAGAAAATTAGTAAAATTTTGGACAATGGGCGTGGCACCGCCCACTTTTAAAAGAAGGTAATTTAAAACTTTTGCAAGCTGTAATTTGGCAGTCGTTGAAGATATCATGATGAAATTTGGCAGGAACGTTACTCTTATTACTATATGTACGCTTAATAAAAATTAGCAAAATCGGAGAAGGACCACGCCCACTTTTAAAAAAATTTTTTTTTAAAAGTAAAATTTTAACAAAAAATTTAATACCTTTACAGTATATAAGTAAATTATGTCAAGATGCAACTCCAGTAA
Organism: Eurosta solidaginis; assembly: GCF_040869045.1. NCBI lineage: Eukaryota > Metazoa > Arthropoda > Insecta > Diptera > Tephritidae > Eurosta > Eurosta solidaginis. The sequence goes on from NC_090322.1 coordinate 135,714,368, forward strand.
TGATATGGTGCAACAAAATACTAAAATAAAAGAAAATTTAAAAATGGGCGTGGCTCCGCCCTTTTTCATTTAATTTGTCTAGGATACTTTTAACGCCATAAGTCGAACAAAAATTAACCAATCCTTTTGAAATTTGGTAGGGGCATAGATTTTATGGCGTTAACTGTTTTCTGTGAAAATGGGCGAAATCGGTTGATGCCACGCCCAGTTTTTATACACAGTCGTCCGTCTGTCCTTCCGCATGGCCGTTAACACGTTAACTTGAGCAAAAATCGATATATATTTAATAAACTCAGTTCACGTATTTATCTGAACTCACTTTATCTTGGTATGAAAAATGAACGAAATCCGACTATGACCACGCCCACTTTTTCCATATCGAAAATTACGAAAAATGAAAAAAATGCCATAATTCTATACCAAATACGAAAAAAGGGATGAAATATGGTAAGGTAATTGGATTGTTTTATTGACGCGAAATATAACTTTAGAAAAAACTTTATAAAATGATTGTGACACCTACCATATTAAGTAGAAGAAAATGAAAAAGTTCTGCAGGGCGAAATAAAAAACCCTTAAAATCTTGGCAGGTATTACATATATAAATAAATTAGCGGTATCCAACAGATAATGTTCTGGGTCACCCTGGTCCACATTTTGGTCGATATCTGGAAAACGCCTTCACATATACAACTACCACTACTCCCTTTTAAAACTCTCATTAATACCTTTAATTTGATACCCATATCGTACAAACTCATTCTAGAGTCACCCCTGGTCCACCTTTATGGCGATATTTCGAAAAGGCGAACACCTATAGAACGAAGGCCCACTCCCTTTTAAAAATACTCATTAACACCTTTCATTTGATACCCATATCGTACAAACAAAGTCTAGAGTCACCCCTGGTCCAGAAGGGCCCACTCCCTCTTAAATACTCTTTATTCCTTTCGTTTGATACCCATATTGCACAAACGAATTCTAGGGTCACCCCTGGTCCACCTTTATGGCGATATCTCGAAACGGCGTCCACCTATGGAACTAAGGATTACTCCCTTTTAAAATACTCATTAACACCTTTCATTTGATACCCATATCGTACAAACGCATTCTAGAGTCACACCTGGTCCATCTTTATGGCGATATCTCGAAAAGGCGTCCACCTATAGAACTAAGGTCCACTCCCTCTTAAAATACTCATTAACTCCTTTCGTTTGATACCCATATTGCACAAACGCATTCTAGAGTCACCCCTGGTCCACCTTTATGGCGATATCTCGAAAAGGGCTCCACCTATAGAACTAAGCCCCACGCCCTTTTAAAATAATCATTAACACCTTTCATTTGATACCCATATCATACAAACAAATTCTAAAGTTACCCCTGGTCCACCTTTATGGCGATATCTCGAAAAGGCGAACACCTATAAAACGAAGGCCCACTCCCTTTTAAAAATACTCATTAACACCTTTCATTTGATACCCATATCGTACAAACAAAGTCTAGAGTCACCCCTGGTCCACCTTTATTGCGATACCTCGAAAATGCGTCCACCTATAGAACTAAGGCCCACTCCCTCTTAAAATACTCATTAACTCCTTTCGTTTGATACCCATATTGCACAAACGAATTCTAGATTCACCCCTGGCCCACCTTTATGGCGATATCTCGAAACGGCGTCCACCTATAGAACTAAGGTCCACTCCCTTTTAAAATACTCATTAACACCTTTCGTTTGATGCCCATATTGTGCAAACAAATTCTAGGGTCACCCCTGGTCCACCTTTATGGCGATATCTCGAAACGGCGTCCACCTATGGAACTAAGGATTACTCCCTTTTAAAATGCTCATTAACACCTTTCATTTGATACCCATATCGTACAAACGCATTCTAGAGTCACCCCTGGTCCATCTTTTCGGCGATATCTCGAAAAGGCGTCCATCTATAGTACTTAGGTCCACGCCCTTTTAAAATACTCATTAATACCTTTCATTTGATACCCATATCGTACAAACGCATTCTAGAGTCAACCCTGATTCACCTATATGGCTATATCCCTAAATGGCGTCCACCTATAGAACTATGGCCCACTCCCTCATAAAATACTCTTTACTGCCTTTCATTTGATACACATGTCATACAAACACATTCCAGGGTTTCCCTCGGTTCATTTTCCTACATGGTTATTTTCCCTTATGTTGTCACCATAGCTCTCAACTGAGTATGTAATGTTCGGTTACACCCGAACTTAACCTTCCTTACTTGTTTATATTAAGATTTTCAATCATATATGTATGTAATACACCTATATTTCTAATAGAAAATGTTCGCAATGAGTTTTGAATTCGAAATCAAAACAAGACAGCCCAAAAAATTGTTGTGATTGTAGCAGCAATTGGGAATTCATACAAGTGAAAAATCTTTCCATTCCTTCATTGCCATACGTAACTGTCAAATAATAGCTGACAGGGAGAATGGCTGTCGTGAATGGCCAGGGAATGGAAGGAAGGCTTGTTTTTTGCTCGCCGTTATCAAACTGAAATGCCATTAAGTGCTCATTTGTGTCTCAAATCCGCTTTTATTTTAATTGTATATAGAGAAAAGCAGACTACATATTGATTTTCATTTCTAAAATCTAGTTATTAGATAAAATATGAGCAGCCAGTTAAGCAAACGTTTTAGAATATGTAAATAATGCAATATACCAGTAGTTTACAAAAATGTTTGAAAAACACTGTTGGCAAATTATTTAAGAAAACTGGAGTAAATTTTTATAAGAGAATTTACACCTAGCTTCTCTTCCAATTGACGTCGTGCTCCTTTTAATTTTTCCAACAAATATGTGGGACTGTTCCTTTATGTTTTACGTCGACCCTGAACGAAATTTGCTTGGCAGATGAATTTTTACTGAGAAATTTTCCATGGCAGAAATACACTCGAAATCGCTGCCGAGGGGCGAAAGGTTTACTAATTGAAAAAACTTGTTTCTATATTTTTGAAGTTGCTTTGCCCGTGGTGTGAACCGATGATTTTTGGTGTGGAAGGTGGAGTACGCTACAATGTATAGTAACTGTAGGGGAAATCGGAATTTCAAAATTGAACTGCAAACTAATCCCGTAAAAACAATTTATTTTTAAACACAGTTTTTTTCGAATAAACGTATTTAAATAAAATAACGAACAAATTTTAACAACAACACTTGAAGAACGACAAGATATCTTTTTAACTCAGAGTTAATTTGAACAAGTAAGGAAGGCTAAGTTCGGGTGTAACCGAACATTACATACTCAGCTGAGAGCTTTGGAGACAAAATAAGGGAAAATCACAATGAAGGAAAATAAACCTAGGGTAACCCTGGAATGTGTTTGTATGACATGGTAATCAAATGGAAGGTATTAAAGAGTATTTTAAAAGGGTGTGGCCATAGTTCTATAGGCGGACGCCATTTCGGGATATCGCCATAAAGGTGGACCAGGGGTGACTCTAGAATGTGTTTGTACGATATGGTTATCAAATTAAAGGTATTAATAAGGGTTTTAAAAGCGAGTGGCCCTTAGTTGTATATGTGAAGGCGTTTTCGAGATATCAACCAAAATGTGGACCAGGGTGACCCAGTACATCATCTGTCCACCACGAACAGTATCCCTGCCATGATTGCTAAAGTTATATTTTGCGTCAACAAACCAATCCCATTACAATGTTTCATACCTTTTTTCATATTTAGTATAGAATTATGGCTTTTTTTCATTTTTCGTAATTTTCGATATCGAAAAAGTGGGCGTGGTCATAGTTGGATTTCGGCCATTTTTTACACCAAGATAAGTACGTGAACTAAGTTTAGTAAAGATATATCGATTTTTGCTCAAGTTATCGTGATAAAGGCCGAGCGGAAGGACAGACGGCGGAATGTGTATAAGAACTGGGTGTGGCTTCAACCGATTTCCCCCATTTTCACAGAAGATAGTTATCGTCATAGAATCCAAACCCTTACCAAATTTCACAAGGATTGGTAAATTTTTGTTCGACTTATGGCATTAAAAGTATCCTAGACAAATTAAATGAAAAAGGGCGGAGCCACGCCCATTTTGAAATTTTCTTTTATTTTTGTATTTTGCTGCACGATATCATTACTGGAGTTGAATGTTGACATAATTTACCTATATACTGAAAAGATATTAAATTTTTTGTTAATATTTGCTTAAAAAAATTTTTTTTTTTAAGTGGGCGCGTTCGTCATCCGATTTTGTTAATTATTATGTAGCGCACATAAAGTAATAGGAGTAATACTCCTGCCAAATTTCATCAGGATACCTTCAACGACTGCCAAATTATAGCTTGCAAAACTTTTAAATTACCATCTTTTAAAAGTGGGCGGTTCCACGCCCAGTGTCCAAAATTGAACTAATTTTATATTCTGCGTCATAAGGTCAACTCACCTATGCTTTATCCGTCTGTGGTAATGAATTATCGCACTTTTTCGGTTTTTCGAAAATTTCGATATCGAAAAAGTGGGCGTGGTTATAGTCCGAATTCGTTCATTTGAAATAGCTATCTGAGATGAGTGCCCAGGAACCTACATACCAAATTTCATCAAGATACCTCAAAATCTTCTCAATTTATCGTGTTAAAGGAGAGACGGAAGGACGGACGGGCGGACGGACATGGCTAAATGAATTTCTTTTTTCGCCCAGATCATTTTGATATATTTCTATTGATACTTAAAATTTGACCTGGTTACGAAAAAATTTCGTGAAACAGCGAAGTCGATCGTACTCCCTCCATTAATTAATATCTGAAATTGCTGTGTGAACGTACTTTTATGAGAAATATATCTACATTTTTCCATCGGCAAATACATGGGAAAAGGCGGTAAATGCTAATGATATATGTGTGTTTTTCAATTTTTTATAGAAAGTGGATGTGGTAATCAACCAATTTTGTGATTCTTGTCTAGCGAAATTCTATTTTTAAGAGGAAAGATGGTTATAAATAATATCACAAGATCTTCAACCGGATTTCAAATGACATAAATGTCTCGCAAAGTATTGAACTATCAGAGAATTATATTTAATTTTGAAATAATACTTATTTTTTATAGGAGTATTAGTCGCGGTCAGAAGAAGAATTATGTTGAATTTCATTACCATAAATTTCTGTAAAGCACAGTTATTGCAAACATAAAACGTGAATACTCCGTTGAATGGATGAGCAATGCTCACATAAACATTTTTTTTTTTGGTTTAGACTACCGATTTTTCCGGTTGACTTAAGTAGGATATAAAATAAACCGCTAGGCGATTAAGTCGATTGTACTTACTTACTTAAACGGTTATGGCCGTCCAACAAGGCGCGCCAATCCCTTCTTCCCTCTGCCAACTGGCGCCAATTGGCCACATCAATGGTGTTTAAATCGTTTTCCACCTGTTTCTTCCAGCGGAGTGGAGGCCGCCCTCTTCCTCTGCTTTCATAGGCCGGTTCCGATAGAAACACTTTTTTAGCCGGAGCATCATTGATTCGCATAACACGGCCTGGCTAGCGCAGCCGCTGCGTTTTAATTCGCTGGACTATGTTGATGTCTGCGCAAAGCTCGTAAAGCTTATCGTTAAATCTTCTTCGGTACTTGAAATCGCCAACGCGTAGAAGTCCATAAATCTTTCGAAGAACTTTTCTCTCGAGCACTCATCTGATGTTGTCGATAGTTGCTACGGAAAAAATCGGATTTTTTTTTTCAAGAAGTTCCCCCTCTCTGAATCCGCCCATAGTGACACTCCTACTTTGGGTATGACTAACATTCCGTTATTGGCCTTCAAACAGTCGCTTTGCTACATAACTTTTGGCCAGTGCTTTTGCGTCTATAGCAACAACACCATTCGCATGTTTTATTTCAATGTACCACTATAATAGCCCCATTCAAATATTCTTTTCAAAATATTTAAATTGCAGTAAACGTAATTTTTTTGTATTTAATATAACATATCCAATATTATTTATTTATTTTTAAAAATTCCTCAAAGCTTTGTGGTTACAAAAACATGCACGATTGTTGGTGAACAAAATAAAAGCAATGCACAAAAAATATTCTGTATGAATTTGGAAAATTTGTTCATACATGGTAACCCCTGGAGCTAGAGCATGAAATCGTTGGTTGAACGGAATGATGGAATGTTGTGTTGCACAGGTGAGTGTAAGCAATTAACGGTATCCAAATGTGTGCAGTATTTGTTTGTTGTTGAATCAAATAGCAGAGCGTAAAACAAGCACTAACAGAAGTTTTAACGCCTACGGTTCTTTGTAAAAAGGGTGGCTGCAAAATGCTAAAACAAAAAGCAAACCAGCGAAATAAAATCCAAAAATAAGAAAATCCAAATGGAATGATGGATAGAGTGATTTGCCATTTCGCACATTTAAAGAATCGGTTCTGCTCCCGAAACTTACCCAAATTAATATTTTTATTATTTTGGGTAACCTAAGGTTGCTGACACAGTTAAGACAAGTCCATCTGCGACTAATGCGAGGTACAATGTTTAATTAATATAAGTTTGGTTTTATTGAAATCACAATGTACAATGTGTTAAAGTTAACAGGCGGCAACGTTTACCAAATTCGCTTCATTAAAGACAAAACAGACTAATTTGTGCCAATAATTGCTCCCTGTGCAAACTTCAGAACAGTCATCCCATCGAGTGAGGAGTGAAGAGATAATATGGGGGTGTGGACTGGTTGACTGGTCCACGGACGAGCCGAAATTGTATGGGAAGGTGTGAGGAGCGATTTTCTGTCAGAAGCTCGAGGTTATCCGCAAGTTAAATTAGCCTTATCAGTGCAGAGTCTTCCAAGAGGGGGGTTGCCACAATTGCGGATGCGATCAAGGGGATGTTGCCCAGTGTACTACGTTTGAAGAGCTCAGCAGCTATTCCGATAGCTAAGCGTTTGCTACACTCAGAGAAAAACGCCGTTCTAAAATTCAGCACCACCGGACTCAATTCAAGCTTTTCACTTTTTTGTTCTTGAAAAACGAATGACCTGTTCGCAAAACAAAAATTCTGTTCTTGAACTGACAACCATTTTCTTGAAAAAAGAACGGCTGGTCTTAAAATATGAACAAGTGTTCTATTGATGAGAACGATATTCTTAAGTTCAGAACAATGTTTTTGAATTAAGTTCAAGAAAAAAGAAACGGTACAATTCGTGTGCACTACAATGTTAAATGCATCATTTGGCACAAGCTATCAAGCAGTTGTAGTGGCCCAGCGGCTATGATGTTGCGATTGCGATCGTGTGGCGCGAGTTCGATTACCGTCAAACCCTGAAGTTTTTAAAACAACTTTATTATATTCAATTTTTTTAACTCTTATTTTTCGTTGAGTTCCATTCACATATGCACAGGTAATTCTCAATCTTGTTATAATGTTTTAAATATACATATATACAGATTGCATCAACCAATAAGAAGAATTTCTCTGTAAGAAAAATATATGAACAAATGCATATTATGCGTTTTTTCAAATCTTTTGGAATTTTAATAATAATTTTTTTTTGTTAATAATATTTTTTTAATGACAAAAAAAATACGTTATTAATAAAAAAATAAATAAATGGGTTCTATTTGGAAAAACAACCTCCCCCACCAATGGTCAAGTACAAACCGTTCTTGAATTGATACCGAAAACTGTTAAATCGACCACAAATCGTTCTCGAAGCGTGAGAACGAAAAATCTTAAATCAAGCCCAAGTAGTGCTTGAAATGAACACAAAAGGTTCACACAGCAATACCAAAGTGGTCATAAAATGCGAACGGTGTGCTTGGAAAAACTGTTCTTAAAACAAGCCCATCGGTCACGAGTTAAGAAAAAACGTACTTAACAGACTTTTGTCAACAAATGTTCTTAATTTCGAACTTGTTTCGTTCGTTTTAGAACGATTTTTTCATTGAGTATATAGCCCTAAATTCAACTGTGGTGCAATCGTGAGTGGTATGACCGGAAGTGGATTGCAATCGGTCTTCTGAAATTTTTGTATTCACCGAAACTCATCCATCAATGGTGATTGGGGTTCTGGCGGGACTATCCAATTGGAGTCTATGCGGTACGTTTCAATATACTGGAAAACCCTTTTAATGCACCTGCATAGAGTAAGGCGAGGTAGATCATAGAAAGACTTCATGACTGACTGTTCAGCTTTTTCCAGAACTAGGCTTAAGTATGTCGGTCTCGAATCACCAGCATCTTCGAAAGAGTTATCCAGGGCCGAGATAATTCTACATCGTTGCTACACAATGGTTGCTACGTGACCCATATCCTAATGTGGTATCACAGCGGACCTTAATATTATCCTAGTGAGCTTCCTCTTTAGAGGATAGCTACCACTAAAGCTATCCTTACCTTTACTTGGAAGTTTTGCGTATGGAATACATTTGAATTCCGTATAAATTAACCACAGCAACAAACACACGAAAAAGTTCAAACTACTAAAATTACTGGATTCTACCTGCCACAGCTTACCAATCAAACTGATCGTTGTAAACTACCCCCGTTTCGGAATGAACACATAATACACACACGTGCACATACGCAAACATCCATTACGAAAACAGCTGCTCATATGCCTATTAGTAAGCCTATTATTATTTAAATACAAGACAAACGAAAACAACAGACCAGAACGAAAAATTACACTGAAGATGGCACAACGCCGAAAACGGTATATCTCCATACAAAATTTGACAAGGGATGCCGGAAAATTTTTCCAATATACATCAATTGTTCACACTGACGGAAAATCAACACAACAAAATGAATAAGTTTCTGTTCTTTGGGTGAGTTTTGGAACCGGATTTCATTCTGAATGGGTTTAATGTAACTACATTTTAAAAAGTCCATGCGACAGGTTGAAATCTGTGGTTTACTTTGTCTCCTAAAAGAGTAAAGGTTTGCATGTGCAACAAATATTTTCATTGTTATAACCGCACTGTTTCCACTGATGTAATAGCATGTTTTATGATTTACTACTTTTTTTGTTGGTGGAGTTTTAATAACTGACCACTTTTTCTACCAAAAAACAAGTAAAAGAAAATTTACGGTTCCATCAGTGACAGCGGAATTCAAAGCGCATAACACATGCACCTTGAATTCCAGACACAAATCACCCAAGGCCATTGATAATACATTTGACTGTGGAATGCGTAACATTACTTATTTTTACATTCAAAGGGGCGAGGTCTTCAATTTTCTAAATTTGGAAAATATCCGTATTTAGCTATGCTATATTAATTTACTGTTGTACAGCCCCTTAAAGAAGCTACTACCATATGTTACTGACAAGGTCTTTCTCTCTCGTCAAACGTCTTAGGTATTGCATATGATCTTAGAAATTTTGCATGCACGCCTTTTCTGCTTCGTGGATCAAACGCAACTCCTGTTTCCTTTTGATTGGGACTTCTACCTCATTTGCCAGCTCATTGGTTTTTTCGTAACCTTTTACCGCTTTATGACCGGCAACCTAGTATAGAGGCTGTTCCGGCCTGAGCGAAGTCTCTTCGATGCTTGTTTGCATTCCAGGACACTTTTTGGTGAAGTACTGTTTGAGATTGATTACCACGCGACTATCAATATATATAAACGACTGCAGCTTAAGCACAATTCCCCCCGAATTTCCGCCTGAAAGACACTGCAGTGATCTAGTAGTATGTAGGATCTACTTATTTCTCGATCGACACAGTAAAAAGCAGACCCTACTACCTCCGTTGATTTGGAACATTCGGTATACACGCGTATTGTATATTCTTCTATTTTCGCAACATTGCGCTAACCCTCCGGCTTTTTTGTGGCCCAAAATCTCATTCAAAGCTTGGGCAAGAGACCACGTAGTACGTTCGTTCCATTCTTAATGGCGCTATACTGCCATGGCCATACAGCCTGCACTTAAACTGCCCCCAAGGCCAGAACCGTTGAAGTTGCTAGCGCTATATTTTTTGGTTATTAGGCCTGCAGGTGGCATATGCAGAGTGACATGACAATGCTGCTTTCGGAGTAGTTTTCAAAGCTCCCGTTATGCCTATCTGGCTTGATAATTGCCGTAAATAACTAATGTAAAAGTTTGAGTCACGAAAGCTTTCTTCACTCCCTCTTTCACATTGAGTTTCCACGACAACTTCTTATCTATATATATATAAAGAAGTGTGCATTTTGATTGACACTCCTTAACTCAAGAACGGACAGAAAGATTGCAATGAAATTTTTAGGAAAGATACAGGAAGGAGAGATGATGGTTAGTTGATTTTGAAATCCCAAATCGGTTTAGCCATTCTTGAGTTATGATTTTTTTTTATCTAATATATAAAATTCTTTTGTCACGGTGTTAGAGGCTTAACTCCTCCGAAACGGCTGAACCGATTCTCATGAAATTTTGTGATCATATTGGGTAGGTCTGAGAATCGGCCAAAGTCTACTTTTTTTTCGCTACGTGCCTAGGGTCTTGAGATCAAAACGTGGACCAGGGTACTCCTAGAATGTGTTTATACAATGTGGATATCAAATGAAAGCTGTTGATGAGTGATATAGTAAAGGATAATTTTCATACAACTGGGAGGCTAGGGTCTCGAAATATAGTCCAAAACGTGGAAAAGGGTACCCCTAGAATGTGTTTATTCAATATGGATATCAGATGAAAGCTGCTAATGAGTGCTATAATACAAGATAATTGTTATATAACTGGGAGGCTAGGGTGTCGAAATATAGGCCAAAACGTGGACCCGTGTACCCTAGAATGTGTTTTTATATTATGGGTATCAAATTGAAGTTGTTGATGTGTGCTATAATACAGAGCAAGTTTTACACCGCTGAATGACTAGGGTCTCGAGATATAGGCAAAAACATGGACACGGATACCCCTAGAATGTGTGTGTATTATGGATATCAAATGAAAGCTGTTGCTGAGAGCTCTAAAGTTCATTGTGATATTCGATTTAATCGCATCAACCTGGCAAAACTTATAAATATGCATGCGAAGCGGAAATAAAGACAAGAATAAATAATACCCACATACCTATTTACATACGTCCTATTCGATGTGCCTGAAAATTCGTATATAAATTTGCCTATATTAGTATTTACGATGCTTTTTTCCGGGAAGTATACCAGAGACGGACTGGGGCTGGGATTAGGACTAGGACTGGGACTGAGATTGAGACTGAGACTCCGAGTGGGACTGGGACTGGAACAAAATACATACCACCCTCTGGGGCTGGCAATAAGAGATGAAGAAGAAGGAGAAAAACTTGAGAGAAGAGAAAAGAGAGAAGGAGACTGAGAACGAGACAGAATGAGACGAAGACGGTGATGAAGCAAAAAAGACAGAGGGAGGTGTGAATAAAAAAATTAGGAAAAAGTGTAGGGGGGTAGGGCAGAGTTAGACGGAAAAAGCTTATTAAAATGTATGCAAATAGGCCAAATTTAGGGCAGAACAACGTCTGCCGGGTCTGCTAGTTTTGTATAATTCCTAGTTAGTCTGTGCTTTTATTTTCTTGTAAGTCTGCCTTATTCTACATTTTTGATACACCCACTTCAGCAAATTTTCGTATTCATGCTGCCCACAATCCTCCATTCCTAGGTGATTTATTGTTTTTGAATTGAGTTAGTAAAGTTGTTATTTTATCATAATAGGATATCGGAATACTGGTTTTATTGTTATTGATTTAGGTATTGGTTTCATCAAATTTTCATTGCATTACTTAGATAGTGCCTTTGATGGGTGTAATGCTTTTTGAGGCGTATTTTAAACGGACAAGGTCAGCTCTGCGGTGCTAAAAACTTAGCAATACATTGAGAAGGTCTTTGCCTTGTGGTTTCTTATGGCTTAAGTGGAAGTTAGACGCTGAAAATACGCTCAAAAGAGCTTAAGGATCAATGTATGCCAACAAAATTTTGCATACAAAAAGTTTGGCCCGGACCAGAACTAATGGCATGGATGTGAAAGGCGATCGGTTCACTCCAACCAATCCTTTTATATAAAAGTTGAACGATAAGCCTCTGATGACGATGACATCATATTCTCCAGACCTTAAGCTTGATATGCGTGACCTATGAAAAAAGCTCTCTTACAAACACGGAGGTATACTGCTCAATATTAATGACTGATCTATTTTAAAACAAAAATGGAATACATATATCCTATGACTAAACTCAATACAAACGAAACAATACTCTTTCCTGCAATGAAGGATGTGGAGCTATCTCTTATAATCAATGGCTACGAAAAGGACAATGGGATAAATTCGACCATAATTCGTAAGTTTATTTGTTTCTCTGGAAATTTATGTTGAGGTATATTCATTAGACTGGGTCGATTTATTAATCGATATCGCGCCATCGATTTTTCGATAGGATTTGGGCTCAAGAAAAAAAGTTCTACTACGCATACCCAAAAAAATAATTTTCGAGCCTACGAAATTTAATTTGTTTTTCGAAAAATCGATGGCGAAATATCGGTTAACTTTCGCCCATACATATCGAACCACCCTAATATTCATGTTATAATTAAATTTTATAAGATAACAAGTTGTTTTTATAACGTTCATGAAAATGAATCTAAAGATTGTAAGTCCTTAAAGAAGAAGAGATAGACACGCCATTAGGTATACCGAATTGATCAGAATGAGGAGCTGAGTTGATTTAGCCATGTCCGTCCGTCTGTCTGTTTGAACGCAGCCTAGTCCCTCAATTTTTGAGATATCTTGATAAAATTTCGTAAGCTAGTATATTTGGGTGCCCGATTAGACATTTGTCGGAACCGGCCGGATCGGACGACTGTAGCATATATCCCCCATACAAGAGGTTTTTCAGAAATGAGGATTTTTGTCATTTCTTCCTCAATTTCTCAGATTGAAGCCTCAAATTTCACCATGTGCTTTCGCGTATAGCATATATTGTTGTCTGAAAAGATTGATGAGAGCGGTCTTATATACGTGTCCCCCACAACCAATTATTCAGATAAGAAGGTTTTCGTAATTTCTGCCAAATATTATCAACTAGAGGCTTCAAATTTCACCAAATGTTTACGTGTAAGGCATTCATTTTTTTCTGAAAACATTTTATAGATCGGTAGTATATATAGTATACATCCCATACAACCGATAAGAAACTTTTCGTATTTTTTGTCCCAATTTAACAGATAGTAGTTTCAAATTTTACCCAATGCTTAAATATATAATATTTACTGTGGTCTGAAAAAATTATAGAGATTGGTGGTATATATAGTATATATCACATACAACCGATTGTTCAGATAAGAAGCTTTTCATAAATTTTGTCCCATTTTCGCAGCTAGAAGCTTCAAATTTCACCAAATGCTTACGTATAAAGCATATATTGTTGTCTGAAAAAAATCATAGAGATCGGTGGTATATATATTATATACCCCATACAAACTGTCTTTTTTGCCCTCTATTTTACAGCTAAAAGCTTCAAATTTCATCAAATACTTACGCTTACGTCAATTCGCTTAGGTATGTATATACATCTGTTCACTATATATTTCTTATCTTATACAGGCTATTATTTCGATATTACGAATGGGATAAAATAATTGTTCAGCTCCATTCATGAAAGGTATGAAATCTTCGGCACAGCCGAAGACAGTCCAGTAGTTAATTATTTTTTTTTTTAAACTTATTCACAAAATTTTACAGCTACATATTGCTTCTAACGTGTGTGCTTAAAATTACAAAATTAGCTTTGGAAAATTTTAATTTTCAATTCCATTAGCACCATCATGCGGCAGCCGCCGTTTCACAGCGCACAATGTGAGAATTAACTGTGAAAAGCGCAAAAAAGAAAAACTGGAACATATGGCAACATTCCCATGACAACTAAAATGAATTTCATTCACACATAATGCGCACACTTACACATACATGTGCAGTCATTCGTACATATTTCCGCAGACATTTATAAGCCAGAGATGAGAAAAACATTTTACAAATGCACAAATAGCTTGCAAGAATAAAAACAACGAAATTGCCACAAAATCCTATTTCCATGAAATATCCTTTTGCTAGTTAAAATAAACACAATCATGTACACACACACGCACAACATGACCACAAACGAGCACCAAAACAGGTGAAGCAGCAGCAGCAAGAGCAAGAAAAACAGCAACTTTGTTACAAAGAAAGGATACAAAATGCCAGTTGGTTGTCTATGTATATATGTATGTATATATGAGTATGTAGGTGGCAAATACCGAAAAACAATCAAAAAAGCAGCTTTGTTAAATACTGAAGCTTCACCATTGAATCCTTTCGTGCACACATATACAATTTCAAACGCGCATACATACATACATAAAATACACACCAAACAAGTAAGGAAGGTTAAGTTCGGGTGTAACCGAACATTACATACTCAGTTGAGAGCTATGGTGACAACATAAAGGAAAATAACCATGTAGGAAAATGAACCGAGGGAAACCCTGGAATGTGTTTGTATGACATGTGCATCAAATGAAAGGCATTAAAGATTATTTTATGAGGGAGTGGGCCATAGTTCTATAGGTGGACGCCATTTAGGGATATAGCCATAAAGGTGGATCAGGGTTGACTCTAGAATGCGTTTGTACGATATGGGTATCAAATGAAAGGTATTAATGAGTATTTTAAAAGGGAGTAATCCTTAGTTCCATAGGTGGACGCCGTTTCGAGATATCGCCATAAAGGTGGACCAGGGGTGACCCTAGAATTTGTTTGCACAATATGGGCATCAAACGAAAGGTATTAATGAGTATTTTAAAACGGAGTAGGCCTTAGTTCTATAGGTGGACGCCGTTTCGAGATAGCGCCATAAAGGTGGGCCAGGGGTGACTCTAGAATTCGTTTGTGCAATATGGGTATCAAACGAAAGGAGTTAATGAGTATTTTAAGAGGGAGTGGGCCTTAGTTCTATAGGTGGACGTTTCGAGGTATCGCAATAAAGGTGGACCAGGGGTGACTCTAGACTTTGTTTGTACGATATGGATATCAAATGAAAGGTGTTAATTAGTATTTTTAAAAGGGAGTGGGCCTTCGTTTTATAGCTGTTCGCCTTTTCGAGATATCGCCATAAAGGTGGACCAGGGGTGACTTTAGAATTTGTTTGTATGATATGGGTATCAAATGAAAGGTGTTAATGATTATTTTAAAAGGGCGTGGGGCTTAGTTCTATAGGTGGACCCCTTTTCGAGATATCGCCATAAAGGTGGACCAGGGATGACTCTAGAATTCGTTTGTGCAATATGGGTATCAAACGAAAGGAGTTAATGAGTATTTTAAGAGGGAGTGGGCCTTAGTTCTATAGGTGGATGCCTTTTCGAGATATCGCCATAAAGGTGGACCAGGTGTGACTCTAGAATGCGTTTGTACGATATGGGTATCAAATGAAAGGTGTTAATGAGTATTTTAAAAGGGAGTAATCCTTAGTTCCATAGGTGGACGCCGTTTCGAGATATCGCCATAGAAGTGGGCCAGGGGTGACTCTAGAATTCGTTTGTGCAATAAGGGTATCAAACGAAAGGAGCTAATGAGTATTTTAAGAGGGAGTTGGCTTTTCTGGACCAGGGCTGACTCTAGACTTTGTTTGTACGATATAAGTATCAAATGAAATATGTTAATGAGTATTTTTAAAAGGTAGTGGGCCTTCGTTCTATAGGTGTTCGCCTTTTCGAAATATCGCCATAAAGGTGGACCAGGGGTGACTCTAGAATGAGTTTGTACGATATGGGTATCAAATTAAAGGTATTAATGAGAGTTTTAAAAGGGAGTGGTGGTAGTTGTATATGTGAAGGCGTTTTCCAGATATCGACCAAAATGTGGACCAGGGTGACCCAGAACATCATCTGTTGGATACCGCTAATTTATTTATATATGTAATACCTGCCAAGATTTTAAGGGTTTTTTATTTCTCCCTGCAGAACTTTTTCATTTTCTTCTACTTAATATGGTAGGTGTCACAACCATTTTATAAAGTTTTTTCTAAAGTTATATTTCGCGTCAATAAAACAATCCAATTACCTTACCATATTTCATCCCTTTTTTCGTATTTGGTATAGAATTATGGCATTTTTTTCATTTTTCGTAATTTTCGATATCGAAAAAGTGGGCGTGGTCATAGTCGGCTTTCGTTCATTTTTCATACCGAGATAAAGTGAGTTCAGGTAAGTACGTGAACTGAGTTTAGTAAAGATATATCGATTTTTGCTCAAGTTATCGTGTTAACGGCCATGCGGAAGGACAGAAGAACGACTGTGTATAAAAACTGGGCGTGACATCAACCGATTTCGCCCGTTTTCACAGAAAACAGTTACCGCCATAAAAACTATGCCCCTACCAAATTTCAAAAGGATTGGTTAATTTTTGTTCGACTTATGGCGTTAAAAGTATCCTAGACAAATTAAATGAAAAAGGGCGGAGCCACGCCCATTTTTAAATTTTCTTTTATTTTTGTATTTTGTTGCACCATATCATTACTGGAGGTGAATCTTGACATAATTTACTTATATACTGTAAATATATTAAATTTTTTGTTAAAATTTTACTTTAAAAAAAATTTTTTTTTAAAAGTGGGCGTGGTCCTTCTCCGATTTTGCTAATTTTTATTAAGCGTACATATAGTAATAACAGTAACGTTTCTGCCAAATTTCATCATAATATCTTCAACGATTGCCAAATTACAGCTTGCAAAATTTTAAATTACCTTCTTTTAAAAGTGGGCGGTGCCACGCCCATTGTCCAAAATTTTACTAATTTTCCATTCTGCGTCATAAGTTCAACTTATCTTCCAAGTTTCGTCGCTTTATCTCTCTTTTGTAATGAATTATCGCAATTTTTCCGTTTTTCGAAATTTTCGATATCGAAAAAGTGGGCGTGGTTATAGTCCGATATCGTTCATTTTAAACAGCGATCTGAGATGAGTGCTCAGAAATCTACATACGAAATTTCATCAAGATACCTCAAAATTTACTCAAGTTATCGTGTTAACGGACTGTTGTTTTTGCTTCTTTTTCAGAGGATCTGACCATAACAGAAATAAGGTTGGAGCGGTCAAAGTGTGGGCGAGGCACAACTAAACTCATGGGACGACTCTCCATCAGCAGGATACTCATTAGCAATGCTCACTTTCTATCAGGATACGTGGAGTTGCGCCTCGTATGCAAGTCTGAGTTTTACCCATTTGATATCTGCTACGCGAGGCAGCTCGACGTCCCTCTTTTTATGCGCTGATTTGTCGAATTTATCGAGTTCTTAAAGGCATTTTAATGTATAAGGCGCGTATAAGGTGCATTGCGTTTAAGGACAAAATGTAGGTAGGGGCTGCAAGTGCTTGCGCTCGTTCCATATTTTTGATATTATTGGAATCACTTCATTTGGCTTAGTCTCAGCAGACTGCTACGGGCTGGGAATTTTCGGAAGGTAAATTCATAACAATCATCGTCGTCATTCATTGACGCTTATTCGCCTAAGCAATTTTGGCCGTTTTTGTATTTTGTTGCACCATATCATTACTGGAGTTGAATCTTGACATAACTTACTTATATACTGTAAATATATTAAATTTTTTGTTAAAATTTTACTTTAAAAAAAAATTTTTTTTAAAAGTAGGCGTGGTCCTTCTCCGATTTTGCTAATTTTTATTAAGCGTACATATAGTAATAACAGTAACGTTCCTGCCAAATTTCATCATAATATCTTCAACGACTGCCAAATTACAGCTTGCAAAATTTTAAATTACCTTCTTTTAAAAGTGGGCGGTGCCACGCCCATTGTCCAAAATTTTACTAATTTTCCATTCTGCGTCATAAGTTCAACTCATCTTCCAAGTTTCGTCGCTTTATCTCTCTTTTGTAATGAATTATCGCAATTTTTCCGTTTTTCGAAATTTTCGATATCGAAAAAGTGGGCGTGGTTATAGTCCGATATCGTTCATTTTAAACAGCGATCTGAGATGAGTGCTCAGAAATCTACATACGAAATTTCATCAAGATACCTCAAAATTTACTCAAGTTATCGTGTTAACGGACGGACGGACATGGCTCAATCAAATTTTTTTTCGATCCTGATTATTTTGATATATGGAAGTCTATATCTATCTCGATTCCTTTATATATGTACAACCAACCGTTATCCAATCAAACTTAATATACTCTGTGAGCTCTGCTCAACTGAGTATAAAAACAGCAATTCGAAACCGGAAGGAAGCAAATTGTGCGCCACGTTGACTTTTGACTTGAATGGCTGCTGAATGCGCGCAACTTCAAAATCCCTACTCATTCTCTATGTTTTCTAATTTGGTAGCAAATGAGTGTGTAATATAAAAAGGTCTGTATCATTTAAATTTTTTTCGTTTTACATATTTCGCTTTGAATTGGAGATGAGCTTTTGCTTCGTTTTGTGTGTTTGAGTAGTTCACTTTCTACTTTGTTCTATCTCATCAACCTTCTTTCCATTTCCCAAATTTCCGGGTGTTGTTTCTAACTCTTTCGACAATCGATTTCTGCAGCCATTGTTGCTTTGGCCACCCAAACGTTTAGCATTTGTAACGCTTGGTAGATTCGCGCCTTTTGTAACAAAAGACCATTTGAATTGGCAAGAGAATAAACTACAAAACATGGTGCACATAAACAAATAAAAAAGGTACGATACAAATTTAAAATTGAAGTCACGACTGTCGTAAATTAAAGGTGGCTTTAGAGCAAAAGTAAAGAAATGCAAATACTGAAGGACCTTATTCAATCAAATAAATTCATGCTGTTAGTTTAAGGTAAGCTTTTGGTTTAGAAATGAAAAAGGACTGTTGTTTTTGCTTCTTTTTCAGAGGATCTGACCATAACAGAAATAAGGTTGGAGCGGTCAAAGTGTGGGCGAGGCACAACTAAACTCATGGGACGACTCTCCATCAGCAGGATACTCATTAGCAATGCTCACTTTCTATCAGGATACGTGGAGTTGCGCCTCGTATGCAATTCTGAGTTTTACCCATTTGATATCTGCTACGCGAGGCAGCTCGACGTCCCTCTTTTTATGCGCTGATTTGTCGAATTTATCGAGTTCTTAAAGGCATTTTAATGTATAAGGCGCGTATAAGGTGCATTGCGTTTAAGGACAAAATGTAGGTAGGGGCTGCAAGTGCTTGCGCTCGTTCCATATTTTTGATATTATTGGAATCACTTCATTTGGCTTAGTCTCAGCAGACTGCTACGGGCTGGGAATTTTCGGAAGGTAAATTCATAACAATCATCGTCGTCATTCATTGACGCTTATTCGCCTAAGCAATTTTGGCCGTTTTGTAACAAGTCACGCCGGCTATCCCTGTCTCGCTATTACTGACGCCAATTAGGTACTAACGCCAAATAAGAGCACCAAAGTAGGTCAAGTCTTCCTCTTCCAACCTCCTTCCTCATCTTACAAACTGCGGTGTCGTTTGAAATATTTTATTGACAGGAGCGGCTTGGACCACCATTTGCATAACATGACCGAGCTAGCGAAGACTTCACACTTTAATTCTCTGCACTATTCTCATATCTGTGTAAAGCTCATACAGCTCATCATTAAATTTCCGTCGATACTCGCCATCAGCATCACGAACAGAGCCATAAATCTTCCGCATAACTGTTCTATCGAAAACTCCAATAGTTATCTTATCTTCTCTCGACACCATAATTTTGAGCCATACATCAGGTCAGATATGATGAGCGACATGTAGAGAGTGATTTTTGTTCGTCGAGAGAGGATTTTACTTTTGAATTCCTTACTCAGAAACACTTGTTTGCAAGATTTATTCTTTGTTTGATTTCTAAGATAGAATTTTTTTCGCTGTTTATATTGTGAGTTAGGGAAAGGACATCTAAAAGGGTTAGGGAAGCTGAGATCGACATGTAAATGGAAAGGGCAGCGGGTTGGGAAGGCAGCGAGTAAAGTCAACACTTAACGTCTCTAAGTGTTTTAAAATCATCAATCAGATTTTTGTCAACTGCCGGCAGTAGTTTTTGCAGACAAAAATATACACCAGTCTGCATTAGCCGTACAAAAGAAAATACATATAAAAGTAAAAACAGACACGAAATCAGTAATTACAAAATTTATGGATAATTCGGTTAATTGAAGTTCTTTATTAAAACTATGCGAAAGAAGAAGACGGGAGAGGAGCAAGAGGAGAGAGTGCAGTGACGGGAGAAAAGGAATATGGGAGTGGGAGGGAGTAGGAGAGGCAGAAAAATAATAGGGGAACAGCTAGTTGAATAGAAGACAGTACAGAAGGCAGTAATCTGAAGTTTTAATAGTGGTTTTACTTCACTATTTTATGTCGTATATTTGATTGTAACATGATGTAGGCAGGGTGCATTTATTTTGATTTTTACCGATGGCCAAAAAGGCAAAACTTTCTCCAGAAAAAAATTTCGATTATGCGACAAGTAAGGAAGTATAAGTACGGGTGAAACCGAACATTACATACACAGCTGTACACTTAAAATGCTGTTGTTGTTTGTTTAATAGAGTTACAAGGCTGCGCAATAATACATATACATATGGTTTTATTCTGAACTAATTTTTCTTCGAGTTATGTCTCCCGAAACATAGAAAATTGCTTAGTCATAAAAAGGGCGGTGCCAGGCCCATTTTTTTAAATTTGAAGTTTTTCATATTTATTGTTACAAATCCACTTGTGAAATGAAATACCATTGATATAAAGCTCGTTTTGCAAAGATATAGCTTATTTTATTCGTCCACGACCCTTTTAAAAATCTTTCATATTAAAGTGGGCGTGGTCCTTAACCGATTTCGTTAATTTTTCTTCAAAGAATTCCTTATGGTAAATGCAACCTCTCTGCCGAATTTTGTTACGATATGTTTAACGATTTTTGATTTATGATTAATAATATTTGTAAAATTGATTTTATCACAAGTGGGCGGTGCCACGCCCATTTTAGTTTTTTTTTCAAATTTTTATCAATAGTCTAAATTTCAGTCCACACCTCAAATTTCAACATTCTAGGTGTATTATTTACTAAATAATCAGGTTTTTTGTGTTTTACCAAATGTTATATATATAAAAAGTGGGCGTGTTTATAATCCAATTTCGCCCATTTTCAATACCAATCTATCCTGGGTATAGATAAGCTCGTGTTCCAAATTTGGTGAACATATCTCAATATTTAATCAAGTTATCGTGTTAACGGACAGACGCGCGTGGCTCAATCAAATTTTTTTTCGATTCTATATTTATTTCGATGTACAAACAACCGTTATCCAATCAAAGTTATAATACCCTGTGTACTAGTACAGCTGGGTATAAAAAAAGTCGAAGACAAAAATGGCAATCCGTCTGCCCAACAAAATGGGCCAATGTCATGAAGCGGTATCCACTTACATTGAATTTCAGCCAGCAATATTAGAAGCCTTTGAAGAGATAGCAGAAGAGAAAAACGACGAAACTTCAGCACAAGCTTCTCAGTTTCAAACTTCTATTTCTAGTGTACGATTCCAAACGTTGCTTTTGTTGTTGCAGCGATAATAGCCCCAAAGGCCTTGGGGGTGTTATTTATGTTGATGATCTTTTGCCGGATGCAGATCCGGTACGTTCCGGTAACAAGCACAATAAAAGTACCAACCCGACCATCTCGGGAAACGATTTGTTGTGACCACATGAAACCTTCTAGGCCATACCGCCCTCCCACTCCCTTGATCCATCAGGAGTTCGGGGTCGCCAGAGCCTCGGCTGTTAATGAAACAGGATTCGCCACTGGTAGGTGAGGTTGACAATTGGGTTGGATAAGCTATATAATGCTCTGCAAACCCCTTGAAAGAGTTGCGCTATACAAGAAACCACGCATCAGTAAACATCAACTAAATATAATACAGTGACATTATTTGCGTATTACTTTGTTTTTGTTTCTTAATTTTTTTTGAAATTTTTTTTGAAATTTTTTTTTTAAACAAAATTGCTTAATGTCACTAAATGTCAAATATGTCAATGATCCGCACTTCAAATTGCATTATAACTACACACATATGTACATATGTCGTCTGCGTAGAGTGTAAAGAGCCAATTAATGGTGACTTATAACCATAAAACCATAACCAGATAAAACAGCTGATCGAACCTACCTTACGGAAATTAATGTAATCGATTAATGATGCCATACCATAACGCTAGCGCCATAACCATGCCATAGCCAACCAATTGGTTTTTGGTTTCTCGCAATATCCATAATCTAAAAATGTTTGAGTTGGTGAATTTAAAAACTTTTTGTAGATTTTATTCATAGTTTTGCATACCTTATGACTAAGAGACTTATTTTTTGTAGAATTTGTGTGTAATTTTTTGCGGTTTCTTCATTTTTATGAAATTTTCACGATTTTTAGGTTAAGGCACCATTAGTCGATCACATTGGAGATGGTTATGGATATGGGTATGGTTACGACTATGGCGTTAGGGTTCAGGAAGTTTAATTGGCCCTTAAACCTGCTAAATTCAGTTTTTATTTAAACACGACTGCGAGAGGTAATGGAGTCGGAAGGAATTACTGTGGGGGAGTATGTCTTTCATCTTTAAGAGACAAATGGAGTATCATTTTGCCAAAGGTACAAAATTTTCATTGATTCATATTTATATTCATATTTGTAACAAAATTCCCCTCACGTATATTTGTATAGCGCTTATCAGCCACTTAAATCCCTTTCCATTTTGCTCTTCTTCTTAACCAACAGCCGTTGCCTTTCTCTTACCCTTGCTTTTTTATAAGTTTAACTTCTTGGAAAAGATGCCTAAATAATAAATTTGAAACGAATCGCGCCATCCTGGTCCAATTTCCTAAAGGAGATGGGTCCCAAATATTAAACTTATAGAAGAAGAGCTCACGTACCGAATTTCAAGCAGATCGCATTATAAATTATATTTATTGGAAAAGGTCCATCCCTGCTCGTTTTCCTGGAAAGGAAAATCTCTAAAATAATAAACGTCAAGGAGGTACCTCCGTGCCAAATTTCAAGCAAATCGCACCATAAATACCAGTTGTTAGAATTGGTTGGCCCTGGTTCACTTCCCGGAAAGAAAACAAGCTAGTCAAGGAAGTACCGCTCTACCGAACTTTTTACCGAAAAAAACTGATCAAATTGTGAATTATAACCATCCTCAAATCCCCTTGAATACAAACAGAAAATTTCATCAAATTTAGTCACAAACACATATGCAGAAAAAAATATTTATTAAGATATGTATGCACACTGGGGGTTCAATGTCAAAAACAAAAGCTCACAAAGTTTAAATTGGTCGCTATTTACTCCTCCCATCCTGAGGAATTCAATTTATGAAAGGCTGGTGAGTGAATATCAGCTGTTGACATGAAAGGGATCGCCTGTTGAACTTAAGCGGCTACCAACGCTACAATTTATTTTTGAACCAAACATAACATTAGATTGATTAGGCTTTCCAAAAATTTATTTTTATATTTAACAAAACATAAGACTGCTTAATTTTTCCAACGTTGATTTCTATGCATTTGTACCGATGTCCAGGGGATGCCAGAGAGATTATATGGGGAACACTTTCTTTGCTCCTAAACGGAGAGAGCGCTTAAATGCTCAGGGAAGATGACGAACTGGAGCGCGAAATCAATTATAATGGAATTATTGTCCCTCCACTCGATTCTGACGAAGTAGGAATAGCGACAACCAGAATAAAAAACAACATGGCCGCGGGCGCTGATGAATTGCCTGTGGAGCTATTCAAGTAGGGCGGCGAGCAGTTGGGAAGGCACATGTATCAACTTCTATGCAAAACAAGGGCGAACGTGTGCGTGCCTGACGATTGGAATTTAAGGGCTCTTTAAACTGTCTTTGTGTGATCCTATAAACTGTGCAAATTTTAACGGAATCAGCCTTCCTAATGTCGCGTCTGTCAAGCGTATTAAGCGAAAAATTGAAGCCCATCGTGAATCGGCTTATTGTACCTTATCAGTGCGGCGTGATAAATCTACCATCGACCAGATTTCACCAATGCGCCAAATCTTGGAAAAGCCTCGTAAAGGACTTACATCATCTTTATAAGCCGCTATGTCTGAATTTGGTTTCAACACCATCAAGAAGCAACCAATCAGAAAATTATGATATGTAGCTGCAGAACTTAGCCGCTTTGCCTGCCGGTAAGTTACGTGAGTATTTTGTTGGTGCTCTTGTTTGATGGTTAAGCCCGCGGCACAAAACATTTTTCATGAAGATGCATTTAGCACTAGCTTATACATTTCAATAACATCGCCACAATCAACCAAGATGTTGAGTTTGTAAATATGAAGGAAATTCAGACTTGGCAATTGAAGATAATTTCGCCTTGACCATTCACATACAAAATTTCGCAAAGCACTGGTATAAACATTCTCTCTATACAAAAAAAAAACATTCTAACATATTTTGTGTCACATTCATTAGTTATATTGCAGTTTTTACTTGCGAAAAATGTTATAAAAGTTACCAACGAGTGGAAAAAATAATTTGACTTGCAAAGTGTGCCAACACCCTTAGTCAAAGCAAATGTCAAATTATTCTTCTTATGCTTTGCTTTGAGAGTTGGCTACTTCTCCATGTCAGATGGCGCCAGTGTCGCGCAATCTAGCGTTATCCATAAAAATACGTGCAATCTACTCATAATGCATAAGATTAGCCGTGTTTTTAACACGCGTATATTCGTTTACGCTTAAACTTTATATGGACTGCTAAGCGACAAACTTTAAATACACCCCTGAAATTGCTGTGCATAAATTCTGTCCCACTAAATTTCAATACGCATTATACTCAGTTGTAACTGAAATATGTATCTTTGTTTCACCCTCTTCACTATGTATTCTATGAGTGTCCACAATTCAACTGATTCAGCTATATGTTATACCCTATGGCCATCAGAGCATTGTGTCTCCGCTTTTCGGTACACCCTGTTGCTGTAGCTAGTTGTTTAACCACAGCCGCTAGATGGGTCTCCTAAGCATTATCTAAGCGAGGATAGGCGTTTTTTTCACGCACAAACGAAACGTATACGCGTGTAAAAAAACACGGCTATTGAGTAGAACGCACCTATATGAAAATCGGCTTATGTGTCGGGTCTTTTATTGTAGGTGTATGTGTATAATTTTGACTGCTGTTCGAAAGTGTAGAAATGTTTGTACATATTTCGATTGGAATAACAGCAACTTTTTATTGAGGCAGCCTAATGTATGACGTACTAGGTATATTGTTTATTGAATATCTGAAATTTCATATTTATATGTATGTGGTAATATGTAGGTACTTACGTAACTTACTTTCCTTGATTTCTTTGTGTACCGAGAATTTAATTTGTGCGTTTTTCGTATAAGCATATATGTACGTACGAGTATAAGTATGTAATTTGTTTCACCACTATACTAAATGCATTTGACAATGATTAATGGGTTGTCGGCAATACATCCGCGTGGTAAAAAGAGGAAGTAGGAAAAAAGCGTAGTAAAGGACGTAAAGAGGGTTAACGTATTGGCTTCAAAGGGGCTTACAAAAGAAAGGAACTGATTGTCAACTACTTATGCGTAATTTTTATTGTTTGTGTGACATGGGTTTCAAATGGAAGGTATTGAAGAGTATTTTAAAAGGGAGTGGGCTATAGTACTATAGGTGGACGCCATTTCGGGATATCACCATTAAAGTGGAGCAGGGGGGACTCTAGAATGTGTTTGTACGATATGGGTATCAAATGAAAGGTGTTAATGAGTATTTTAAAAGTTAGTGGCCCACAGTTCTATAGGTGGACGCCTTTTCGAGATATCGCCATTAGGCTGGACCAAGGGTGACTCTAGAATATGTTTGTATGATATGGTTATCAAATTAAAGGTTTTAAAAGGGAGTGGCCCTTAGTTGTATATGTGAAGGCCTTTTCGAGATATCGAACAAAATGTGGACCAGGGTGACCCAGAACATCATCTGTCGGGTACCGCTAATTTATTTATATATAATACCACGATCAGTATTCCTGCCAAAATTCCAAGGGCTATTGATTTCGCCCTGCAGACCTATTTAATTTTTTTCTACTTAATGTGGTAGGTGTCACACCCATTTTACAAAGTTTTTTCTAAAGTTATATTTTGCATCAATAAGCCAATCCAATTACCATGTTTCATCTCTTTTTTCATATTTGGTATAGAATTATGGCATTTTTTTCTTTTTTCGTAATTTTTGATGTCGAAAAAGTGGGCGTGGTCATAGTCGGATTTCGCCCATTTTTAATACCAAGATAAAGTGAGTTCAGATAAGTATGTGAACTAAGATATATCGATTTTTGCTCAAGTTATCTTGTTAACGGCCGAGCGAAAGGACAGACGATCGACTGTGTATAAAAACTGGGCGTGGCTTTAACCGATTTCGCCCATTTTCACAGGAAACAGTTATCGTCATAGAGTCTATGCCACTACCAAATTTTAGTTCGACTTATGGCATTAAAAGTATTCTAGACGAATTAAATGAAAAAGGGCGGAGCCACGCCCATTTTGAAATTTTCTTTCATTTTTGTATTTTGTTGCACCATATCATTACTGGAGTTGAATGTTGACAAAATTTATTTATATATTGTAAAGATATTAAGTTTTTTGTTAAAATTTGACTTAAAAAAAATTTTTTTTTAAATGGGCCTGTTCGTCATCCTATTTTGCTAATTTTTATATGTCACACATATAGTAATAGGAGTAACGCGTGGTTGTAGTCCGATTTCGTTCATTTTAAATAGCGTTCTGAGATGAGCGCGCGTAAACCTACATACCAAATTTCATCAAGATACCTCAAAATTTACTCAAGTTATCGTGTTTACGAGCGGACGGACATGGCTAAAAGAATTTCTTTTTTCGCCCAGATCATTTTCATATATTGAAGTCTATATCCATCTCGATTAGTTTGTGCCGTTACGTATTACCGTTATGCGAACAAAGTTAATATACTCTGTGAGCTTTGCTCAGCTGAGTATAAAAATAAAGCAAACCAT
The DNA here is from genome assembly GCF_040869045.1 of Eurosta solidaginis. Lineage (NCBI taxonomy): Eukaryota > Metazoa > Arthropoda > Insecta > Diptera > Tephritidae > Eurosta > Eurosta solidaginis. The sequence goes on from NC_090322.1 coordinate 135,741,387, forward strand.
TTTATGTACATATGTATAGTTGATTACGATACGTTTACCCCCGCTTCCCAAGGCAGTCGGTTCTATGTACCGGAGCGACTCGGAATTTTTCCCGACCAAAGACTGTCATTTCAGTGTAACCCCATTTAATTTGTTGCGTCCCTCCCACAAATTGTCATCTTCCTAGCAGCTGCTTGCAGCGGGACTGCTCCATATTCTCTTGCTCCGGGAAGGTATCGAATCCAATCCGGGTCCGTCTCCTGACCCCGGTCCTGAGAAATGGTTTTGCTGCATCTGCCGGAAAAGAATCTTCTTAGGACGGTCATACTCTGTTCAGTGTGTTTCGTGTAAGGGATGGTTGCATCGGACAGGTTGTTCTGGGCTTGATCCCAAAATCCGACGTCCATATAACTTTTATAAATCTTCTGTGACTCCTTGCTGTTCACGTCCAAGGGCGTCCCGTAGTATACCCCTTAGCGGCCCCCACTACCTTCCAGCAGCCCAGTTGCCCAGCAAGCCACAACTAGTACCCACTGCTGCTCGCGCCCCGCGGCGCCAACAACTCAAACAGCTGCTACCACTCATAACTACTATCTCCGTAGTAGAGTCGGTAGCAATGCTGAGCATCAGCACCTGCCCCGTCTTCCCCTCCCCCTCCCTCTTTTCCGGCAGCAATCGTGTAGGTCAGGGAAACAGACCCTAACCCGTTTGCACCGTTTGCCAGCAGAGAATATATATGCTTGCGACGTCCGCCCAAGGCAGGAGGGCGGTGCCACTTTCCTAGATGTTCTGGTCTCCGCGACGGAAAAGATCGCATGAGCGGAAATGGAGGCGGCCTCGTGTTTATCATACACACTCTGTGCAATATCATATATTTGATCCTGGCATCGACCGTAGGGACAATGTCTTAGAACGTTAAGGCCTATCTGTCCGGTCAGGCGATACAAACCTAGAAATCGTCAACATCTACATCCCTCCTGCCACCTGTTGCCCCAGTGGATACCGCCCTAATATTAGCGCCTTACTCACTGGCAACAATCGCATTATCTTAGGCGACTTTAATGCCCATCACAATCTATGGCATTCAAACTTGCGGGCGGACAGTAGGGCTGAGACGACGTTCTGCACAATAAACGGAGACGCCCCCACACGTATGGTAGGAAACTGTCACAGTTCGCCGGATATCTCAATCGTGAGCGCAGAACTCGTAAACTGCGTCAACTGGCAGCTGATGGTAACATTGGAATCCGACCACCTGCCTATACTTATTTTGTTCGAGAGTACCGCCGACTTCATCGTTGCAGAAAAACGAACTTTCATAAACTATAAAAAAGGAAAGTGGGACGAATACAAATCTTTTTACAGCCTCTTTGCTGACCTCCCTATCCCGACTAATGCCCGCCAAAGGGAGCGTGCTTTCCGCAAGGTCATTCAATCCGCCGCGGCACGTTTCATTCCCGCCGAGAGAATTTCCGAAATTCGGCCCCACTTCCCGGCGGAGGCCGCAAATTTAGCGAGAGAACGTGACCTTATAAGACAGCTCGATCCCGGCGACCCCCAAATAAGGGATTGCTTGTGGATGAACACAAGCGGGCGAAATTGGAGGACCACCTAAGAGGTTGTAACCTCTCGGCCGGTCCACCATAAAGTCCCTATCGAATCCGTCTAAGCACAATGACAAAGTTTCCATCGCCTTCGGCGATAAAGTGCTGCCGGATTCGAAAAAATGCGCGAGCGCTTTCTGCCGTCAATATGTAATGCATTCTACGGTCGACAAAGATAGACGAAGAGCCAACAGACACGCACATAAACACAAATTCAGCGCGTCACCAATCACCATCACCGCTAAAGAGGTTGAGGACGCCATTGGTCGCGCTAAACCATCCAAAGCAGTGGGCCCAGACGGCGTAGCCATGCCGATGCTTAAAAGCCTAGGGAAAGAGGGTTTCAAATATTTAGCGCATGTCTTCAACCTGTCTCTTTCCACCTTTGTCATACCCGAGAAATGGAAAATGGCTAAGGTGGTCCCGCTACTAAAGCCTGGGAAACCAGCTATCATAGGAGAGTCGTATCGTCCGATATCTCTCCTATCGCCAGCAGCAAAGACGCTTGAAGCCATTTTGCTCCCTTATTTCCAAGTAAATTTGCAGCTAGCCTCTCATCAGCATGGCTTCAGAAAACTCCATAGCACCACCACCGCGCTAAATGCCATCAGCACCCAGATAAATTGCGGTTTAAATCAAAATCCCTATCATAGCACAGTACTCGTAGCGCCAGACCTATCAAAAGCTTTTGATGCGGTCAACCATGGCACGTTACTGCAAGACCTGGAAGGGTCTACCCTTCCCCCATGTCTTAAAAGGTGGACCGCAAATTATCTGGGTGGTCGGCAGGCATCGATGCAATTTAGAAACGAAACATTAAAAACAAGAAGAATTAAACAAGGGGTGCCACAGGGTGATGTCCTATCCCCACTTTTGTTTAATTTCTTCATATCTAAGCTACCTTTACCACCAGAAGGAGTCACTATCGTTTCATACGCCGATGACTGCACAATAATGGTCACAGGTCCAGGCCCACCGATCGATGAGCTCTGCAACAAAATAAACTGCTACCTCCCTGATCTCTCCAGTTTTTCGCCTCACGAAACCCGGCATTATCATCAACTAAATCTTCCGCGACCTTATTAACAACATGGATGTCCCAAATGTCGACCATTTTGAATATCCACGTCGATGGCACTACGCTACCGACTGTCCTACACCCCACAATCTTGGGTGTGACGTTTGATCAGGTTCTACAGTTTGGTGAGCACGCAGCCGCAATTGTTTCGAAAATCCAGAGCTGTAATAAAATCCTCAAATCCCTTGCTGGCAGTACCTGGGGAAAAGATAAAGAAACGCTCATTACTACATAGAAAGAAATTGGCCAGCCGTTTACGTCCTACGCGTCACCCATGTGGTCGCCAAGCCTAAAAATTACCCACTGTAAGAAGCTACAGGCCTGCCAAAATACTGCTCTCAGAATCGCCACGGGCTGTCTTCTTGTGTCCCCAGAACCCCATCTACATAATGAGGCGAGAATACTCCCCATCAGGGAGAGAAATGAGATGCTAACCAAACATTTCCTGTTTAATACCCAGAAACCTGGGCATCCAAACAGTCATCTGATTGATGAGTCAACACTGCCTAGGGGCTCAAGGAGTCATCTCCGTATGCATTTTGAGGAAATGCGGCACCTGAGAACCCAGCCATATGAAGCAAAAAAACACAAGCAAGTCCTTGGTGAACTCCACAAACAGGCGTCGGACCTTTATGTCAGGAATTGCCCGGTGAATCCAGTACTCAAAGAAAAGTACCCAAAACTTGTGGAAGAGGAACGCATACTCCCCACGGAAACGTGTGTCACTCTTGCTCAACTTCGTTCTGGATACTGTAACAGGTTAAACTCTTACCTATCCAGAATCAACCCCGACATTCAAAATGTATGTTCCGCTTGGAATGTGTCCCCACATGACACCAACCATCTCATTAATTGTAATGTGGAACCAACGCCTCTAACACCCCTTTCATTATGGTCCACCCCTGTTGAAACAGCAAGTTTCCTTGGACTCCCGTTAGAGGATATTGATGACAGTTTGTGATTGGTCGCGGATGTTACGTGGGGCGAAGCACTGCTACAACAACAACATACGATTACCCCACTTGGCTCTTGCACCTGTCTCCGAGGGTAGTCTTCGACCTGACGATGTGACCGAGCAGTGGAAGGCGAGGCAACGCGCGGTAGATTGGAGCGTTATCGTGAGGCCAAAAAGAAAGGGAGATTATTGAAAAGGTGAAAACGTAAAGCAGAACGGCGGAAGTGTGAGGGGCTTTCGACGGCTGATGATAGAAATACTTGCCGAAAATTCTATCAATCCGGCGGATGACAGAAGGTTTCAAAACCGGGACAGATTCCAGTTAGAAGGATAATTGCGCTCTGGCTACTAACGTATAGAGCGTGCTTAATTTGTAGAGGGAATACTTCTTCCCATTACTAGCTAGCGAGGGAGAAGACGAACCCAATACCCCAATCGTCGATGATGGAAAATACCTTCCAGCATCCGACTATAATGGAGTGAGGCTGAACTATTACAAGGCGCTAGGTAATGAAGGAATACCAGCTGAGCTGTTCAAACACTGAGGCGAAAAATTGGTAAAAAGAATGCACCAACTTCTATCCAAAATATGGTCCGAAAGCGCATATCTGCAGATTGACATTTAAGAGTGCTCTGTCCAAACAATAAGAAAGACGATCTCGCAAACCGCTCCAATTACCGCGGAATAAATCTACCTAATATTGTGTATCAGTTTCTGACTAGCGTGCTGTGCTAAACATTGAAGACCGTAGTCGCTGATTGGACCTTATCAGTGCGGATTCATTTGTATGCTGTTACGTCTGAATTTAAGTTCCATGCAAAGTTAGTTAGGCTCTGCCTCTCTCTCTGTTGAGCAACACCACCAGCTCAATAAGGATCGGGAAGGACCTCTATGAGCCACTCGAAACAAAACGAGTTTTTAGATAATTCGATGCCCTTCCATGCGATTTCCTCAAAATAATACTGGAGAAGATAATTATTCCAGTAGAACTAAACCGTGACCAATATATTAAAGGAGCGTACAATTACTGGCATATGCTGATGATATTGATATTATTGGCCTTTACAAACGCGATGTGAGCTCTGCCTCCTTTGATTGGATAAATTAGCAAAGAAGTGGGCCTTACGGTAAATGAGAATAAAACGAAGTACTTGCTATCTTCCAAAAAGAATCGGCACATTTTCGCCTTGACAGCTACGTCACTGTTGACTAGACCTCCCTTGGTGCTCCCAATTGGCGTCAGCTAACGCGTAACAGGGATGACTGGCGTGACTTGTTGCTTAATGCATAGTCAAAAACGCTTGAGTATGATTCTATTTGCAATGAAATTTTTAGGAATCACAAAGTGTACAGTCAGTTTTGAACAAAATCTGGCAGAGCTAAAACTTGTTTGTTATCCAGGATATTTCTTCTTATATACATAGAGTTTAACATCTTATAGGTATTCACACTTTCCTGCATTCATCATCAACACAAAGAAAATGTATGATAGCTGCGTGAAAAAATTTAAAACAGAATGTGAAAACGTGTTTGAAGAAGAAATGGTTGGACTTCAAAGTATTAGTACGAAATATTACTATGGCCCTTTGGTCGTCTTTTAAAAGAGTTATTTACTGAGATGTTCAGGTTTGTGATAATTTTGTAGGATCCGCTTGGTTTGGTTGTTTTATTTTAACGGTGTAATTGACGCTTGGTCCTATCATGTCTGCGGTGCTTCGGTAGGTTGCCACTTTAGAAATTACGGCTCAAGGCCATAAATGTGCCATATACTTTTGCATTAGTGCATTGTTCCATTGCCAATGCTTTCGCATAAAATTCAATATACTAAATGTAGATATTGTCAGCTATGTATTAGATCTTACTTGACATGAACATGCAACATTCCCATCACACGAAAGCCCTAGTTAATATATGCTTGGTCATCCTATTTCATCTTCTACTTTCTACTTTACCCACATTATTTTTCCGATTCAAATTTCAACTAACTTTTAGATACTAAGCTGTCCCTAATGCTTTAGTATATATGTAAATATGTATGTAGTTAGAGAAAGTGTTTTAGACATTTTGTGCTGCAACCTCAAACTTTTTTATATATTCTTTGTATGTCTTTTTGCATTTTTTTTTTATCTGAATACATCGATAGAATCAGCATGGAATGGGCTGACACGTCCGTATGCCAGTCGTTCTGTCTATTTTTTTTTCTGAATTTACAACTCACATGGGTTTACAGGCGGGATTTTCATGTTTCACCAGCGCATTTCTATTCCTGTTGTATTAAAATGTTTATTTCGCTTTTTTTAAAGGTACTTGGAAAAATTCCACTCATACCAAAATATTAAGATTTGTTAGCATGCGTGAAATTCTGTGGTGTGAATTGTGTTTTGATTCAAATTTTTTTATACTCAGAGTGCTTTGCACATAGAGTATATTAACTTTGATTGGAAAACGGTTGGTTGTACAGGTATAACTGAATCGAGATAGATATAGACTTCCATATATCAAAATCATCAGTATCGAAAAAAAAATTGATTGAGACATGTCCGTCCGTCAGTCCGTCTGACCGTTAACACGATAACTTGAGCAAATATTAAGATATCTTCACCAAATTTGGTACACGAGCTTATTTGAACTCAGAATAGATTGACGTTGAAAATGAGCGAAATCGGATGATAACCACGCCCACTTTTTATATATATAACATTTTGGAAAACACAAAAAACCGATTATTTAGTAAATAATCCACCTAGAATGTTGAAATTTGACGTGTGGACTGATATTGAGACTCTTGATAAAAATATGCCTTTTTTTTTTTAATGGGCGTGGCACCGCCCACTTGTGATTAAATCAATTTTACAAATATTATTAAACATAAATCAAAAATCGTTAAACCTGTCGTAACAAAATTCGGCAGAGAGGTTACCTTTACTATAAGGAATGCTTTGATGAAAAAAATTTAACCAAATCGGTTAAGGACCACGCCAACTTTTATGTAAAATATTTTTAAATGGGTCGTGGACGCGTAAAATAAGCTATATCTTTGCAAAAAAGAGCTTTGTATCAATGGTATTTCATTTCCCAAGTATATTTGTAACAATAAATAGGAAAAACTTCAAATTTTAAAAAATGGGAGTGGCACCGCCTCTTTTATGACTAAGCAATTTTCTATGCTTCGGGAGCCAAAACTCGAAGAAAAATTGACGGATCGTAATACAATTTGGTACACAAATTTTCCCTATATCAGGAAATATTTTTAGAAAAAATGGACGAGATCGGTTAAAGACCACGCCCACTTTTATATAAAAGATTTTTAAAAGGGTCGTAGACGAAAATAATAAGCTATATCTTAGCGAAAACAGCTTTGTATCAATATAATTTTACTTTCTAATTGAATTATAACATTAAATGGGAAAACACTAAAATTTTTGAAAGTGGGTGGGCCACCGCCCCTTTTATGACTAAGCAATTTTCTATATTTCAGGAGCCACAACTCGAAGAAAAATTTATATCACAATGAAATCTTGTATACATATTTTCCTTATAGCAGAAAATATTTCTAGGAAAAATGGACGGAATTGGTTAAAGACCACGGCAACTGAGATATAAAACAATTTTAAAAGGGTCGTCAACTAGAATAATAAGATATAACTTAGCAAAAAATAATTTTGAATCAATGATATTTCACTTATCAAGTTTTATTGTAAGAGGAAATGGGGAGATATTTTTGTTTTAAACGGGCGGTGCCACGTGTTATGTGGAAACGTAATTTATCTGAAATGAAATGTACAATTGAAGCTCACACTGAGTATGCAATATTTGGTTAAATCCGAACTTAGACACCTTTACTTGTTATCCTAATATAATATATTCAAGTTAATGTATTACGCCCACTTGCAGAGCGGCAAGTTAACTCAGAGGTAACTTGACATGAGGGGTTAAACTCATACATTTTTGACACATTTGTTTAGTTAACTCTGAGCTAAAAAATAACTTGCCGTTTTGCAAGTGGGCCTTAGAAGATTAAATGTTTTTTTTACGAGGAGGAAGCATCGAAAGCCTCTAAACCGAACTAAGCCTCCCAGCGTCTAAGTAGCAATTCCGCCGGTACTACCATCAGTATTTTGTCGGAAGGTGGGTTGAGCACCAAGCTTCATGTCTGTTGGGGTTACGTTGCAATTCTGTAGAGTCAAACGTTGTACATATCGACATATTTTAATGGAAAGGTCGTAACTTCAAAGATTTGTTAACAAGGACGTATCTCAGCGAAGTCGTTAATAAAGTCGTACCTCAGGAGACCGGCTAAAGAGCATACATATTTATTTACTGTATTTCCTGCTTATTTATAACACTGATAGCCAAGTGTGTATTGCTCCGGTATCTGAAAGCAGGGTCGTTTTGAACGACTGGATAAGACATGTCTCCAATCCTTGCCTTTTTTCTCGCTGTTTGTGAAGCTTTCGGTTACACCTCCAGATATGTAATTATTCTTTTTTATTTTTTAGTTATTTTTTTTTTAATTTTTAGTTTTTATTTTTTTTTTTGTTAAATTTTATAATTTATTAAATTTTGATGAGCTCGAGGCAGTTTAAAAAATTGAACACAGTTTAAATTTTTATATTTCAATTTTATTTGGTCGATATTTCGATCTCATTCTGAGATCATCCTCAGGAACTGTGGACAAAAACAACAATTAGTTTACATGTAACATGTTAAATTTTTTTGACAAAATTTTTTTTTCGGTACCTTTTCAAAGCCAGCCAATCTGCAATTTGAGCGGTTGAAGAGGCCTTGTCTCTAATCCGTGTTAAAGCAAGGACTATCTAATACCAGTTTCACACAGAAGGTTAATGAAGTAATTAATCCAGGTTTCTACATTAAAGCCCTTATTGAACTCAATCTTCCATACAAAATACAAATTCCGAATTATCTCATTATTGCTTTATTTAATGCAAAGTGGAGTCAAAAATGTAGTACATTTTGCTTGATGGGCGGTCAGAATTTATTGTCTATGTAACAAATGACAATAATTTACGACAAATAGAAAAATACCAAAAAAAACTGCATTTGCAGCAAAAGATAATAAGGCCTTCTCAAAAATAGGCACATATTTTGATTGCCATAATAGTTAACGAGCTGTGATCCATTTTAGCATTTTTTTTTTTCAAAAGCGTAATATTTTTTTAGGGCTGCTGACAGATGTTCGCTTAATGAAGCAAGTCGCCCTGTGTGAAAAGGAAAACTTAATTATTTCATCACACAAAATTGTGATTCGTTTCAGTTTCTGCGTGAAAACGGCATAAGGAAGTAATAATGGTTAACCGTAATGTCACCATTTGAACAGTTGGGGAAGCCAGTCTCTTTGCATCAGCCTAGACTATCTATGTTGGCCGTAGTCGTTTTTACCGATGTTGTTATTTGCACGATTGGAGAGGCTTTGTCTCCAATCCGTTCCTTTGATTTTTGCCTAGTCGCTACGACTGCGGTGTAGCCTTTCCAGGCTTCGTTACCGCCTTATTGTGTATGCGGTGACATCGCACGCTATCGTCCATTTTTTGATACTTTAGAGCATATGACCCACAATTACCTCGGTTATGTAATCTTCCCAAAATAAGCTGCGCAGTCTACATCTAATCCTACAGGACATGGGGCATTCAAAAAAGACATGTTTCACATCCTCTATTGTTCTGCCTCCGTTGTGGTCGCATATTGTTTTTCTTCGATTTTGACGCGGTGACGATATTTCCTAAAATATCCATGCACGGTTGCGAACTAAGTTAGGTAGAAATCCACTTTATCGTGTGTTCATGTCACGATTCAAGTCTTGTTTGCACCGATTAATTGTGGTTCATTTTGAATGATACTGAATACTTAGAGCCCAGACATTTCCACACAACTAGGATTAAATGCCTCTGAGAAGATTATAACCGATAGATTTTAGTGAAAATTGTGATAAAAGATTCACGGTGTCCCTCTTTCGCGATAACTGACGACAATTAAGATCACCAAGGGAGGTTAAGTTTTCCTCCTCCTGCCTCTCCCAACTCAGTAGAGGTCTTCCCTTCCTTTGCTTTCAAACTGCAGCGTCGACTGAAATACTTTCTTGACCAGAGCGTCTCAATTCCCATAACATTACCTAGCCACCGAAGTCTCTGGGTCTTTTCTGCGTGAATCTCATAGAGCTCATTATGACATTATGATACCTCCTCCAATACTCGCCGTCGGCATCACGGACAGTGCCATTAATCTTCCGAAAAACTTTTCTCTCGAACACTCCAAGAACCAAACCATCTTTTCTGGACACCGTCCATGATTCCGAGCCATATATCAGGACATGTATGATGAGCGACTAGTAGAGTGTGATTTTTGTTCGTTGAGAGAGGACTTCACTTTTGAGTTGCCTACTTAGTCCAAAGTAACGCTTGTTGGTAAGAGTAATTCTCTGTTTGATTTGAAAGCTGACATGAAAAGTGTCTCAAATTAGAAGCCTGTTAAGGAAGTACTCCTTTAACGAATGTCAAGCAACTCACGCCAGAAGTTATTAATTTAAAATAGGTCGGCTTGATCCGCTTCTCGGAAAGAAAAGAAAGACGCCATACCAAATTTTGAATATAAAGCATCATCTAATCCCCTTGAGCTCACACACTAAATTTCATTAGTTCAGTCACAAACACCCGCATAGAAGAGATTTATATATAAAGAAGGTAAGTGGGTGACAAATTCTAACATCAAAATAATTCTGAGATTTACTTAAGTATACAACTTTCATTAATATTTAATAGCAAATTTAACTAAAACGAATAAACTAACGCTTAACACTTTGTGAGTATTTACCAGCATTACCTGTCATCCCAATAAAGTTATTGTCGGTTGTGGAAGAGAGCAAAAGAAAAACTAATTAAACAAACAAATTGAAAAGAATGATCAAAGGACAAGTAAGGAAGGCTAAGTTCGGGTGTAACCGAACATTAAATACTCAGCTGAGAGCTTTGGAGACAAAATAAGGGAAAATCACCATGTAGGAAAGTGAACCTAGGGTAACCCTGGAATGTGTTTGTATGACATGGGTATCAAATGGAAGGTATTAAAGAGTATTTTAAAAGGAGTTGCCATATTTCTATAGGTGGACGCCATTTCGGGATATCGCCATAAAGGTGAACCAGGGGTGACTCTAGAATGTGTTTGTACGATATGGGTATCAAATTAAAGGTATTAATGAGGGAATGGCCCTTAGTTTTATATGTGAAGGTGTTATCGAGATATCGACCAAAATGTGGACCAGGGTGACCCAGAACATCTTCTGCCGGGTACCGCTAATTTATTTCCATATGTAATACCACGAAAAGTATTCCTGCCAAGATTCCAAAGGCTTTTGATTTCGCCCTGCAGAACTTTTTCATTTTCTTCTACTTAATATGGTAAATGTCACACCCATTTTACAAAGTTTTTTCTAAAGTTATATTTTGCGTAAATAAACCAATCCAATTACCATGTTTCATCCCTTTTTTCGTATTTGATATAGACTTATGGAATTTTTTTCATTTTTCGTAATTTTCGATATCGAAAAAGTGGGCGTGGTCATAGTCGGATTTCGGCCATATTTCACACAAAGATAAAGTGAGTTCAGATAAGTACGTGAACTAAGTTTAGTGAAGATATATCGATTTTTGCTCAAGTTATCGTGTTTTCGGCCGATCGGAAGGACAGACGGTCGACTGTGTATAAAAACTGGGCGTGGCTTCAACCGATTTCGCCCATTTGCACAGAAAAGAGTTATCGTCATTGAACCTATGCCCCTACCAAATTTCACAAGGATTGGTGAATTTTTGTCCCTCTTATGTCATTAAAAGTATTCTAGACAAATTAAATGAAAAAGGGCGGAGCCACGCCCATTTTGAAATTGTCTTTTATTTTTGTATTTTGTTGCACCATATCATTACTGGAAGTGAATGTTGCCATAATTTACTTATATACTGTAAATATATTAATTTTTTTGTTAAAATTGTTTGCTAGTTTTTGGTTTGCACACACACAGTAATAGGAGTAACGTTCCTTCCAAATTTCATCATGATATCTTCAGCTACTGCCAAATTACGGCTTGCAAAACTTTTAAAATACTTTCTTTAAAAAGTGGGCGTGTTCTTCATCCAATTTTGCTAATTTTTAATTAGCCCATATATAGTAATAGTAGTAACGTTCCTGCCAAATTTCATCATGCTATCTTCAACGACTGCCAAATTACAGCTAGCAAAACTTTTAAATTACCTTCTTGTAAAAGTGGGCGGTGCCACGCCCATTGTCCAAAATCTTACTAATTTTCTATTCTGCATCATAACGTCAACCAATCTACCAAGTTTCATCGCTTCATCCGCCTTTGACAATGAATTATCGCATTTTTTCGGTTTTTCGAAATTTTCGATATCGAAAAAATGGGCGTGGTTATAGTGCGATATCGTTCATTTTGAATAGCGATCTGAGATGAGTGCCCAGGAATCTACATACCAAATTTCATCAAGATACCTCATCATGTTAAGGGGCAGACGGACGGACGGACATGGCTCAATCAAATTTTTTTCGATACTGATGATTTTGATGTATGGAAGTCTATATCTATATCGATTCCTTTATACCTGTACAACCAACCGTTATCCAATCAAAGTTAATATACTCTGTGAGCTCTGCTCAACTGAGTATAATTAAGCGGATAAACGCGGATAACGAGATTGCTGGTCTTATGAATTCAAAACATTTCAAAAATTTCACTTAATTTAACATTATCCCACTATAACATGAAAAACTAATTTCTGTTCAATTAAAATCACAAAAATGTATATTTACTAAAATTAGCATACCTCAGAAAATAAACACAATATTATATTTTAGCAATTGAGGTATAACTCACAGCAGGCCAGCAATTTAAACTTACACAATCAATGGCAAAAATTCGAGTTAAAACTTTTTCTCAATTGATATGCTTCCAAATAAAGCTCCGTTAGTCGATTCGACTTAGTTCAAATTTCCTGGTTTTTTTATTTTTTCGCTTAATTACGTATTTCTAAATAGAATTTCAAAAGAATTTTTGAAATTCAAAGATATACTTTTTTAATTAATATTTTATAGAACATGAAAGTAATACACTGTGCGCTGCCGAGGAAAAAATTGGTTAACAGCGAGCACGGAAAAACAACTAGTACGATGAAGCATGTCGCGTTGCAACTGAAAGAAAAGACGCTGCCCACATTGCTACGCTAAAAGCGAGCGCAACAAGAAGAGTACGTGAGCCCTACCGCTGGTTGAAAAGGGAAGCGTAACGCCTTTACAGGAAGAAGATATCATAGGCTGAAAGGCGCGATTACGAAGAGCTGCTAGCCATCATAAATAACGCCCCCAAATTTTACCGAAAAATTCGGCAACATACGAAAGGTTTTAAATCCGGGGCAAACTCCTGTATGGAGGAAGACGGCGATGTAACTCCCATATGGAGGCAATACTTCTCTGCTCTCCTTAATGGAGATGATGAGCCCGACACCGCAATCGATGACGATGGGATTAATGTGCCAGATAAAAAAAATGAAACAATGCTTCGGGCGCTGATGGAAAATACGGCAGCGAAGAGTTGGTAAGGCGCATGTATCAGCTTCTTTGCCAATAATTGTGGGACGAGCACATGCCTCACGATTGGAATCTAAGTGTACTTTCCCCAGTTCACAAGAATGCGGATCGGGCAAACTGCGACAACTATCGCGGAATTAGCCTTCTTAATGCTGCATTTAAGGTTATGTCAAGCTTATTGTGCGAAAGGAGAAGCCTTGACAATTACGCCACTCTTGGCAGCATTTGGGAAATAGTGTAAATAAACAACATCAGCTTCAAAATACAGCGAAGGGTTACTCCTGCCAATAAATGGTAGTAAAATTATGCTCTAAAAGTCACTTATCCTACCCGTCCTGTTGTTCTTGCATAAGAATGGACCATCACAACATAAAATGGGGGGAGTGTTGGACGGAAAAGTTCTTCGAAAAATTTACGAACCTCTACACGTTGGCCACAGCGAGTACCGAAAAAGGTTAAATGATGCGCTGCACGAGTTTTGCGGAGAAATCAACATAGTCCAGCGAGTAAAATGCAGTGGCTATGCTGGCTAGGTCATGTAATGCTAATGAAAGATGATGCTCCGGCTAAGAAAGTATTCTTATCGGAACCTGCCTATGGAAGCAGAGGTAGAAGGCGGCCCCTACTCTTTTGGAAGGAACAGCGAGTGTAGGTTTTACTTGCGTACCTGCCGACGTCGGCCTAACCACAGGTATGGACCATGGTACAAGAGTCAAAGCAGGTTTGACCAGCCCCCAAAGCTCGCTTACCTTGGTCCCAATCGATAATGTGCATGGACACACCATTACTTTGGTGTGGTTAGAAAACACCTCTTTCATTCTATGGGTCATGGCATCCGGTTGCGATGCAACCCCACATTCGAGCTAACCAACTCTTACCGCATTCGGATATCAACTACAGCCACCACGAGCTCCCAAAAGGTACCTCCCTCAAATGAGCAGAAACAGAGAAAGCTCCGCTGGCTGTCTGCTCCCCGGGGTACCACTTTAAAGTCTTAGTCTGATTTTCGCAGCCGAAGCTACTACCGGTTGAGTATCCACCAACCTGATGTCCGAGTATTCCGGACACTGACACAACACATGCACCCAGTCTTCACGCAATGCACCACATACACACCCCTCCGTTTCGCTCAAGTTCTCAAAGAATGCAATAAGAGGACCACGACCCGTTAGCAGAAAGCACAAATTAAATCTGAAGTCTGGATTTTCTGCCACAAACGAAACGACCCGCAAGTATTCGTACGTTACCCTGCTACTGGCACTCCTTGTTGGACGCCGTAACCGTTTAAATGGTTAAGCGCCAGTTAAGTATGCAAGTAAGTAACCATTTCGTATGACTATAATTTAAGTTGACCCTAAGACCTTTTGAAATGGTCATAAAGTCAATTTTTACTGTGGGCGTTGAAGTTATATCACCTCTCCATTTAAAATTTATGTTACCAATAAATCTACCTGCCTGCCCATTAATTGAAAAGTGGAGATTGGAAACATTCTAAGTATATTTTTAATATAGACTATCAGCGCAAGTTTGGTGTTTTCTTATTCATCACTTATTTTCGTCACTTACTCGTCTAGGTATCATCTAACAAACCAGTGGGTATAAAAATTACATGAAAATAAAATATGCTCTTGAACCGCTAATTTGAGAGGCTGGTTATAAAGCTGAGCACGAATATAAGCGAAAAAGGAAAGTGCTGGTGCTCTAAGCTATTACTCACTCAAGCGGTCAGTTACGGTTTTGCACTTAGTGGCACAACCCCTGTTAAACGTTATGATTATTATTTGACCAATCGCGGTTAGGTTAGCGCAAAGTGTAAACAGCAACAACTTACACAAGACGCACATCATAATTAGCCGCAGACTTATTAATGTTTAATTAAATTTCTTTTCCTCACAAAACGGTGACCTCACTCAAAGTACTTGGCCTCCTTTACTAAAAGTTTGCGCGGAAACATAGGGTACGTAATAAAAACCTACGAATTGGAAATGAAAACAAATATAAATTAGCTAGTTGGTATGAGGTCGTTGTTGTTGTTATTGTAGCAGTACTTCTCTTCCAATAGATGCAATCACTCAAAAATCAATCAATATCCTCTTACCGGAGGAGTTCAAGGAAATTTTAATTTTCAACATGGTTGCACCGAAGAGATATAAGTGTAAGAGGCGTTGGTTTAACATTGTCATTAAAAAAATGGTTGGTGTCATGTGGGGACATGTTACAAGCAGGACTTATATTGTGTATGTCGGATAAGTAAGAGTTTAACCTCTTACAGTATCCAGGTCGAAGTTGTGTTGAATGACGCGCGTCTCCCTGGAGAGATTGCTTTCCTCAACTGCGAGTTTTGTATTTGTATTTGTCATTGGGGACTGGATTAACTTGGTATTTATGGGCACAGAAATTTGCTGACAGGTTTTGGAAGTTTCTGTAGGCTTTTTTTGCTTTTTACCTTAAAACGGCTAAATATTTTCTATTTCTGTAAACTTACGAACTAGCTCAAAGTTATTCACTAAGGCCAGGGTTCAGTACAAGTTCAACTCAGTTTGTCAGCTAAACTACGCTTAAACTTATTTTGCAGTTTTTCAGTCTACTTTAACTGAAGTTTAAGCTGAGCTTAAGCCGCCAAACTGGCAGGGTTAAACTCTAGTTAACCTATCGGTGATTTGCGTTCGTTGGAAATGGCTTCGAGTATACAAAACACGCATTTGGGCTTGAGTACCATTACCTCTAAAATCTAAAGAGTTGTTACGAAACAGTGGCTCTACTTGAGAATCGTAGTGTACTCACCAAAAGAGCGAATTTTTTATAAAGCGATAAATGCTATTACTTAAGTTGAAAAATGATAGTTACCAGCTTGTGATTCTTTGACTGGACTCACATGTAAGATTCCAATATTACCTAAAATAAAATAAAATATATATGATTTATTTTTGATAAATTACGCTTCATTACTGCTATCAATCAGGTATTTATTTCCCACAATAAACAGCTGTTTGCTTTGGTGATACCACCTTGGAGATTTTTTTTCAACCTCACCTCAACTCGATATCCAATGTAGGATATCAACTAGAGAAATGTTTGAATATTCAGTTGTGAACGGTACATTTCTCACAATCTGCCAAAGGTTGGATAATAATTTCAAAATGCTCATGAAGTTGGAGATCAACTCGAGAACTACATATAAATTTTGCAAAATTTCTCAAAGGTTGGATATTGATTGGAGAATGAAGTTGGATATCAACATGAGAACTATCTGGTTTGCGAATAACTAGATAATGATGTTGGATATCCCCTTCGGAACTTGATATATATTTCGCTGGAGAAATATCTTTTAAACGCAAAAGGCGTCCTTTAACTGCGACTGAAAAACTGCTCAGTTGTTTAACTGGAGTTTAAACTTGACTAGAGTTTAAGTAAACTTAGTTTAAGCTTAGCTTAATCAACTACTGAAAAACCGAGCCTAATAGTTCAGAATAAAAATGTAATTTTTTTTCACAGGGACAAGTTCTGGTGATGGAGGGAGTGGTAATTCACTCTTTCATAACCATAAGTGGTCGTTGTAGCATTGGTCCATTTTCAGTCCATTTAGCACATAAATGTTGATCATCTTCCACAGCCAACAACTTGAAGCCTACATTTTGATGGCTTTTCAATCTTCTGTCTTCGAAAAGCAATCTTCATTTACAGCTGCTACTCAGCATTCTCGTATCAGTTGTTTGTTTAACAAAGTTAAACTTAATTTTGTTTAATGTCAGTTGGCAGACTTGTAAAATGTAACAGGCTGCTGTTCGTTTTTATGACTTTCTAATTTCCAAAGAAAAACGGACGATAAAATAAATAGATATGAACAACCGAATTAGGGGAAAGTGCCACGAGCTTTTTGAAACTAACAGCCTCTATTAAGCATAAACTTTAAGAATGTATAAAAAAGTTGTAAAAATATTTTTTTGCTTTTAAGAAATAAATCAACAAAAAATATGCTTGTAAATTCGGGAGGCAGCAAAGTTAAGGCGTTCATTTCAGGTAACTACCACTAAATCTTCTAATACTAAATCAGTAAGTGCATTTGCCATTTATGTTCCCACTTTTATGAGAATCCATAAAGAGTGCGCTTTGGGTGGAATATGGAATACGGAATGGAGTTAATATTAAATTGTGGTTGAAAAATGAAGCAAATAAATATTTATATAAATTTAAATCGTAAGAAAAAGTGCCTAGTACTTACATATATTCAATTCAAATTCTGTCTGAAGCATCAGCATAAAGTGAGGTTAGGGTCGCGTGGCGAGTCTCATGTCCTTTGAATGCAATTAACGACAGACCCTCTAGGGAGTATGAATATTTGCCAAAGCGCAAATGCACTGACTTTTGGCTTGATGACAGCAGGTACATCGTTTTGTCATTTCCCATCAAACCTATATTTTCCGCCCCTTTTTCCAGTTTGGAGTAAGCATAACTTACGGTGCGGGTGTTCAGGAGGAGGATATAGAGCGCCGCTTATTTAATTTTTCTATAAGCTAGCATATTTTATACGGACTTCGAACGGCATATGCTAGACAGATGAATTTTACTGAAAAGCTTTTCATGCAGAAATATCCCAATGGGCTGCCCAAACTCTTGCCGAGGGACATTGCCGTTTAGGGAAATTTTTCAAACGTTTTTATGTTATTGTTCCGTCACTTTAGTCCAGGCTCATTGGCTAGTTAGGTCAGTGCACTACATCTACATCATGGCGGACTTCAATTACGCAACTGTAATGCGGACATAAAAAAGTTGCTGCAGTTTGTCAAATTTTGTGATTGCTTAGCTTTTTAGTGGTCTTCCATAAGCAATCAATTAGTCAGTTTTGGAGATAGTTTCTTCCATATTTTTCAAATAAGTAAGTAGTATGCCGTCAAAGAAAGATGTTTTTGCTTTTCTCAAGGTAGCTTCTAAATTAGCATTCCACGTGAGCGTTCTAACAAGTTTTGCTCCCAGGTATTTTCTTCCGCGCAAAAAAAGATTTCGGAGCGATCCAGAAATTATTCTAGGTTGGCTGACTTTCTTTTTGAAAAATGTGCTACGATTGATTGATAATCACTTGATATCCAAATATCTTTCTACACTCAAACATTTTCTTATAAACATAGAAATACGAAATAGGAAAAAGTTATATGGTGAAAAACAAGTGTATTTTCTATGTTTTGAGAAAGTTTTTTTCTTTCGAGAGTCTATATAGGGACACGATACCGAATGCAAATAATCGGTACTCATTACAGGTATCGCTCTTGAAGTAGCAGGTACCCGAGAGTATTGAGTCAAATAGACTCGATACTCCAAGTATCAGATACAAAGGAGCGGTTCAATAGTGTATCTTAAAACAGGCGGTTCCTATTGAAGGCTGAGATCTATTCAATTCCGGGGGCCTGCAAAACACCATTGAAGGGCCACCTCTTTATTTTAAAAATTTATATGAGGTGTCTTTCTAACCTACCAAGAGAATTATGGTTTTCAACAAAATTACAATTTATCATAACCAGATAAACAGGCTTTCGTGAATATCGGAATTGAATCATTCATTATTAAAAACGCATATGTCCTTATTTAGCCAAAAAATGTTAATTTTTACTTATTTTAAATTTTAAGTTCCATTTTCTATAAAGCTTTTTAAACGCAAAATTTGTATACTTAAATTTTGTTTTTGATTTGTGATCTACCCAGAACCAGCTCTTAAATTATTGTGACTTGTGGCAACCTTTATACTGATAGAAGAATTTTTGCTTACTCAGTCTGATTAGAGACTGCTTAAAGTTTGTGAGAAACAAACAATGAAAACCGCAATAAAAGACACCCTTGCATGGTGGACACACTTGCACTTTCGCACTCAATCATGTAAAAGTGTACTTTACACTTTTCCTATAAAAAAAAAAACACAAAACAATAAAGCTTACCTTATCTTCCATAGTTAAGTCAGTAAGAAAAATAAATAAATGTTGCCTAAATTATTTGCAAAATTAAACTAGCGGTACCTGATTTGCAGGGCAATCGGCCAACCTTTTAAAGTGTAACAGTGCAGAAAGTATGCCTTTTTATGAAGCGAAAACACATTTGGTTTGGCGAAATCACTAATAGTTCTTTCTTTGTATAATTCCAACTTTTGACGAAAATTCGATACGAAATACTCTTGCCAAAAAGTATATTCACAAAAGTAAACTAGTAAAATATCAGTTTCGAATGGCAAAAGTATCGATATGGTAAAAGAGCGTGTCGAAATTCGTGTCCCTAAGTACATAGTTCAGGAGCTATCGTATATTTCTTCTTCGTGCGCCCCTGTTATTCAAATGTCTTCTGCATAACTTAGTGTATAAGATCCTCACTGGGTGAGGAGGACCATATATGATTGCGGTCCTCAATAGAAGGTATAAAGCGCCCGGAGAGGGTATTCATATTTGACACAAGACTATAGAAATATCAAGAGCATCACTAATATTTTATTGTTCTTAGCAAAATTAATTGTTTTTTGTTTGGTTACAACAATCTAAACAACAATCTTTTTTATTCAGTTTCCTATGAGTTTTTTGAGCGTTTCATGAGGCCGCTTAAGAAAATATCCTTCATATTCAATCACTTCTAGTTAGAGGCTACTTCGTGATTCAACACTCTGAAAATAAATTGTTACTTGTGACAAAATTTCTGGAATATTAATCACTTTCCTCAACACAAGGATGATATTCAAGTAACAAAGAATTGCAATTTCCTGTTTGAAGCCATAAAACTAATTGAAAGAAACTCCTTCATTTTTACTTCAAATAAACTAACAATGTATTAGAAAGTCAATAAAAAAGTTCGTACTATTTTTCACTTTCCTTCAATTGAACACATGTGAACTTTTTTGTTAGCTTCCAAGTAATTACAGCCATTCAACATTGGCAGCTGTGGCCAGTTAGTTTGCTTAGGCATAATCAGTTGCAATTGATTATTTTCCTGCCAATTCAAATAACTAATCGTTAAATGAAAGTTGCATAGAAAACGGAATAAAAGAAAGTAAAAGTGGTCAGGCGATGTTGGCAGTTGATAATCAGTGGGAGAGAGCACTGCAAGAGATAAATCTCAAATAAAATAGGGAAGGTAGAATAAAAATTAATTAGGTCAATTGGTTTGAGAAATTGAAAACAAGCAGAAACCACGTATGTACTCGGAAGAAGAGTAATGGAAAGCGGGCTGATAATTGTGTTATAGAGAACGTAAGGATGTTTAACTGAAAAATCACCTTTTTTATAAAGAGCGATATTATGATATTTACATTATAATCAGATAGTCAATTGAAGACATTTGTCAATAAAGTGCTTAATACTAAAAGTTCAGAAAGTGCGAAAAGTAGAGAAAGCGCTGGGATTAAAAATGAGACTTAAAGAGTGAGTCAGAGTCAGTTTCGATGTGTTAGTAAAACTATTTTAGGATTAGCCACACATGCATGAGCACTATGAATACATTCAGTCTATGTAATGTCTTATTGACCGGCAAGTTCAATCACACAGACTTGACTCGGGCTGACTCGTGAAAATCCAAATGAGTTTGATTTTGACGGCGAGTGAGCACGTGCATAGATGACTCGTGAGGGGTCAGACGCAACGTGTGTAAGCCCTATTAGAAAACGCGGAAATAAAATGATGCTTCATGCTAGGATTTGTAATGAGGTTTATTTAAACCAGGGTCGGAAAATAATGGCTATTTTTTTCAAATGTATGAAAAGGTTTCAAGAAAACAACTTTAACATTTTCTAGGGAATTTGTCATATATGTAATACTCCTATATTGCTAATAGAAAATGCTCGCATTGTGTGACAAAGAAAAAGTTAAATTTAGGTACACTAAGAAAAAATACGCATAGTGAAAATGAATATATTTTTATTAATTACCATTTAAATATGTCCCTGTTTAAAAATAATACGTTCAGACCAAAACTTACTATGCACATATTTAAATTAAGAGAGAATTTACATACACGCTTACTTAAATACATATGTATGTATAATGTGCATGCTCTTTTATGCATCCGTAGCTTGTGCCCAGAAAAAAATGGAATAAGCAACTGTGAGGTAGAAGGAATTCAGCGGCAGCACTGCTTGTTCATTTGATTTTTTTGTGGTTGAAACGAACGCAATATGCATGTACATAAAAATATTTGTTGAGCGAAGAGGTTGCAAGATTTGAATTGCCATTAACGTTTTTCTATGCAGTGTTGCCGTTTTGTTACATATACCGCAATAGTGATCAACATTTGACTCGAAACATTACCATTGCACATATGCAAGTAAAAAATATTTAATTTTTTTCTGTGCTAAGAGTGAGGTGGCAACTCATTTATAATGGTATGCATTTGTAGCTGCTTCAAGGAAGAGAAAAAATGTGTGACAAACTGAAAGAAATTTTGCATATTTTTCAATTAGATGAATTGCTGGAAGAGCTCACTGGGAAATATATTAAAATCTTTTAAAATATTTATTATAAAGCATGCAATATTGTTTGTTCTAGTGACTGGAATTCAATTTCAACATTTAAGTTTTTTAAACGAATCTGATATAGCCGACGCTGTAAAAAAAGTTGGCAAAAGAGCTCAATTCCGTGAAAAGCTGTTTGCCTGGCGAAAGAAAAAGGTAAGTAATAGTAAATTTCGTACAAAGCTTTGTTGTTTAAAGTGCTTATGTTTTATTAACGAAAATAATCTATAAAGAAAGAATATGTATGTACATACGTATTTGTATGCGCATACGCTTGACGTCGCTGCAAGATTTTTGCTTGGCTGCAGTCGGCATAATTCATGAAAACTTTGTACATTGTTAGTGTAATAAAACACATAAAAATCAAGTGCAAAATGTTTGTTATTAATTTTTGAATACATGTAGGTATGTGCCGCCGATGAGCTACGGAACAATGGTAAACAATGTGTAATCCATTATGTGGTTAGTGTTATTTTAAAATTCTTTATAAACCTTTAATATTTTCTATGAATAAGGGGGTTAGTTTATTTGAGCCAGATTCAAGTAAATGAGTGGTATCCAAAAGCACGTAAATAGTGAAATATCTAATAAATACATTTTTTTGCTTTTAGTCTGTGGAAGGGATACTAAACGACTGTTCTGCTGGCAGATCCATTTTAGAACATTATGAGTTCAACGGCCATTTAAATAATGGGCATCCTGATCGGATTATAAATGCTGTTGTAGAGTACGTCGTTGAAAACAACATAAAATTAAAGCCACTCAACTTCGAGCAATTTTTAAACGACATTCAGTTATTGTTTCCCGAAGAAAAATCGTACTTGGTAGGTAATCAAGAAATATCAACATAACGTCGAAATGTTTACTAATGACTTTTCCAAATTAGGAATATTATTACATTCCGCGCAAAGGAAAAAAACCACCTGCAGGGAAATTGTATTCCAAATACACAAATATTACAGCGAAAAAGAGGAAAGTAGACTGCACTGCTAAACAAAAGAGCAATATTTTGGATACATCGACTACTGATTTTTTAATTGAATTCGACGAATAAATTGAGGCTAAAATAAAAGAGGAGCTACGAAGGGAATCGTCTGATTGACAGGTGGGATAGATCTCATAATATTCGCCAACGGGATTTATCACGTCTCAGTAATTTGGATTTCATAAAAGAGTGGCCAAAGCTAAGAGACGCCAGAGGTCCCGAACTGGTAAGCCCCAATTATAAGTTTAGATACACTACTGGGGGATAGTCATAGTCGAAATAAAATGTAAATTTAAGTTAGTTAAAGCTTTTTGACACAATTTTATGTGTGCTATCTGCCGGAAATTCTTTAAATAATTTAAAATCACATTTTATTTCGACTATGACTATGCCCCACTAATTTTGATATTTTTTGAACTTGTATAAAATTTTGTTATTTGAAAATAGATAAATGCCGACTTCAAACGTTTGTATCCAAACAAAGAGCATTTACTTAAAAGCAAATGGAGTAACTTCAAACAGAAAATTCGAGAGTACTACTATTTGAATATTGCCAATGCCGCCTGCAAACCTCTTTTAGAAGACTTAAGTTGTGTGAAGCAAATAGGTGAGTCAAGTGACTTTTGGCGAAAAGCAATGTGTGCAAAATGTCAATTTATAAAAATATTTTCTCTTTTTTGTTTAGATGCTGAAGATTGTATATTAACAACTCTAATTCATTCAGTACTACCTCCAACAGCAAGATTTAAAAACACTTCGGGAGCATTGAGAGCTAAGGCTACAATATTAGACGCGCAAAATTTTTTTATTTTCAAGGTGGAAGGTTTAAGCAATGTTCATGAAGAAATTTAAAAGTACGTTGACAAATGCTATTTGAATTCATTAACAGTACAACCTTTTATAATTGTTGAGGGAACATATTTATCACTTAATCGTATTATGCTTATATTGATAAAATTATTTATAAGTTTGACTCCTTTATTGAGTGCCTGGATTGTACTTTTTAAATATTTCAAGTTTTAAATTTAAAGTATCCGGCAATTGCTGCAAACGCTTGGACTTTTATACAGATATATTTTTTTGAAATCGAAACAACTTTAGATATTAAAACTCCTGCTTTGGTATCACTTGTAAATTTCCTTAAAAATTAGTAACATTTAAATATTAAAAGATGATATGTTTTTTATGTAATAAAACATTCCAAATAACAAGCTGCTTCATAGCACATTTAAAATCATATCACTTCCTTAAACAAAGTGATACAAAAATTTGTACGTTTGGTAACTGTAAGCAGCTTTTTTCATCGTTCGGTAATTTCAAAAACCATTTACTTAAACATATGAATGAACAAACAGATATTTGCAAAACTATAGCAAAAACTTCAGCGCTTGAAGTGCCAAAGCAAAAATTAGCCAGCGGGCCATGATTCATTGATAATTCTAGCGTTAAATGTCATAAACAAAATATAGTTTCAGATCAAAACGACAATACAATATTATCAAAGCTATCTAATAATTTTCAGTAAAATTATATTCAAAAAGTTCAATGACTAGAAAGGATGTGCTTTTTATACAAAATGAATGCGCGAAATCCTTTCAAGTTGTTTCAAGAATACGTAAACGAATCTTTGAAAAGAGAAAGTTTTACAAACCGGAATTCATTTTCAGAGCTAGAAGTTCTTTCAAATTTTTGCAGCAATCCTTTTGTAGACATTTCTTCAGAATATCGTATGATAAAATATTTGACACAAAAAAAAATTTACGAAAGCCCCAAAACTATTGTAATTGAAAACACAATACAGGAAAAAATTGTTAAAGGTATTCCATCATTATCAGAAAAAAAGCGAACTATTGAAGTTATGCCATTGTCATTTCAATTTAAGGCTTTTTTTAAATTAGATGGCCTACTTGACATTGTAGTTTCTAATGGCAGAGGACTAATTAACAATGAAAAAATTTGTAACGTTGTAAGTGGCACAACTTTCAAAGAAGTAGTACTTTCTCTTCCAAATGAAATCGTAATACCATACAATTTATACTTCGACGATTTCCAACTAAATAATGCGCTGGGAACACACACTTTTTACATCTGTGGCTGCTATTATAATTTTCCAACATTGCCTCAATACTTGAGTTCGAAGCTTGACTTTATATTTCATGCTGCTTTCATAGCTACGGAAAATGTAAAGAAATTAGGTAATTAAATATCATTTAATAGCTTGATAAATGAACTAGTTATATTGGAGAAAGGTATTTTAATACATACCAAAATTGTAAAATTTGTTTTGACAGCAGTACTTGGGGATAATTTTGCTATCAATGGAGTATTGGGATTTTCTAAATCATTTATTGCTAACAAATTTTGCAGGGTCTGCAGACGATCAAAAGAGCAAACTAAGCATGATTTAATAGAACAGGATATAAGGACAAAAGAAAAATACAAAAGCGATGTACTTGAGGGAATTATTTCAGGTATTTCGGAGGAGTGTATTTTCAATAGACTAGACAAATATCATGTTTTAAATAACTCCTGCTTTGACATAATGCATGACTTGCTAGAAGGAGTTTGCAAATATGATGTTACAAAGATTTTGTCCTCTTTAATAGAAGAAAAAGTACTTTATCTTGACATTATAAATAACAGGAAAAATCGTTTTCCATATGGAGAGCTTGAAGTCGGAAATATTTTCATTAATATTACAAAAAATCATTTAATTAACTACAATTTAAAAATGACTGCCACTGAAGTGTATTGCTTTATTAGTTTTCTGCCTTTAATGTTAGGTGATCTTATCCCAATAAACAATAAATATTGGTCAATATTAATTTATCTTGTAAATATATTAAATTTACTTTGCAAGCCAGAATTGGGTGAGAATGATGTTAAACGTTTAAAGCAACTAGTAAACAATCACCACACGGTTTATTGTAATGTATATGGATGCCTTAAACCAAAACATCATTTTATGCTTCATTATCCAAGAGCTATTAAGATGCTTGAGCCATTAAGATACAACTGGTCTATGAGGTTTGAGGCTATGCATAAAGAAAGTAAAATTTACTTTCAAAACGTGACATCTCGTCTTAATTGCATCAAAACAATTACATTAAAAGCAAGCTATATATTTACTTCAATTTTACAAAAATATTAAGTCGGTTTGCCAAATTTATTTAGTATAGATGAACATTTTTATATTGACAATTTAAAAGAAAAAATTTTTTTCAAATATGTAATAACCGAAAACCATCAAATAAATTTTGAAAATGTATGTGTGTCCGAATATATATTGTATGGCAACTTAAAATATAAAAAGGATATCTATTTAGGTATTTTAAACGACAATTTTAAGTTATTCAAAATTGTATTAATATTACATTGGAATGATAACTTATACATATTATCAAAATCTATACAAATAAAAAAATTTGATGAACACTATTGCTCTTACGAAGTTGGATCCGCCTTAAATAAAATAACATTAATAGACATTAGAGACTTTACTACACGTCCAATGAATTTGCACTCTATAATTGGAGGCAGAACTTTTATAAGATACAATAGCATTTAAGCTTATCTTTAAGATTTACGTATTCACTTTCGATGTAAACATCTATAAAAACCATAAGCTTATCTTGAAGTAATACATATCTATTTTCAATATAAAAACCAATAAAACCCCTAAAAACGCAGTTTTTTTATTTTAAAGAAGCAAATGTAAGTATTTTTTTATTTAAATATGTTATTTAATATTCAAAACACAATCAAATATGAAAGTTGAAAAATTTAATATTTTGTATTTGGTAAGGATTTGAATATCATCTGATTAAACCCAATATTTTCGTATTCAAATCATATTCAAGAATTATGTAGTAAAACTGAGTGTGGAAGTATTCAATCGAACTTCAAAAATGTATATTCACCTCGAATACTTTCGTATTTAATATCATATTAATTATGTGCATACTTGATTTAAACATTTGCTAAATACAGCACATTCATTGACGTTTTTAATTAAATCATATACGTTTTTATTTGATTTTACTATTTTTTCCCCTCAGTGTACATTCGACTATTGAATACAAAACAAAAACATTTAAACAGCAATATATCGGCACTCTGATGTTTGTGAGTGTTTGTAGCCTGTAGCAGCTGGACCCGTGCGCATCTTGTGCAACAAATATTAACAGAAATCAGCTGTTCTATCAATCAAACGTCTATAAACTTACATGCGCTTGCGCTGCCATCTGGCGAATGTTAGCAACTGCCGGTAATGCAGTGTTAGTTCTAATCAAATATTCACAATAGTGCAATAGTACAAATAGATTTCTTTGTGTGCTCACAATCGTTTATTTTTAACAAATTATTTTAATAAAATATAGCTAAACAAAAGCACTATGACTAATGATGCCCAAAGCTCGCTAATAGCTTTACAACCAAAACTTTATTTATTTATAGAGAACGAAAATCGACACTGATGATGGCACAATGCCGAAACCGGTTTGTCTCAAAACCAAATGTGACAAGGGATGACGGAAAAGCGTTCCAATATACACCCTTTGTTTATAGATTTGTATTACAAATAAGAGCGCGAAAGAGACCTGTACATAGAAACAGCAATTAGAAATAATATAAAAGATAACATATATGGAATTTGTAACCAAATTTGGGCGTTCTATAACCACTATAGTTACCAAGCATTTTCTTGGTCATAAATAAACATTATATTAACCAACATGGTTTTTTTTTTTGGTTACGGAAACCGAAAGCAAAAATTTCTTTTTTTTTGTTTGGTTATTAGTATGAAAACAACGTATATATTTTAGCTTATACCTACAATTTCATGATATTGTAAGGAATTTTGAAAAATCCTTGTTATTATACACCTTCTGCAAACGTCCGAATCGCTAAATTGTCGAATAAATAACTCCAATATTCAGTTATGCAAAATGGTCTTTATTAGACTACTTTGTGAGTACTTCACAATAACACTTTTACTTCACAACTAATTGCGTGTTTAAATCAAACTGATTCTGATTACTCAGCTTGCGCTGCTTTTGTACTCTCCGTTGCTTCGTCCGCATATTTCTCCAAAGGTCTAGACGTTTTGTAAATAAATCAAAACTGAGTTGTTCAATGTACGTTCATAAGTGTCTTTATTTGGAAATTACTTTCCCTTTTATACAAAAGATTCTTATTATACAGATACTAATACTTACAAACTAAGTTTACAATATTTCTGGTATGCGATGTCAGCATATTGGAACGACATATTTAGGTACGTTATTACATATGTATGTAAATGATTCGATGTCAATATGACTGATAGACAATTATGTCGGTCAGCGTGACTGATCGATACAGGGCCGTAGAGAGAAAATCCGGGCCCGGGACTTAACAATTTACGGGCCCCCTATAAAAATCCACTAATACACTTGATTAATTTGAATTAATGACGTCTGATTCATGAATCATTATGGATGGATTATATCAAACAAAATTTTTGCCACGTCAACTAAATAATTTTTGCACTAAGAGCTGAATATAAAATTAACACAAAATATTTACTATTTATATTATTTTATTGTAACGAAGAAATAAAATTCTCTTTTAACATATTGTTTCAAATAATCTTTTCTAGTTATTTGGTAACATTTTAATACATTTCTGATAAATTTAATGATGATTATAAATTTTAATTATTCAATATAGAAAGTTCGAATATCAAAGAGTGGCTTTTCCCTCTTTTTTCGCTGCAAAATTTTTTATAATGATATCAAAATTTAACTGCCTTGCCAAAACGGATTCAACACAAAGCGTGGAAAGTCCTGAAACTCGCTCTTGAGATGAACACGATCTATGAAAGTTTTTGATTCTTGAAAGGACGCTGAAGGAAGGTTCTGCACTAGCTACAGTGACGGGTATAGTGAAAAATATACGTAAAGCAACACAAATGTTGGAGAAAATCGTATACAGATTTTTAACATATGTAGATGGCATTTAGCAATTCCAATGGTGACAGACCTTTATGCAAAATTTGCTTCGTAAATGTGTTCCAAGTGAATTATTTCGCATTCTAAGCTTTGAGAAATGTTCGACTTGTATTTTTCGACAAATTTTGCTGCGCTCGTCCGAACCGTAGTTTCATCCATGTCTTCAAATTGCCACACGTTTCGCTCAAATTTCTCATAGCTGCAAATCGTTCAGAACTGCCAGTGATTAACGAATCAACGATCACCAGGAATGTATTGTTTTTAAAATCAGACACTGAATCATTCGTAATCATATCATTTAAATTGTCTTCAGAACGTCTTTTGGGTTTTCTCTTTCGAATGTCCGGAAACTTTGGCGAGATGTTCAGTTGAATAGCAATTGTTTTGCATTCGTTTAAAATTGTTTCCCATTGGTTCCTGATCGACTTCAAATCAGCTAA
Source organism: Eurosta solidaginis (assembly GCF_040869045.1). Classification (NCBI taxonomy): domain Eukaryota; kingdom Metazoa; phylum Arthropoda; class Insecta; order Diptera; family Tephritidae; genus Eurosta; species Eurosta solidaginis. The sequence continues at coordinate 135,770,501 of NC_090322.1, forward strand.
TAAGGCATCTATATGTCGGACCTTATCATCTATGGTGGCGTCTCTAGCTTGGATGGCCACGTTTCTTACATTAATGTTAGTCATTATTTTGAACCAAATTGAGGACATCAAGATACATTCGAATTTGTTGATGTACTTGAGAATGCCGGTAACATCTCCGTATGCCTGCGCAGTCAAATTTGGCTTTTGTCTGAAAGACTATGTACATGTTTTTTTTTTTTTTGAGGATGTCCCATCGTTGTGGAGTGCTGCTGAAAATAATAAAATATTTTTATACAGCTCCGAAGGAAGTAATTGCAGCGGTACAACATTATGCAGCATCAACACCACATAAATTGAGACTGTGGGTTGCACAAAGCGAGTAATCAGCTTTCGAGTTTTTGTCGAGAATGTGACGTAGTGCTCCGTTATAAGCTTCTTTCATATTGGCGCTGTTATTGTACCCTTGTGCACGACAATTACCAATTACCGTTATTGTACCCTTGTGCACAATGTTTATCTAGAGTATGGCAAATTAGATAAGCGATTTTCTGACCAGCTTTTTGGTTACAATTCACGAAAGCCAAAAACCGTTCCTGAATTGTAAAATTTTTTTGCTTTCCAATTGAAATGGAGTTAACGCAAAAATTAACGTAGTCAACGCGACTAGCGTCAGGCATAGCATCAACGATAATAGCAAAATACTTGGCTTTCTTGCCTTGATCTAATATAGTTTCCTTCACGTGCTTTGCACAAATTTCTATAAACTCGTTCTGAATGTCTGGGGAAAGATAATGAACTTGTAAACGCTTGGGCTGCTGTTGTGAAATCCTAACTTTCTCCAAATGATCTCTAAGTATCGGATCATATTGGCTTATGAGACCTTAGATGCCCAAAAAATGTCTATCGTTTCGTTCACCAAGATATATACTTTCGCATTTGAAAGCTAGGCCTCTTTCACCCAAAAATAAAATAGTGTCTAAAGTTCTATATAAAATTTCTTTCCACTTTTGAGTTTCAGTGATTAGCTGTTCATTGTTCGTTGATGTTTTGAATTAGATTTTGTAAAGATCGCCATTGAATATAACATTTAATGTGATCTTGAGTATTTTCGTGTGATGGCAGTTTATCGTATAGCTTCTTCCATACTTAGAATTTCGAATATCCCCACAACAAATTTGAGGTCGATTTAAAGTATTGGTGCTTAACAGATGACATGGTAGGCAATAAAAAGCATTGCTACTGGCACTCCACACTAACCAGTCACGCTCCACTCTCCCTCCATTTGGGAAGATTCTGTTTAAGAACGAGTAGGAAATGCCTCGTCATGACAATCATGTGGAAAAATAACAGGACACTTTTAATGACCTCGACGAATTATTTCGTTGACTTCTTCAGATCGCAAAAACTGGTTATTACGTTACCGATATCGAAGTCGTTTAAATAATCTGGAATTTGATACAGAGTTGGTGGTATTGTTGGAAGACTTTTTGAAAATGATCCTTCATCAGTGTCACCACGAAAACTTTACGACTTCGGATTCACGTAAACATACATTTTTGTTTGATGTTTTTATTGTCTCTTCCCTATTCGAAGGCCCAGGCAAAGTCAATGTCAATATTCGTTGATTTTGGAATTCGGCTTAAAATTTGCACATTGAACAAATATAGACTCTCCTGAATTAAAAAAATGTCTTAATACCTCTAAATCGCGGGCCCCTGAGAAACCCCGGGCCCGGGGGGATCCCCCCGTCCCTCTACCTTATCGTCGGGCCTGGATCGATAAGTATGTTGGTCAATGTGACGAATTGACAAATGTAAACAAATATGCATTTGCAAGCATTAATAACCCATTGGTTAACTCCCGCTGAAACTGCATAAATATTTGGGTCGGTACATTTAGCTATTTGTGTGGTCTAGAAGTGCGTGTGTATTTTGTATTGTTAAATGCATTCAGAATGAAGGGCATTTCCAAGTAATGCTACACGACCGGGTTTTTGAAGAATGGCCACACACAATATGCGTGTGCTAATTTTGTGTCTATTCAAATTGTATCCTCAAATTTGGGGTGTGTTTTTTATCATTTTACTTTTGTGACCTATATAAAATTCGTTTGACACAATCGACTTTCAAGTGTGTCGACCCACTTAAAATCCGCTTGTGTTTCCAAGTTATTCCTTAGCAGTCAATCGTTTTATGGTCATAATTTAGGAAGTAATGGTAACTTGATGCCAAAATGAATTTGTATGTTTATGTAGTTTTTTTTTGTGTATTTATTTGTTTACATTTGCTTTACATGTGTTCTTATTATTTATTTTGTCATGTGTACATATTATGTTGACCTTGTTTTTTTTTTGTTCTCTTTTGTTTTTGAACATATTTTGTTGTATGCTGACTTTCGAGTACTTGATACGAATTATGCGTAAATTCGAATGCTTATAACTAGATTTTTTTTTGTCTAAAAATTACTAATGGTTTTATATTAATTTAAGCCTATTTTTATGAACTATTATTTCCTTGTCTTTACTTTTCTATCGCTATCTCCTGTTCTATGCGGTATTAATATGAAACTGTTATTTTTATCAATATTTTTTAATTTAAACTGTCCTTTGTATTTATTATCTAACTTATGGTCAAATGACCTCTCTAAAAGGCGAGCTTTTCTTAGAGGACCCGGGCAAATAAATATTTATATCTATTTCTTTAATGTGGTGTTTCTAACAACTAATAGAGATAAATGATTTGTATTTCCTTACTTTAACTATTTCTATTAAACAACGCTTTTCGTTGTCATTTAATTTTATTTCAGTCCTACTAAACTAAGATCATATAAAATAGGAAATCTGTAACTAATTATACAGAGAATTTAGGAGCTGTAATTGATGGAAGAGCCAGATAGTTTATAGTAGTAGAAGTATTTCAAGTAATGGGTAAGAAGGAAGGTAGTGGATGCAAAAATGTTCATATATTTATATCTTTCATATTTTTCAGCACTATCTTTTTTATCTTGAGGTGTCGTGCGATTTCTGGGTGGCGAGCCAGAGTCGTTATGATATTTATGAGGGATTATTTTAATTTTATCGCGATTTGTCACCTGTGTAGCATTATGCGTCATGCCCATCTATGTAATACACTTGCGTCATTACGCATCATGAACCTCCATGCCAAATATGTATATTTTAATAGCAATCATATTACAATATTATTCAACATAAATTATTGAACTAACCCAGACGGTTAACTAACATCAATGGAATGCCGAATATGAAACCCGTGTCCGTTCACAGCTAATAAATTTTGCTTATTATTTACATACAACCAATTATGGAAACTAACCAAATTCCCGCATTGATCTGCTTAGGTTGCGAGACAGGCATACAAACTTACATATATGCATAGCATTCACCAGACGTTGTGAGACAGGCACACAAACTTACATGTATGCCTAACATTAACCAAACTACTTGCATTGATCTGCTGACGTTGCTAAAGGCTCCATTACTGATACTTAGCATAGACTTGACTTGACTTGGCGTAAACTTGGCAACTTAGCCACGATTATACTCCACTTGGTGCATAAAATCTGGCATCATAATCAGCGTTGAAATTTATTTTTAAATAAATGTCAATTTGTATGACAAAATGTCAAAATGAAATGGAAACAAACAAATGGCATCTCAAAATGTAAACGTCACTTAGAACTTACATAGAAAATCAAAAATCAACAGACTTCTAAGTCAAGTTAAGTTTTGAGTAATCAGTAACATGCAATGTTAATTTAACAGAATTATAAGTGACAGTTCGCAATCCAAGTCAAGTCTATGCTAAGTATCAGTAATGGAGCCTTAAGCGGGAGTCATTGGTGCCGTATGTCGTATCGCTGTAGTCGTATCCCTAACGTAATCAGCAGTTTATCGTTACGACGGTAAACCAAAAACCAAATGGTTGGCTACGATACGGTTACGACCTTAGCAGCACCAATAATCGATTGCATTGATTCTCATAAGATAGGTCGAATCAGCTGTTATAAGGTTACCGATACGGTTACCGATAAAGCACCAATGTCTCCAGCTTTAACAATGTATACAAACCTACATGTATGGAGTCATGCATACAATTCTACATGTATACAAAGACTGTATGCAAACTTACATATATGCATACCCCATTACCAATGTACATATTTTTAGTTTATTAGTATTAATATTATTATGAATGTGTAGGTTAAGTAAACTACTATAAAAGAGAAGGCAATTATTTAATAAAGAAGATTCATGTTTTGACTACGAACGTCTTAGCTTCTTTCATTTTTAAAATTAAACACTTTTCACCTGCATAACTTCTAAAGTTAACGTAATTATTTGATCTTTCAGAATTGGGGTACCTACTTTATTTTTAAATTTGCCTACTGCAGTATTCATTCTTATTTTCACCAATTTTTCCTTCAGGACAACTGTGTTTTTTCTTCTTTTCAAGTTCTAGATTGGCGGCATTTCTACAGATGTGCACAGCCTGATAAGCAATTGTTCTAATTCAATCTTATCATCAACAATCAGGTTCCTTGTACTTCTTACGCTACCATTTTTCTATCCTTTTGGGATGAAAACGAGCGCGACATGTCTTATTGTTGCAAACTTATATAGCGCTTTACATATATATATATTCTCTTGTAACTTTTTCATAATTTTTATTGTTGTTATGTGCAGGTTTTTTCCGTGTTTTGCATATTTCAACCGTCATAGAATTTTTCTATTGCTTCATGACTATCTTTGTCTTCAAAGATACCAGGAGCATTCAAAGAAATTATGCAACTATTTTTGATTTGCTATCAAACTTAGACAGGGCTGATGAAACTGTCTTTATTGTTGATTGGGAAATTTTGGGGTTTAAGATGTGATGAAGGTTTAATTTTAATTGTCTACTGCTATTCCTAAGTTTGTATGAAAAGAAATTTAGATACGGTCTTTTACGGGTTTCAACTGCCTATATTTGTGCTTCATATAATTTTTGAGCATCATAGCTATTGTGATGATCAATAACATGAATGCACAAATTAGAACTGCTAACCAAACATCTGGAATATTTGGCAAATTTTTTGTATCTACCTCGGCTGGCGGTTCGTATTTAATTATTCTGTTTTCTGTTTCTTTTTTTTCGGAATTCCTGAATTTTCCTTTCCTAATTCATATCCGGCTAATGCTATCATAATGCCGTGTGCTATCTTTGTCCACCAGGCCATGTTGAAATTTTCCTATGATTATTTTCCTGTTACTTAGAAAAGGAATTAATTTAATGTTTTAATAAAATTTTTATTTGATTTCATTTTTTATTTTAATTTAGCCATTAAGCGTTCGATTTTACTTTTTTCAACGATTTAGCAGTTCTAAATTCTTAAATTTTTATACTCAGCTGAGCAAAGCTCACAGAGTAGATTAACTTTGTTCGCATAACGGTAATCAGTAACGGCATAAACTAATCGAGATAGTTATAAACTTCTATATATCAAAATGATCTGGGCGAAAAAAAAATTCATTTAGCCATGCCCGTCCGTCTGTAAACACGATAACTTGAGTAAATTTTGAGGTACCTTGATAAAATTTGGTATGTGGGTTCCTGGGCGCGCATCTCAGATCGCTATTTAAAATGAACGAAATCGGACCATAACCACGCCCACTTTTTCGATATCGAAAATTTCCAAAAACCGAAAAAGTGCGATAATTCATTACCAAGGACGGCTAAAGCGATGGAACTTGGTTGATGGGTTGACTTTATGACACAGAATAGAAAACTAGTAAAATTTTGGACAATGGGCGTGGCACCGCCCACTTTTAAAAGAAGGTAATTTCAAAGTTTTGCAAGCTGTAATTTGGAAGTCGTTGAAGATATCATGATGAAATTTGGCAGGAACGTTACTCCTATTACTATATGTGTGCTAAGGAAAAATTAGCAAAATCGGATTACGAACACGCCCACTTTTAAAAACAAATTTTTTTAAAAGTCAAATTTTAACAAACTGTTGAATATTTTTACAGTATATAAGTAAATTATGTCAACATTCAACTCCAGTAATGATATGTTGCAACAAAATACAAAACTAAAAGAAATTTTCAAAATGGGCGTGGCTCCGCCCTTTTTCATTTAATTCGTCTAGAATACTTTTAATTCCATAAATCGAACAAAAATTAACCAATTCTCTTGAAATAGATTTTGTGACGTTAACTGTTTTCTGTCAAAATGGGCGAAATCGGTTGAAGACACACCCGGTTTTTATACACAGCCATCCGTCTGTCCTTCCGCTCGGGCGTTAACTTGATAACTTGAGCAAAAATCGACATATCTTTACTAAACTTAGTTCACGTACTTATCGGAACTCACTTTATCTTGGTATAAAAAATGACCGAAATTCGACTATGACCACGCCCACTTTTTCGATATCGAAAATTACGAAAAATGAAAAAAAAGCCTAACTCTATACCAAATATGAAAAAAGAGATGAAACATGGTAATTGGATTGGTTTATTGAAGCAAAATATAACTTTAGAAAAAACTTTGTAAAATGGGTGCGACACCTACCATATTAAGTAGAAGAAAATGACCAAGTTCTGCAGGGCGAAATCAAACGCCCTTGGAATCTTGGCAGGAATACTGTTCCTGGTATTACATATATAAATAAGTTAGCGACAGATGATGTTCTGGGTCACCATGGTCCACATTTTGTTCGATATCTCGAAAAGGCCTTTACATATACAACTAAGGGCCACTCTCTTTTAAAACCCTCATTAATACCTTTAATTTGATATCCATATCGTACAAACACATTCTAAAGTAAACCCTGGTCCACCTTTATGGCGATATCTCGAAAAGGCGTCCACCTATAGAACTAAGGCCCACTCCCTTTTAAAATACTCATTAACACCTTTCATTTGATACCCATATCGTACAAACACATTCTAGAAGCACCCCTGGTTCACCTTTATGGCGATATCTCGAAAAGGCGTTCACCTATAGAACTAAGGCCCACTCTCCCTTTTAATATACTCACTAACACCTATCATTTGATACCCATATCGTACAAACACATTCTAGAGTCACCTCTGGTCCACCTTTATGGCGATATCTCGAAAAGGCGTCCACCTATAGAACTAAGGCCCACTCCCTTTTAAAATACTCATTAACACCTTTCATTTGATACCCATATCGTACAAACACATTCTAGAAGCACCCCTGGTTCACCTTTATGGCGATATCTCGAAAAGGCGTTCACCTATAGAACTAAGGCCCACTCTCCCTTTTAATATACTCACTAACACCTATCATTTGATACCCATATCGTACAAATACATTCTAGAGTCACCTATGGTTCACCTTTATGGCGATATCTCGAAAAGGCGTTCACCTATAGAACTAAGGCCCACTCTCCTTTTTAATATACTCACTAACACCTATCATTTGATACCCACATCGTACAAACACATTCTAGTGTCACCTCTGGTCCACCTTTATGGCGATATCTCGAAAAGGCGTCCACATATAGAACTAAAGCCCACTCCCTTTCAAAATACTCATTAACACCTTGCATTTGATACCCATATCGTACAACACATATTCTAGAGTCACCCCTGGTCCACCTTTATGGCGATATAGAACTATGGCCCACTCCCTTTTAAAATATTCTTTAATACCTTCCATTTGAAACCCATGTCATACAAACACATTCCAGGGTTACCCTAGGTTAATTTTGCTAAATGGTGATTTTCCCTTATTTTGTCTCCAAAGCTCTCAGCTGAGTATGTAATGTTCGGTTACACCCGAACTTAGCCTTCATTACTTGTTTGTCTTAATTTTAATTTTTCTTCAATACTAGACTATGCTAATCTCTTTTTCCTTGTTTAGCTTGTTCCTGCGCCGATATTCTTCTATAATTATCGGTTGTGGACCTTGCTTCCCAGTCGCAGAGGTTTGAGAGCCTCTTCGGTGGCTTTTATATGCTTTTTTGCTAGTTCGTCACACCTTTTAAATATTGCATGAAACTCTTGGTCAGTTATGTCTGGCACAGCTGAGAGATAGCTGTACCTTTTAATGTTTTCCTGAACGGCAATCTTTGTTTATTATTTATTCTATTGAATATTTACTCAATATATTTTTGTTTTAAATTAAAATTTTTCTAAAATCTTTTTAAAATGTTTTTTTTTTTTCAAATTATAATTAATTAAGTATAGTTCATTTTTCTTCTTATTTACAAAATACTTTCTTGAAAGACTAGTTTTTATGCCGTTTTAAAACGTTTAATTTATCCTATTGGAAATTTATATAAAATAAAAATATTCCTAAGCAGAAATTGGAAGTTTCTGCTGTTGGTTGAGCAGCATTGGGGTTGCCAGTCTCAAGTGGTTTGCCGACAGTCGGAAAAATATCTTATCTTATTCCATTCGATTATGCCCATTCTGTGGAGTGAATGTTAGCTACGGTTACGTTTTTGTGTTCACTTCCTTAGCGCGTTCTACATTAGAATTCAATGCTTCGTAGTTAATCTGCTCTCCTTCTGGAATCGTCAGTGGGATTTCGGTTGCTGCCTCTGCAATGATTTTATATTTTTTCTGCACGTGGTGTTGGGAAGGTTTTCATCGGAATTTAACAAAAATTTTCCTTTTGCCAGGAGTTGATTGACCGATTAGTCCTTCTTGGAATTTCCGCAACCTGCTTTTAAGATCTCAGGATTTGGATTTCAGCAAGCTCTTATATGATTTCAGCAGTATTTGGCAGAATCCTTGATATAAAGAAAATACTATTGGATGTTTTCTGCCTGGATTTTAAGCAATCTGCTTCAGAAATAGCAGTTTGCTTATTGTAATCAAGGTAAGCTGGCAGGATCGCCATGTAAATAAATCAAGACTGAGTTGTTGAATGTACGTTCATAAGTGTCTTCATTTGGAAATTAGTTTCCCTTTTAAGCAAAATATTCTTATTCTACAGATAGTAATACTTACAAACTAATTTTACAATATTTCTGGTATGCGATGTCAGCATATTGGAACGACCTATTTAGGTACGTTATTACATATGTATGTAAAAAGTTCGATGTAAATATGACTGATAGACGATTATGTCGGTCAGCGTGACTGATCGATAAGTACGTTGGTCAATGTGACGAATTGACAAATGTAAACAAATATGCATGTGCAAGCATTAATAACCCATTGGTGAACTCCCGCTGTAATATTTGGGTCGGTACATTTAGCCATTTGTGTGGTCTGTAAGTGCGTGTGTATTTTGTATTGTTAAATTCATTCAGAATGAAGGTATTTTCAAGTAATACTACAGTTTCACCTTCAGAACTCTTGTAGCTCATGCTTGGTTACCAGCTATATTCGTATGTATTTGTAGTTTATAGCCATATGCGTGTGTATGTGTGCGTAACTACTTCGGCTGATGACTACATATGTGTTTGTATGTGAGATATCTCTTCGTCGCCTTCTACATAAGTGTTGCTAGCTTTTACGTGGACATGTATATAAGAGTGGCTGCTTCATGTTTTTGTTGTTGCGTGATTATTTACTAACAGCCCAGTGATGTCAACAATCGCCACAATATGAAATGCGTCTTACATGGCAAGATTGTGAGACGGGCTTGCAAGCAGTGTTTTTCCGAGCTCGTTGGGAACCTTCTGTGTCCTTACTGTTCATTTACTCGCTTCGGGGAACAAATTTATATTCGACGTACGGAGTACGGTTTGTTTGTTTGACTCCTAGTCGAAAACGTAGTATAAAGAACTAGAGTTGCTCCAGTGATGACAATTTTTGGATAGATGGGGACGGGCGTAACATGGCTGTTGTTAATTTAAAAAGCTATTTTGGTATTTTTGTTTATCCGGTACTATCTTGGAGTCCGCTCAGCGGACTTAATTGAAATTTGCAGCGAGTGTACTACAATCTTGAATATATTTTTAAGGCCTTGTCAATATATTTTCATACGGCTGCCACCTAATTGAAATATAAAAGTAAATGAGGTTAGCAAATAAGGGTATCTAAGTAAAGGTATTTTACTATATATTTGAACTTAAATATTTATTGCTCGGATGAGCACATATTTAGGTTTATCACCTAACGTTACTTTATTCATTCCCTTGAATATCTGGTGCTATCTCAAACACAGGTTTGGATGAAATTCCATACATAGCTAATAAGCTATATTTGATTAATTTAATTTCTTAAATAAACGTTGGAGTTGTGGATGATTTTGTAATGGAACGTAATTTGGGACGTTTTTAATTTTTATGTACGGTTGCCACTTGACGTTAACTATACATTTTTATATTTTTGCTATCAAATAATTTTTTTTCAGGAATTCACTGCTATTGAAGTAAAATAATCTCGAAAAGCTCACGACCTCACTTTTGCAGAGCTTATTGATTTGATAGAATTCCACCGACCTCATCCTTCACAGCGGACCCCAGGTACTGATTATCAAGTTTTTAAGAGCTTGTGTAGGAGTTCTACCAACGGCTCAACGTTCGTTGAAGATATCATGATGAAATTTGGCAGAAACGTTACTACTATTACTATATATCTGCTAAATAAAAATTAGCAAAATCGGATGAAGAACACGCCCACTTTTTAAAAAAAATTTTTTTAGAAGTCAAATTTTAACAAAAAATTTAATATCTTTACTGTATATAAGTAAATTAAGTCAACATTCAACTCCAGTAATGATATGATGCAACAAAATACAAAAATAAAAGAAAATTTCAAAATGGGCGTGGCTCCGCCCATTTTCATTTAGTTTGTCTAGAATACTTTTAATGCCATAAGTCGAACAAAAATTTATCAATCCTTCTTAAATTTGGTAGGGGCATAGACCCAATGACGGTAACTGTTTTCTATGAAAATGGGCGAAATCGTTTAAAGCCACGTCCAATTTTTATACACAATCCACCGCCTGTCCTTCCGCTCGGCCGTTAACACGATACCTTGAGCAAAACGAATATATCTTTAATAAACTTAGTCCACGTACTTATCTGAACTCACTTTATCTCGGTATACAAAATGGCCGAAATCCGACTATAACCACGCCCACTTTTTTGATATCGAAAATTACGAAAAATGAAAAAAATGCCATAATTCTATACCAAATACGAAAAAAGGGAAGAAACATGGCAATTTGATTGGTTTATTGACGCAAAATATAACTTTAGAAAAAACTTTGTAAAATGGGTGTGACACCTACCATATTAAGTAGAAGAAAATGAAAAACTTCTACAGGGCGAAATCAACAGCCCTTGGAATCTTGGAAGGAATACTGTTCGTGGTATTGCATATATAAATAAATTAGCAGTACCCGACAGATGATTCTCTGGATCACCCTGGTCCACATTTTGTTCGATATCGCGAAAACGCCTTCACATATACATTTAAGGGCCACTCGCTTTTAAAACCCTCATTAATACCTTTAATTTGATACCCATATCGTACAAGCACATTCTATAGTCACCCCTGGCCCACCCTAATGGCGATATCTCGAAAAGGCGTCCACCTATAGACCTAATGCCCACTCCCTCATAAAATGCTCAGTAACACCTTTCGTTTGATACCCATATCGTACAAACATTCTAGAGTCACCCTTGGTCCACCTTTATGGCGATATCTCCAAAAGGCGTCCACCTATAGAACTAAGGATTACTCCCTTTTAAAATACTCATTACCACCTTTCACTTGATACCCATATCAAACAAACACATTCTAGAGTCACCCCTGGCCCACCCTAATGGCGATATCTCGAAAAGGCGTCCACCTATAGACCTAATGCCCACTCCCTCATAAAATGCTCAGTAACACCTTTCGTTTGATACCCATATCGTACAAGCATTCTAGAGTCACCCTTGGTCCACCTTTATGGCGATATCTCGAAAAGGCGTCCACCTATAGAACTAAGGATTACTCCCTTTTAAAATACTCATTACCAGCTTTCTTTTGATACCCATATAGTACAAACACATTCTAGAGTCACCTCTGGCCCACCTTAATGGCGATATCTCGAAAAGGCGTCCACCTATAGACCTAATGCCCACTCCCTCTTAAAATGCTCAGTAACACCTTTCATTTGATTCCCATATCGTACAACACATTCTATAGTCACACCTGGTCCACCTTTATGGCGATATCTCGAAACGGCGTCCACCTATGGAACTAAGGATCACTCCCTTTTAAAATACTCATTAACACCTTTCGTTTGATACCCATATCGTACAACACATATTCTAGAGTCACCCCTGGTCCACCTTTATGGCGATATCTCGAAAAGGCGTTCACCTATAGAAATAAAGCCCATTCCCTTTTAAAATACTCATTAACACCTTTCGTTTCATACCCATATCGTACAAACACATTCTAGAGTCACCCCTGGCCCACCCTAATGGCGATATCTCGAAAAGGCGTCCACCTATAGACCTAATGCCCACTCCCTCTTAAAATGCTCAGTAACACCTTTCATTTGATTTCCATATCGTACAACACATTCTAGAGTCACCCCTGGTCCACCTTTATGGCGATATCTCGAAACGGCGTCCACCTATGGAACTAAGGATTACTCCCTTTTAAAATGCTCATTAGCACCTTTCATTTGATTCCCATATCGTACAACACATTCTAGAGTAACCCCTGGTCCACCTTTATGGCGATATCTCGAAACGGCGTCCACCTATGGAACTAAGGATCACTCCCTTTTAAAATACTCATTAACATCTTTCGTTTGATACCCATATCGTACAAACATTGTAGAGTCACCCCTGACCCACCCTAATGGCGATATCTCGAAAAGGCGTCCACCTATAGACCTAATGCCCACTCCCTCTTAAAATGCTCAGTAACACCTTTCATTTGATTCCCATATCGTACAACACATTCTAGAGTCACCCCTGGTCCACCTTTATGGCGATATCTCGAAACGGCGTCCACCTATGGAACTAAGGATCACTCCCTTTTAAAATACTCATTAACACCTTTCATTTGATTCCCATATCGTAAAACACATTCTATAGTCACCCCTGGTCCACCTTTATTGCGATATCTCGAAACGGCGTCCACCTATGGAACTAAGGATCACTCCCTTTTAAAATACTTATTAACACCTTTCATTTGATTCCCATATCGTACAACACATTCTAGAGTAACCCCTGGTCCACCTTTATGGCGATATCTCGAAACGGCGTCCACCTATGGAACTAAGGATCACTCCCTTTTAAAATACTCATTAACATCTTTCGTTTGATACCCATATCGTACAAACATTGTAGAGTCACCCCTGACCCACCCTAATGACGATATCTCGAAAAGGCGTCCACCTATAGACCTAATGCCCACTCCCTCTTAAAATGCTCAGTAACACCTTTCATTTGATTCCCATATCGTACAACACATTCTAGAGTCACCCCTGGTCCACCTTTATGGCGATATCTCGAAACGGCGTCCACCTATGGAACTAAGGATCACTCCCTTTTAAAATACTCATTAACACCTTTCATTTGATTCCCATATCGTAAAACACATTCTAGAGTCACCCCTGGTCCACCTTTATTGCGATATCTCGAAACGGCGTCCACCTATGGAACTAAGGATCACTCCCTTTTAAAATACTTATTAACACCTTTCGTTTGATACCCATATCGTACAAACATTGTAGAGTCACCCCTGGCCCACCCTAATGGCGATATCTCGAAAAGGCGTCCACCTATAGACTTAATGCCCACTCCCTCTTAAAATGCTCAGTAACACCTTTCGTTTGACACCCATATCGTACAAACATTGTAGAGTCACCCCTGGCCCACCCTAATGGCGATATCTCGAAAAGGCGTCCACCTATAGACCTAATGCCCACTCCCTCTTAAAATGCTCAGCAACACCTTTCATTTGATTCCCATATCGTACAACACATTCTAGAGTCACCCCTGGTCCACCTTTATGGCGATATCTCGAAACGGCGTCCACCTATGGAACTAAGGATCACTCCCTTTTAAAATACTCATTAACACCTTTCGTTTGATACCCATATCGTACAAATATATTCTAGAGTCACCCCTGGCCCACCCTAATGGCGATATCTCGAAAAGGCGTCCACCTATAGACCTAATGCCTACTCCCTCTTAAAATGCTCAGTAACACCTTTCGTTTGATACCCATATCGTACAAACATTGTAGAGTCACCCCTGGCCCACCCTAATGGCGATATCTCGAAAAGGCGTTCACCTATAGACCTAATGCCCACTCCCTCTTAAAATTCTCAGTAACACCTTTCATTTGATTATTGATTCCCATATCGTACGACACATTCTAGAGTCACCCCTGGTCCACCTTTATGGCGATACCTCGAAAGGGCGTTCGCCTATAGAACTAAGGCCCACTCCCTCTTAAAATGCTCAGTAAACCCTTTCATTTGATTCCCATATCGTACAACACATTCTAGAGTCACCCCTGGTCCGCCTTTATGGCGATATCTCGAAACGGCGTCCACCTATGGAACTAAGGATCACTCCCTTTTAAAATACTCATTAACACCTTTCATTTGATTCCCATATCGTACAACACATTCTAGAGTCACCCCTGGCCCACCTTTAGGGCGATATCTCGAAAAGGCGTCCATCTATAGTACTAAGGTTCACTCCCTTTTAAAATACTCATTATCACCTTTCATTTGATACCCATATCGTACAAACACATTCTAGAGTCACCCCTGGCTCACCTTAATGGCGATATCTCGAAAAGACGTCCACCGATAGATCTAAGGCCCACTCCCTCTTAAAATGCTCAGTAACAACTTTCATTTGATACCCATATCGTACAAACAAATTCTAGAGTCAGCCCTGGTCCACCTTTATGGCGATATCCCTAAATGGCGTCCATCCATAGAACTATGGCCTACTCTCTCTTAAAATACTTTTTAATACCTTCCATTTGATACACATGTCATACAACCACATTCCAGGGTTACCCTAGGTTCATTTTCCTACATGGTGATTTTTCTTATTTTGTCTCCATAGCTCTCAACTGAGTATGTAATGTTCGGTTACACCCGAACTTAGCCTTCCTTACTTGTTTTTGTTATTTTTGTTATTAAGCGGGTAGTTCCCTTTATTGGTTTTAATAAATGAGTTCATTTTTAAGAGCAACTTTTTTTTTAATCTTAATTATTTTGACCATTGTACCAAAGAGTGTAGATTTTTAAAATCTTTGATTGTACTAAAATTTCTTCAAAGTCTTTCCTGCCGGGAGAGGGATGCGAACCCGCTCTTCTGCGATGGTTGAACTGTTGCCCTGGTCCACCTTTATGGCGATATCCCTAAATGGCGTCCATCCATAGAACTATGGCCTACTCTCTCTTAAAATACTTTTTAATACCTTCCATTTGATACACATGTCATACAACCACATTCCAGGGTTACCCTAGGTTCATTTTCCTACATGGTGATTTTTCTTATTTTGTCTCCATAGCTCTCAACTGAGTATGTAATGTTCGGTTACACCCGAACTTAGCCTTCCTTACTTGTTTTTGTTATTTTTGTTATTAAGCGGGAAGTTCCCTTTATTGGTTTTAATAAATGAGTTCATTTTTAAAAGCAACTTTTTTTTTAATCTTAATTATTTTGACCATTGTACCAAAGAGTTGTAGATTTTTAAAATCTTTGATTGTACTAAAATCTCTTCAAAGTCTTTCCTGCCGGGAGAGGGATGCGAACCCGCTCTTCTGCGATGATTGAACTGTTATAAATAAAGTCAGCCAAGCCTTTGCTGTTGTACAACTTTTCTCAATTGCCTTGTTTGCATAGTTTTATTCTTGTATTTCTATTAATATAGCAAAGCAAAACGAGTTCATTAAATGAACTTACCAGCAAGAAAGCGTTGCTTAGGTACTTGTAAACATACTAATAAAGTATGTATATGTGTCCAAAGAATAAGAATCCAAAGAATAAAATTCAGAAAAGCAGCAAATTAAAGCAATTTAGTCACATTTTGTTTAAAAATTGATATATAAAAAAAAAAAAACTTGGCGGATTTGCCTTCGAGGATTTTCAGGCTGGGCTTCACTTCTAATTTGCGTCGTGCTCCTTTTCAATTTTTTCTAGAAATTGCCGGAACAGCACCTTCTTGTTGTATGCCGACTTAATACCACAGCTGCAAGGTAGTCGAATTTTAACTAAGAAGTTTTTCTATGCAGAAACACTCTCAGAGTGCTTGCCAAACCACGGCCTAGAGGCGACCTCGCTTAGAAAAATCTTGACTAAACTTACAAATGTATTATGTACATGGACGTTTTGGTTCTTTAGTTTTTAAAATCAGACTCAATAAGATCTTAAAACGCAAAACGTGGACCCTGGTTCCAATATGGTGTGTAATATGAACATCAAATGAAAGCTTATGATGATAGCTTTAATACAAAGGTTGCAATATGTCAACCCGTTAACGTGATATAGGTCAAAATGTATTATCTATATCTTTGTATATAAAAATCACGTGTCACTATGTTTGACGCCGATGGACTCCTAACTACTGCACTCCGTGTGTAGTTTGATCTAACTTGAAATATAGGATAGGTTATATCTCAGCCTATATTCGCAATATTATTTTATTGCAATTTTTTTTATTTGTTTATACGTAATAACAAAATGTTACATATACGCACCGGCACTCACATTTTCAGGTAGTGCGGATATACTTCCGTCTAACTGGTTGGTGTTTAATTAAACAACGTGCTTATCAATAAAAAATAGTATAGCGAATGATATCAAGTATAGCACATCACCAGGCCCGCCGAGAGGGTGGGGGGGAGGGGGAGGGTGGATTAGCCCCGGGCCCAGGGTTTCTGAGGGGGCTCGCTACTTAGAGGTACTATGACATTTTTTTTAATTCAGGAGAGTCTTTAGTTGCTCCATGTGCAATTTTTAAGCCGAATTTCAAAAGCAACGAAAATCTGAATTTCGTTTCAATATTATAGTAAAGTGTGAAAAATAAAAATCTATAAATATAAAAACAAAGGCTAAAATGTGTGTTAGTTGGTCGCCGATGTTTGAAGAGATGCGTTGGTCGATTTTGTTCAAACTTTCACCAAGTTGCGTAAACCTCACGCGGTGGTTACTACATAGGTTTGGTTGCGATCGACGTACAGGGTCTCGAGATATAGGCCGAAACGTGGACCGAGTACCCCTAGAATGTGTTTATAGAATATGGATATCAAATGAAAGCTGTTGATGAGTGCTTTAGTACAGATTAATATATTATCCAGAGACGGACTGGGACTGGAATTAGGACTAGGACTGGGACTGAGACTCGGAGTGGGACTGGAACTGGAATAAAATACATAACACCGTCTGGGACAGGCAATTAGGGATGCAGAAGAATGAGAAGAAATTGAGAGAAGAGAAAAGAGAAAAGGAGATTGAGAAAGAGATAGAATTAGACGAAGATGGCGATAGATGAAGCCAAAAAGACGGAGGGAGGAGTGAATAAAAGGATAAGAAAAAGGTGTTTGCAGATAGGCCAAATTTAGGGCAGAACCACGTCTGCCGGGTCTTCTAGTTTTATATATATACTTAATTCCCGTGTCATAGTGTTTGTGGTTAAACTATTTCAAACCGGCACGAGGGGTTTTCATGAAATTTTGTCAGTATATTGAGCAGGCCACAGAATCGGATCTAATCTATTTTTCATACACTAAAATAGTAAGGGCGATCCACCGCAAAATTTTGTTTATTTTATTTTAAAACATTTTCCGTTTTTATTTTTTTATTAAACAGCATTCAAAAATACTTAAAACCCTCTGGGATTAGGACTGAAATTAATGGATGGAGAAAAATAAGAAATTTAGAGAAGAAAAGGGAGGGGTAGGGTTAGACGAAGATAAAGAGAACAGGGCCGCCGAGAGAAAATCCGGGCCCGGGGGCAAAAAAATACGGGCCCCCATACTAAAATGAACGAATTCTCAAGATCAAAATTATCATCTTTTACAAATTTATATGCATTTGTATATACATGTATATTTAAGCGTATACATGCATACGAATTAGGCTGGGTCGATTTATTAACCGATATCGCGCCATCGGTTTTTCGATAGGATTTGGGCTCAGGAAGAAAAAGTTCCACTACTCATACCCAAAAAAATAATTTTGGAGCCTGCGGAAAAAAAAATAGCGAAAGGGTTATTTCCGACCAAAACACTCCCCAAACCCCAAAAGATATCTGTTTTTTTTTTTCAAAAAACTGCAATCGGCAACGGTTTTACATACATACATACATGTATATCGCTGTATAAGAATTTGCATCATACCGAATTTTTCTGCTGCAACAGAAAACGAATTCAACTTTATGCTACAAAGCTGACGCCAAAAACCAACAACACCTTATGCGGGGTGCAGACACGTTAAGAGATTTTTAATATTTGTTGAAATTTAAAATGATTGCTATCTACGAAAGGTGATTAAAGGTGTGGTTTGTTTATTTTCTGTAAGCAAAAAGCTTGGATAGCATTTTGAGATTTCCGGGCCTCTCCAAAGCCCGGGGCCGGGGGTAATGGCCCTCTCAGTCCCCCCCCCCCGCTCTCGACGGGAAGGGAAGTAAGAGGTGAAAACTTACAAGTTATGCAGATAGAGCAAAGTTAGGGCGGAACAACGTCTGTCGGGCCTGCTAGTTTGGTATAAAACTTTTTATTAATTTGAGGAAAAGTTTTTCTTCGATTTTTTTTCAATAACAAATACTTGATTGAAGTCTTGTCACAAAATTTATATGTACGAGTTAGCGCATAGGGAAAGAGTACTCGGCTGTAAAATTGTGAACCACGACAAGAAATCCACGGCCTTGACAGTTAAACAATTAAATTTTTAGATGTTATAAAATTTTCTCCATTTTTAAGAAAATTATTCCTATAAGCAAGGACAAAAACATCTTAGTTTTGAGGAAATTAATTGTATTTTTAAAGGAAGAGTTTCTATGGCACAAAATCAATCCCATTTTACTTTTTTTTCAGTTTTCAGGAATTTTTAACAAATTTTTTTGGGTTTAAGTACCAAAACCGTAACGGAATATGTACATAAAAACTTTTTAATATGTAATCGTATAAACTTCACTACAGTAACATCTTTAAAACCAAAAATGTATACACTTAAAACGCGCAAAGAAAAATAATAATAATTGCTTCACTTTCGTTATAACTTCTATCGTATTTTCTATCTCAAAAGTAAAATCATCACAGACAATATAATTGCATTGGCCCTTGCTGCATTACATTTATTTGCCAAAAAGTTTTTGAAAACTTTGGCAGAGTAGTAAAGAAAACGGAAACAAAAAAAGCTATCGAGCGAAAATTCCAACTTTGAATGAATGCAAGATGGATGGATGTGGCACACTGATATGTGACTGCCAGCAACCAAACGCTAATGATATCGCAGTAAAGAGGAATAAATATGTATGTGTGCATATAAATACAATAAAATATATATATTCATACATGAAGCTATAGACATATATGTATATACATATGTTGCAAGTATTTGTGTAGTCATATTAGAATAACCAGCCGAACATTCTAAGACAAAAGAAGACGCTCTTTCTTGCTGGTAGAATATGAATATGAATGCGGCTGATGTTGGTGAATTTTGGCCTGACATTGGCGGCATCATAAAATATACGATAAGAGCAGTTTTCCGCTCCATTGCAGCGAAAAATAATAAAAGGAAAGCACGAATATACATACATATGTACACGTTTATATTAGACAGTTTCCTAAAGCTAAAATGATGATATGATGAGCAAGTGAGTGAGCAGGTTTATTATACTTTAACGCCCAAACTACCAGGCAGCTTTAACTAAAATTTTTCAAAACTGCTTTCAGGAGACCCATCTAGTGGCAGTGGTTAAATAGCTCGCTACGAAACGGATTGTGCTTAAAAGCGGAGACACGCACTTCTGTTGGTGATATTATATAACCAATAGCCGAATCGGTTGCCATGAATCGTAGATACGCACACAGCTAATATTTCAAAACGCCATCGAATCATAGTCGCGTGTTCAGTGTGTAACTATTGCTTCGTCAAAAGAAAATTCGTAAGAAATCAGGATTTTAATAGTATCCGTTGAAAGCACTGCGATGTTACTGCATAAGAACTAGCGCTGTCTCTTAATGCTATAATTCTGCGCTAGCTTGGAACTAGTGCAGTTCGATATAGGGTACTTTGGTACTTCAGCTTTGTAGCAAAAACCATAAATGTATGATTTACGTGAGGATTTATATGTGGACCTCCACAAAAGGTGTTGGGCAATTCGCTGCTGGGTTATTATGGATCCTGTAACTCAGAGCTATCATTCTCTATGTCGTCCAACTTTTTTGTAGATATCACTTTGCGCGGCCGGCTCCCTTTCTTTTCTGATGGGTAGCAATACTTTATTTTACTCACAATGGCTCCTAAATATCAGAAAAATCACATAACTTTATAAACCCAAAGTACCTACTGTATCTAAAGGGCACAGACCTTCGATGTATCCAAAAAGATTGGAGATACAGACCAAAATATGGATACAAATGGGCCAGTAGGCGTTTATGTAATTTATTACTAGGATATCGCAGTCTTAATTGGGCTCGAAGATATACTCTAAAATGTAGCAGTGAAGGTCTGTTTCAAAGAAGATTTCAGTACAGGAAGCATTCAAAATTTGGCTCAACTATATACGGAGGTAACGCAGAGGGAGAAGGAGAGAATGTAGAAAAGGCAGTGGGAAAATGAGAACGAAAGGGTGAGTGACAGTAAGAAAATGACAAGTGGAGAAAAAAGGAAGGGAGTGGTGGGAGAATGATTATGGGAGGAAACTGAGAGAAAAAGAAAAAAGTGCCAGCCAGTCGGTTTCAAAACCCCCATTGAAGAAGATGGTGTAGATGTGAGGTATTTTTCTAACCTTTTTTACGATATGAAAATTGGTTCGTAGCCAAAATCGGTCAGTAAAATATGGTTGTATATTCAAGCTTTAAACACATACAGCATTAAGAAATTTTTCCCGTAACTATTTCCCAACAATCGCCTAGGTTATTTGAAAAACTCTTCTAGTACATCGTTTACAGAAAGTGGTGTATCAATATGGATATTCAATGAAGCGAGTCCATTCAAACGTTCTTGACTGGTTGTACTCCGCAAGTATGATTTTAACCTTTTGAGGGCAGAAAATGTGAATTCTGGTGTTGCTGTCGAAACTGAAAGAACGGATAATATGCGCAATATCTTATTTACACGTTCGAAAGCATTTGGATTCACCATCTGAAAAAATAACATAAAGAAGAAATATAGCATAACAATTTTGTAGGAAAAATTTTGACTTGCAACTCGCCTTCTCCACATTTTGACTTCCATTGCCAACTCGGTTTTGGAACAATTCACAACACTTTCATAAAATGCATGCAGATTTTTGCATTTTTCAGCGTTGTATTAATTTTTGGGGAACAAAACACCGAAATTTTCGAAAATTAGTTGGTGTTTCATGGAACGGTTCTTGATATGAGTTATGAACGCATCAAGGAATGGAATATAGAATGCGCTTCTATAATAATCTTGGACGCTCTCAGTATCAACGTTGCATCTATTTAATTGATGTTTACTGATGCGTGGTTTCTTGTGTAGCGCAACTCTTTCAAGGGGTTGCGAGCGCATTATATACATAGCTTATCAAACCCAATTGTCAGCCTCACCTACCCGTGGGGAATCCTGTTTCATTAACGGCCGAGCCTCTGGCGACCCCGAACTCCTGATGGATCAAGGGGTTGGGAGGGCGGTATGGCCTAGAAGGTTTCATGTGGTCATAACAAATCGTTTCCCGAGATGTTCGGACTGGTACTTTTATTGTGCTTGTTACCGGAACGTACCGGATTTGCATCCGGAAAAGACCATCAACATCGATAACACTTCCCAAGGCCTTCGGGGAGTGTCCTTATCGCTACAACAACAACAGCAACGTTTGGAATTGCACGCTAGAAATAGCAGTTTGAAACTGAGAAGCTTGTGCTCAAGTTTTGTCATTTTTCCCTTCTGCTATCTCTTCAAAGGCTTCGAATATTGCTGACTCAAGTTCAATGTAAGTGGTTACCGCTTCATGACATTGGCCCATCTTGTTGGGCAGACGCTTTGTAATTTTTTCTTCGACCTTCTTTTATACCCAGCTGTACTTGTACACAGGGTATTATAACTTTGATTGGATAACGGTTGGTTGTACAGTAGGGCGGGTCGATTTAAAAATCGCTCATTGCTCTGTGAAAATCGTATTCTAGGGATCAAAATAAGAAACTTTGCCGAAGGAACCATACCTCTAAAACGAATTCTGATGTCCCGCCCTTTGGGTCGAACTCTTTGGTAGGGGCAATTTCAATTCTACCTGCTGTGTCTTGTGGTGGCTTAAAAAAAACAACACAAGCAATTTTACGACATGCAAATGCATCACAGTGATGCCTTGGTTTTAAAAGGGGGTTGTAAAAACGTTAATTTCTAATAATTTTTTTTAATTTTTTTTTCTATTACTAAGTTAAATTCATTTTTTCATTTACATATGTTCTGACTAAATAAATTTCTAAAGAGAAAAATAAACTCCAAAAAGAACAAGTAAGGAAGGTTAAGTTCGAACATTACATACTCAGTTGAGAGCTATGGTGACAACATAAGGGAAAATAACCATGTAGGAAAATGAACCGAGGGAAACCCTGGAATGTGTTTGTATGACATGTGTATCAAATGAAAGGCATTAAAGAGTATTTTATGAGGGAGTGGGCCATAGTTCTATAGGTGGACGCCATTTAGGGATATAGCCATAAAGGTGGATCAGGGTTGACTCTAGAATGCGTTTGTACGTTATGGGTATCAAATGAAAGGTGTTAATGAGTATTTTAAAAGGGAGTAATCCTTAGTTCCATAGGTGGACGCCGTTTCGAGATATCGCCACAAAGGTGGACGAGGGGTGACCCTAGAATTTGTTTGTACAATATGGGCATCAAACGAATGGTGTTAATGAGTATTTTAAAAGAGAGTGGGCCTTAGTTCTATAGGTGGATGCCGTTTCGAAATATCGCCATAAAGGTGGACCAGTGGTGACTCTAGAATGTGTTTGTACGATATGGGTATCAAATTAAAGGTATTAATGAGAGTTTTAAAAGGGAGTGGTGTGAAGGCGTTTTCCAGATATCGACCAAAATGTGGACCAGGGTGACCCAGAACATCATCTGTTGGATACCGATAATTTATTTATATATGTAATACCTGCCAAGATTTTAAGGGTTTTTTATTTCGCCCTGCAGAACTTTTTCATTTTCTTCTACTTAATATGGTAGGTGTTACAACCATTTTATAAAGGTTTTTCTAAAGTTATATTTCGCTTCAATAAAACAATCCAATTACCTTACCATGTTTCATCCCTTTTTTCGTATTTGGTATAGAATTATGGCATTTTTTTCATTTTTCGTAATTTTCGATATCGAAAAAGTGGGCGTGGTCATAGTCGGATTTCGTTCGTTTTTCATACCAAGATAAAGTGAGTTCAAGTAAGCACGTGAACTAAGTTCATTAAAGATATGTCGATTTTTGCTCAAGTTATCGTGTTAAAGGCCATGCGGAAGGACAGACGGAAGACTGTGTATAAAAACTGGGCGTGGCATCAACCGATTTCGCCCATTTTCACAGAAAACAGTTAACGTCATAAAATCTATGCCCTACCAAATTTCAAAAGGATTGGTTAATTTTTGTTCGACTTATGGCGTTAAAAGTATCCTAGACAAATTAAATGAAAAAGGGCGGAGCCACGCCCATTTTGAAAATTTCTTTTATTTTTGTATTTTGTTGCACCATATCATTACTGGAGTTGAATGTTGAAATAATTTATTTATATACTGTAAAGATATAAAATTTTTTGTTAAAATTTGACTTTCAAAAAAATTTTTCTTTAAAAGTGGGCGTGGTCCTTCTCCGATTTTGCTAATTTTTATTAAGCGTACATATAGTAATAGGTGTAACGTTCCTGCCAAATTTCATCATGATATCTTCAACGACTGCCAAATTACAGCTTGCAGAACTTCTAAATTACCTTCTTTTAAAAGTGGGCGGTGCCACGCCCATTGTCCAAAATTTTCCTAATTTTCTTTTCTGCGTCATAAGTTCAACTCATCTACCAAGTTTCGTCGCTTTAGCTGTCTTTTGTAATGAATTATCGCACTTTTTCGGTTTTTCGAAATTTTCGATATCGAAAAAGTGGGCGTGGTTATATTCCGATATCGTTCATTTTAAATAGCGATCTGAGATGAGTGCTCAGGAACCTACATACCAAATTTCATCAAGATACCTCAAAATTTACTCAAGTTATCGTGTTAACGGACGGACATGGCTCAATAATTTTTTTTTTCGATCCTGATTATTTTGATATATGGAAGTCTATATCTATCTCGATTCCTTTATATATGTACAACCAACCGTTATCCAATCAAACTTAATATACTCTGTGAGCTCTGCTCAACTGAGTATAAAAAACATAGGCATATCAAAGTGGGATTTTTCAAAATTTGCCCCTACGAACCAAAGGGGGGACATCAGAATTCGTTTTAGAGGTATGGTTCCTTCGGCAAAGTTTCTTATTTTGATCCCTAGAACAAGATTTTCACAGAGCAAAGGGCGATTTGATTTATGGACCTCTACGCGTTGGCGATGGCGAGTACCGAAGAAGATTTAATGATGAGCTGTACGAGCTATACGCAGACATCAACATAGTCCACCGAATTAAAACGCAGCGGCTGCGCTGGCTAGGCCATGTTATGCGAATGAAAGATGATGCTCCGGCCAAGAAAGTGTTTCTATCGGAACCCGCCTATGGAAGCAGAGGTAGAGGGCGGCCCCCACTCCGTTGGAAGGACCAGGTGGAAAACGATTTAAACTCCCTTGGTGTGACCAATTGGCGCCGGTTGGCGGAGTGAAGGAGCGACTTGCGCGCCTTGTTGGACGGCCATAACCGTTTAGACGGTTAAGCGCCAATTAAGTAAGTAGAAGTAAGTAAAGGGCGATTTTTTTGCCTCCCCACAAATCCACCCGGCCTATTGTACAGGTATAAAGGAATCGAGATAGATATAGACTTCCATATATCAAAATCATCAGTATCGAAAAAAATTTGATTGAGCCATATCCGTCCGTCGGTCCGTCTGTCCGTTAACACGATAACTTGAGTAAATATTGAGATATCTTCACCAAATTTGATACACGAGCTTATCTGGACCCAGAATAGATTGGTTTTGAAAATGAACGAAATTGGATGATAACCACGCCCACTTTTTATATATATAACATTTTGGAGAACACTTGAAACCTGATTATTAAGTAAATAAACAACACACCTAGGATGTTGAAAATTGACGTGTGGAATGATATTGGGACTTTTGATACAAATTCGAAACAAAATTTTAAAATGGGCGTGGCACCGCCCACTTCTGATAAAATCAATATTACAAATATTTGTAATCACAAATCAAAAATCGTTAAACCTGTCGTAACAAAATTCGGCAGAGAGGTTGCCTTTACTATAAGGAATGCTTAGAAGAAAAATTAACGAAATTGGTTAAGGACCACGCCCACTTTTATATAAAAGATTTTTAAAAGGGTCGTGGACGAATAAAATAAGCTATATCTTTGCAAAAAGAGCTTTATTACAATGGTATTTCATTTCCCAAGTGGATTTATAACATTAAATATGAAAAACTTCAAATTTAAAAAAATGGGCCTGGCACCGCCCTTTTTATGACTAAGCAATTTTCTATGTTTCGGGAGCCATAACTCGAAGAAAAATTAGTTCAGAATAGAACCATATGTATGTATTATTGCGCAACCTTGTAACACTATTAAGCACACAAAACAAACAACAACAGCATTTCAAGTGTATAGCTGGGTATGTAATATTCGGTTTCACCCGCACTTATACTTCCTTACTTGTCGCATAATCGAAATTTTTTTCAGGAGAACGTTTTGCCTTTTTGGCCATTGGTAAAAATCAAAATAAATTCACCCTGCCTACATCATGTTACAATCAAATATACGACATAAAATAATGAAGTAAAAACGAGGTACAATCCTAGATCTGCCACTGAGACAGTTGTTATATGTACAGTTACATATATATAAGTAAATATTCGTACATACTTATGCACCTTTTTGAATGCGAAAGGAGGACTTGTGAATGACGGCGTCCAGTACAGAGGAGCAAAATCATAACAACGGAGTGAAAAGTTAGCTAAAACAACAACAAAAAATAATAATAATGACAGTAACACAAGAAAGTTGAATAAAAATAAAAATTCCTCGTTATTTTCATATTGCCACAAGAGAGTGTACAACAAAAAGTTTCAAATTGAAATAGTCGCATACTTTTTCTCAGGCTAAGGCGCATGAGTGTATATAAATAAGTAAAATGCATGTAAAGGACGCAGGGAGCGTATACCCTCGGCGACGATGCTTGCAGCGGATGTGCTTAAAGTCAAAGTTAAGCAAAAGCATTTCCGTGCACAACAGACAAAAGTCAAGTTCAAATCTTCAAAAAAAGAAAGGCCAAAGCACTGATACGAACGATGAGGCAGCACTGAATGTCTCTGTTATAGGGATGGAAAAAATGTGAAACTTGCTTGAAAGTTTATTTTTAAATAAGGATGAATAATTTATGTAAAAAATATGATTAATAAAATCTTTCTTTCTCTTTGTATTTAATACAACAATATTATGTAAATGGTTGGTTCCTTGTCAGCCATCGCTGGAATGATCTTAAATTTGCAGGTCCTAAATGGCATGAAACTATGCTGTTGGAGCGTGGAAATAAATGAACTCAAAATGCAAGGACCTTAAGGACCTTCATAGTAGCAAAGGGCAGAGAGAAAGCAAATTGGAAAACAATAGCAGTTACAAGTAAATTTAGTAGGCAACATTTAAAGTTATGATGAAAACATTTACAGTGTTCCAAGAAAGGAAAGCAAAGGAGTGGAAAGGAAAGGAAGGAAAAGTAAGGGAAAGCAAAAAAAGGAGAGTACAGAAAGGAAAGAAAATGAGAGAGAAAGGTTTCTACCTGGTATGTTGTCGACAAAGCATAAGCGAGTTACCGATTTTTTATCGATATAATAAAGAGATAGCTTTTGGTAAAAAATTGATAACTTTCGATGTATCGATAAATTTTCGACACCAAATACAATCGTTTTATTTTATAAATAATCGTTAAGTTTTAGATAGGAAATCAATAACTTTTCGAAAGCAAATCGATACCAATTTGACAAAAATTTCTAACATATACATACATTTGCGTCGTGCTCCTCTTGATTTTTCCTACAAATTGGCCGGACGGGACCTACATGCTTTATGCCGACTCCGAACGGCATCTGCAAGACAGATGAGTTTTCACTGAGAGCTTTTCATAGCAGAAATACACTCAGAGCGCTTCCCAAATACTGCCGAGGGGCTACCACGCTTAGAAAAGTTTTCTTCTAAATGAAAAACCTTATTTCTAAAGTTTTGATGTTGCTTTGCCCGGGGTGTGAAACCAGGACATTCGGTGTGGTAGGCGGAGCACGCTACAATTACACCACGGTGGCTCTAACACTCCGATAATAAATGAATAAAGTATCCAAGGCAAATCGATTGGTCTCTGATAAAATGTGACAAATTTTCGTAAAATATTCGAAATCTCATTGTTAATAAATAATAATAACAATATAATTATAACAAACCGAGTTTTATACTTCTAGTCGTAGTTGTACCAATTTGTAAACAGCTTTTTAGCGATTTGTTATCGAATACAAATAGACTTGTTATCGAAAAGTTATCGATTTTTGATGAAAAAAGTAAACAATTTGGTATCGAAAAGTTATCGAAATTTTATTGATTTTTTATATAGAAATTATTGACTTTTAATAGATTTAGTATCAAAAAGTAATCGGGTATCGATAAGTTTTCTAAAAATATCAAGTTATCGATTTGTTAGCAAAAAGTTATCAATTTTTTATCAAATAAAAGGACGATAAAAAATTTTTAAGGACTACCTTTATATAAATGGACAAAAAAATAGAAGGCAATTTTTCCTTTAATACAGACATAGTCTTGTTGAATTTTGACTAAAAAACTTTAACAATAGCTCTTGTAAAAGAATTTTGGGATTTAAAGCTATAAAGGTGGAACGCAATCTTTCAATTTAAGGCAAACCATGTACGTGGGTTTCACTGATTGATTATTTAAAATTTAAACACGCGCTCTACCTTTATAATTTTAAATCCCAACATTTCTTTGCAAGAGCTATTGTTAAAGTTTTTAGTCAAAATTCAACGAGACTATGTCTGTATTAAAGGGAGAATTTCCTTCTATTTTTTGGTCCATTTATATAAAGATAGTCCTTAAAATGTTTTTATCATCTTTTTATTTTAAATTTTTTAGTACTGCCTACAAAAAGGCAATTGCAACTTTGATTAATAATTTAAGTAATTCCTAAAAGAAATTTCTTATCTTTATTTATTTGTTCAAAATAGGTACCCGTTTTTTGGCGTTGTCGGACGTACTACGTCTATATCTATATTCGGCTTAGGTGACTGTAGAAAGATGTATGTGTGCTACATACAAATCGGTGAATTATTATAGCTGTTCAATGTTCTTGATATTGGTGGAGCGGGTGAGTTGGACAAAAAGGATGAATGTGATGAATGATTCTTGTTGGCGATTATTCTCATAATTGGCGAAGCCGGATAATGCGGTGCAATCGTTGTTGGTGAATATGATCATAATTGTTGAGGAAGTAAGTTCAACACAATTGATGATGTGGTGAATTTTTATTGCTGGTGAACGTGCATCATAACAAGGGAATTCCAACTCGTTTGTCAGCTACTTAATTTGCACAGATGAAAAACGTGGTGAAATTCGCATACACCTGAAAGTCTAAAAGAATCGTGGTGAAAGTCTCTTACGCCTAAAAGTATGCAAGGACGTGCATTGCTTTGAGCCTTCAACGAGGTGGAATTCTACAATGCCTGCAACACTCAGGAGGCTAGCCATGAAGGTATGGCTTAATCTTCAAAATAGTTCGACTTGTGCGTTACGTAGCTCAAATGTTTTGATCAAACATTGCACTGTCACCAAATTTTAAACTATACTTCAGGTTTCAAGTCTTTAGATATCCAGGAAGTTAGCTAAAAATCGACTGCAAGATTCCCAATTTAAAACTTGTTTTTTCAATATCTCAATCCATGTGCCACCTAGCGGATTTTTGTTGATAAAATATTGCATTGTCACCGGGTTCTGATTTACGGCCCAAGTTTTTTAAGGATTTGCAGTTATCTTAACTAGAGCACCACCTAGCGGAACTTTGTTTTCTATTAGTTGTATTGTCACCAGGCCTTTAACTAAGTGCCAAGTTTCAAGTCTCTAGGTACCCGGGAAGTTAGCTAAATATAGATTGAAAGATTCCCAAATTAAAATTTGTTTTCTTACTTTCTCGAACCGCGTGCCACTTAGCGATTTGTTTTTTTTATCAAATGTTTGATTGTCACCGGGTTCTGACACACGGTCCAAGGTTCAAGTCTCTAGTTACTCAAAAAACGATCTTAAGGTACCCCTCGTTTTTCAGGGATTTGTAGTTATCTCGCTTACCGCGCCACCTAGCAGAATTTTGTTTTCTGCAAATTGTGCTATCACCGGGTCTCGAATTATGTGCTAAGTTACAAGTCTCTAGGTAACCGGGAAGTTAGTTAAAAATTGGATTGAAAGATTCCCAAATTAAAATTTGTTTTCTTACTATCTCAATCCGCGTGCCACCTAGCGAGGTTTTTTGATGAAATGTTGCATTGTCAGTGGGTTCTGACCCACGGCCAAAGGTTCAAGTCTCCAGTTTCTCAAAAATCGATCATAAGATACCCCTCGTTTTTTAGGGATTTGTAGTTATCTCGCTTAGCGCACCACCTAGCAGAATTTCGTTTTCTGTAAATTGTGTTGTCGAACTATGTGCTAAGCTTCAAGTCTCTAGGTAACCGTGAAGTTAGTTAAAAATTGAATTAAAAGATTCCCAAATTAAAATTTGTTTTCTTACTATTTTAATCCGCGTGCCACCTAGCGGGGTTTTTGATGAAATGTTGCATTGTCACTGGATTTTGACCCACGGCCCAAGGTTCAAGTCTCTAGTTACTCAAAAATCGATCATAAGATACCCCTCGTTTTTTAAGGATTTGTAGTTATCTCGCTTAGCGCACCACCTAGCAGAATTTCGTTTTCTGTAAATTGTGTTATCACCGGTTGTCGAACTATGTGCTAAGCTTCAAGTCTCTAGGTAACCGGGAAGTTAGTTAAAAATTGGATTGAAAGATTCCCAAATTAAAATTTGTTTTCTTACTATCTCAATCCGCGTGCCACCTAGCGAGGTTTTTTGATGAAATGTTGCATTGTAACTGGGTTCTGACCCACGGCAAAGGTTCAAGTCTCCAGTTACTCAAAAATCGATCATAAGATACCCCTCGTTTTTCAGGGATTAGTAGTTATCTCGCTTAGTGCGCCACCTAGCAGAATTTCGTTTTCTGTAAATTGTATTGTCACCGGTTGTCGAACTATGTGCTAAGCTTCAAGTCTCTAGGCAACCGTGAAGTTAGTTAAAAATTGAATTGAAAGATTCCCAAATTAAAATTTGTTTTCTTACTATCTTAATCCGCGTGCCACCTAGCGAGGTTTTTTGATGAAATGTTGCATTGTCACTGGATTTTGACCCACGGCCCAAGGCTCAAGTCTCTAGTTACTCAAAAATCGAACATAAGATACCCCTCGTTTTTCAGTGATTTGTAGTTATCTCAATTAGCACGCCACCTAGCGGAACTTTGTTTTCTATAAATTGTATTGTCACCGGGTCTCGAACTATGTGCTAAGTTACAAGTCTCTAGGTAACCGGGAAGTTAGTTAAAAATGAATTGAAAGATTCCCAAATTAATATTAATTTTCCTAATATCTCGATCCATACGCCACCTAGCTGAATTTCTTTGATAAAATATTGCATTTTCACCGGGTTATGACTTACGGCCCAAGTTTCATGTCTCTAGATCATCGGGAAGTTACTCGAAAATCGATAGCAATATTCCCCCCGTTTTTAAAGGATTTGCAGTTATCTTGACTAGCGCGCCACCTAGCGGAACTTTGGTTTCTATAAGTTGTATTGTCACCAGACCTCTAACTAAGTGCCAAGTTTTGAGTCTCTAGGTAACCGGGAAGTTAGTTAAGAATGGATTGAAAAATTCTCAAATTAAAATTTGTTAACTTACTATCTCGACCCGCGGTCCCCTAGCGACATTTTTTTGATCAAATAATGCATTGTCACCGGGTTTTTACCCACGGCCCAAGTTTCAAATCTCTAGCTCACCGGCAATTTACTCAAAAATCGATTGCAAGATTCCCCTCGTTTTTCAGGGATTTGTAGTTATCTCACTTAGCGGGCCACCAGCGGAACTTTGTTTTCTGTAAATGGTATTGTCACCAAGCTTCGAACTGTGTGCCAAGTTTCAAGTCTCTAGGTCACCGGGTAGTTGGTTAAAAATGGATTGAAATATTCCCAAATCAAAACCAATTTTCTTAATATCTCGATCCATGTGCCACTTAGCGAATTTATTTTGACCAAATATAGCATTGTCGCCGGGTTGTGACGTACGGCTAAAACTTCAAGTCTCTAGCTCCCCGGCAAGTTACTCAAAAATCGATCGCAAGATTCCCTCGTTATTCAGGGATTTGTAGTTATATCAGTTAGCACGCCATCTAGCGGAACTTTGTTTCCTATGAATTGTATTTCCACCGGGTCTCGAACTATGTGCTAAATTACAAAGCTCTAGGTAACCGGGAAGTTAGTTAAAAATGGATTGAAAAATTCCCAAATCAAAATTAATTTTCTTAATATCTTGATCCATGTGACACCTAGCGAAATTTTTTTGATCATATATTGCATTGTCACCGGGTTCTGACTTATGTACCAATTTTCAAGTCTCTAGCTCATCGGAAAGTTACTTAAAAACCGATCGCAAGATTCCGTGCATTTTTTCAGGGATTTTCGTTTATTTCGATTCGTCTGCCATGTGCGCCATTTTGTTTTCCACGAATTGTGGTGCCATCGACTCGCAAACTATGGGCTAAGTTTCAAGTCTCTGGATCACCGAGAAGTTAGTTAAAAGTCAATCGCAAAATTTCCATTTTAAAATAAATTTTCTGTATATCTCGATCCGTGCGCCATATAACGGTTTTTTTTCACTGGCATTGTTATGTCTCCCAGATCTGAACTCTTTTCTAAGTATCAAGTGTCTAGCTCAACGGGAAGTTACCGAAAAAGACTTTTCCGTGGGTCAAAAATTCGTATGGAAATGAGGGGACAAACATGAAAGGGACTTAATATAAAGGTAATAAAATAAAATTGGTCTTAACATTGGATCGAGATATTAAAAAATCGTTAATGTGGTCCGATTTGGCTCATATTTGGAACACATGTTACATACATGAATAGAAAGCGAGCTATGAAAAAAATCACCGCCAGGTGGCGCAAGGATCGAGATCGATTTGGCTCATTGGTCAAATATTACATACAGTCCGGTAGAAGTAACATCGAAATACTTTTGAGCACATAAGTTCAAATTCTATAAGCGAAATTTAAGTAAAAAATTCAAGTACCGGAAGAAGTGACGTCAAAATACTTTGGAGCACATAAGTTCAATTTCTGTTAGTGAAATTCAAGTAAATAAAAAAATAAAATAAAAATTTTAAGTTAAACGGCTTTATTGAAAACAATATGTGCTACAAAGTATTTTGATGTCACTTCTACCGGACTGTGTGTAATATTTGATCAATGAGCCAAATCGATCTCGATCCTTGCGCCACCTGGCGGCGATTTTTTTCATAGGTCGCTTTCTATTCATGTATGTAATATGTGTTCCAAATATGAGCCAGATCGGACCACAAATAAGATTTTTTTAATATATCGATCCTTGCGCCACCTGGCGGTGTTTTTTTCTTTTTATTGCATTGTCATCGGGTTCTGAACTATATTCCAAGTTCCAAGCTTATAACTTATCGGGAAGTTACTTTCAATTACAAAATTCTTAAACAACGCTACACAGAGTCAAGCTAAATAAAACCGTTTAAAAACAAACTCAAGGAGAAGAAATAAATTGCAACAGCTCATTTGGAATATTTACTTACTGCAACTTCGATTGTGTAATTGTTCAGCCATCTTTGTGCAACTCTCTAAACTCACCACGGACTGCTTCTGCAGCACCGAATTCTTTGTTATTGTGCTCGTAAGTGTGCAAGAAGCTCTTTGGTTGTTATAAATAAAAGCAAAACATTTGTCTTGATTTATGTTACCGCAAGATGTCGACTTTATCGCCAAATATCTTATCGTGCCATTGAGGGTATTTAAGCGGTCGCTTGACTGTTTCGTTTCCTCTTTAAGTTTTGCTTCATCTGTGTAATTTAAGCATTTAGTTTTGCCGACAGTATTTCGCGGTTAAGAGCACAAAATTCTAGCCAACACACTTATGTATTTTATGAGGGCAAAAATGAGGACCAAAAAAGCTCTTTGTTTATCCTTCCAGAATATACCGAAAAGCCTGAAAGTTGTTGTACTCTCATTCAAACTTTGCTAGCTTCTTTAAATTATCTAGCAAAAAGGATTCAAGAATTGGTTGACCCAGTCTGTTGAAATGTATTTCATGGTTGGTTTCTTTCCTGCGGTTACCAGCTTTTTTATCTACACCCAACTGAAGTCCGCATATATGAGTAAACTAAATTTTGTTTTAGATTTAGATTAGACCAGTTTACATGAAAATGGCTGCACGGAACATTTAAGCCCAGATAAGTCTTCACTTTTCTTTCTTACACTAACATTTTTAAATTAACTAAAATTCGCTCATGGGTTGAAGTTAAACTTACGAGAAGCAAAAAAATGCAGGCTCTATGAGAAGATCGTCGTCGGCTTATTATCAATAGCGAATTATTATAGGCTTTTTATTGTATAGTCATCACTGGCTTTTTATTGATTTCTTATCTAGTTGTAGTCGATGGGTTTCAGATGTATAATCGATTTTAAATTGAAATTTTATCGGCACTTGTTTGCTAATGATTCGATGAGTCATCGTTTCCAAATCGATGGGCCGCCGATAACAAATGGGTAACACTCCGATAACCACTCAATAACTTTTTGATAATATGTTCATATATTTCGATAAACATTCGATAACATTTCGTTAATAAATCTTGTACTTTTCGATAACAAAATTATACTTTTTGGATAAAATTGATCATTTTCGATTGCAAGTCGACAACTTTTTGAGAAAAAATCGAAAATATGCTGATAACAAATTGGTAAAATTCCAACAAAAATCGATAAATTTTTGGCAACATTTCAATATCTTTTCAACGAACTTTTAATTCCTCGACAACATTTCGATTACCTTTGTCGACGATACTAAATTCACACTTAGATAAACAAATCGATATCTAGTCTATACCTCGTCCATAACAAACCTTTTCTTTCCTTGTCTTAATTTGCTGTTCCGGCTTCGCTCACATCAAATCTACTACCAACACTGCTCCCACGTTATGCTACATTTGAACTCCGTATTATCCCATATAGCATACCACATACAAGGGCTACGCCTATGCTTATATAACCTTTCTATCGCAGTTTAGATTCCCTTATACCCTGATCAAAGATGTTTTCTTATTTACATACTTAATTGGCGCTTAACCGTTTAAGAACTTGAAATGTCGTCAAGAGTAGACGTGTTTTCAGTGTGTGTGGGGTGCGCGCAATTGAAATCGCTTTTTACACTATTATTATAATCAAGTTTTATTAAAATTTACGGTAAGTTTTCACTTCAAATAATGAATTGTAAAATCTGCAATCAAAAAGTGGACCGCGCAGACGGTGGTAAAGTCACCTGTGCCGACTGCAAATATATTTTTCATTGTGTGTGCGTCAATTTAAATAAATCCGATGTCGATTTTATGAGAAGCAACAACACCAAATTTAGATGTGATGGATGTGGTGTCGCTCGTCGTAAATCGTTGCACATCCAGCCTCTGCCACCACCAGCGACTGCATCAGGGCTTGCAAATGCCTCCAAAGCTGCTCCGACGCTGGAAAAAAATTTGGCATCTACAAGTTTGGATCAAGCCAAAAAACAACAACAACTGTCCGCGAAAGCAACTTCAGGTAATGCAAATGGGCAAGGCAATGCTAAAGAAAACATTGCGTCTAATACCAACACAAACAATCAAAAACAGCAGATAGACAAATACACGGGTCAACAACCTAACGAAAACTCCGACAGCAGTAACAAAGCAATCACTCTTCAGTTGCTATATGAAGAGATAATTGCGCTAAGAGAAGTCAACACCAATGTTCTTAATGCACTCGGCGTGCTGAAAGAGGAGAATGAAGCACTTAAGAAAAAGGTGACAGTATTGGAGAGCAAACTCATTTGGAGAGAGCAGGGAGATTATGGGAATGCAATTGAAATTACTGGCATCCCACAACAGTACAGCAGCAGTGGGGAAGATTGTGTACAAAAAATTATTATGGACACATTAGGAGTCACAATCGCGCCTACAGATATCGACAAATGCGTGGTAAAAAGCATTAAACGTAATAATGACTCTCCGTGTGCCCGTGACGTAGTTTGCGTGCATTTCTCATCTAATTCAATCAAGAAGAGAGTGATGACCGCACAAAAAGCAAAAGCGCGCTCGCTGTCAGCAAAGCTATTTGATGACTCCAACAATAATAAAATATATATAAACGATGCTCTCTCACGATCAACTCGAGCTTTGTTTACTGCGGCATATAAATTAAAACAAGAGAAACGATATAAATATTTACGGTTAGAGAAATCTAGCTTCCTAATGAAAAAAGGCAACAATGAGAAGATTATCAGTATCAGAACATTTGATGATTTGCATTTAATAGTTAACTAGCTAATTTTAGCTCTTCTCTTAATTTTTATATTTACTTTTAAAGATGTTCTCAGATGTTCTGCCTAATGATAACCCAATCGTTGCTAGCAATAATGTTTTGAATAACTCGCCCTCAACTGATTCTAACAAATTATTAGTTATCCATCAAAATATACGTAGTCTTAGACAAAATTTCGATGTATTCGTTGGTAATATAGAAGCGTTAGGTATAAAGCCAGATATTATATTTTTGTCTGAAATATGGATTTTTTCGTATGAAGTAGGAGATTATAAAATCCCCAATTATAACTTTTATACAAATACCAATGACAGCTACAGTGCAGGAGGTGTTGCAGCTTTTGTACGCGATACTTTTGACTGCTCGTCAGTTAGTAATAGCTTACAAAGTGCAGATACGTTACAGCTTTCCATCAATATCAAAGGCGAACTATTTGTTTTCTTGGGGGTATACAGACTTCAGTCTGTACCTATCTCGTTATTCCTTGAAGAATATTCCTCTTTAGTGGTAAATGCGAAATCGGTTAATTTTTTTATTCTTGGTGACATCAATTTGGATATTTTGCATCGTTCCAGTATTACCGACGAATATTTGGCTTTAATGGCGGTAAATGGTTTGGAATCCTACATAAATGAACCAACACGAACAAGTTCAGGCACTTGCATTGACCACGCGTTTTGTCGTTTCAACTCGCTCCCTAATAGAAATTGTACAAGTCTTAATATGGACTTGCAAGTAACCGATCACACGATGACTGGTATACAGCTTACTGGTATTACGTCAGGCAAACCAAGTATCAACCGCGCTCGTAAATCGATTTGTAAGGTAAACTTTACGATGCTGAATAACAAGCTTCTTCTCGAAAATTGGTCAGAAGTGTACGCGGAAAGTAACGTATCGGCGGCTTGTGGTGTATTTTTAAACACTTTAAAAGTGCATGTCAATAACTGCACTCTTAATGTGAGTCAGCGTAAACAAGCTCTGCGGCTTAAACCTTGGATTACCCGAGATCTATTAAGGAAAATAAAGTTCAAAAATAAGTTAGGCAAAAAATGTGCTAAGCATCCCAATTGTAGGAAGCTTCGCTCTCGCTACAATAAAATTAGGAATCAGTCCAATAAAGCAATACGCACTACGCGCGATACATTTTTTAAAAACAAGTTTAACTCAGCTTTGGGCAATACCAGAAAAGAATGAGTCGTCATCCACAGTTTCCTAAACCGGGACAGTGTAGGGAGCCACGAGCCAGTTACCCTACGTGCTGACAGCCAGCTGACTACAGACCCAGAAGAAGTTGCTAACAAATTTAATACATACTTTACCTCGATTGGTAATTCAAGTTCAACCCTTTGTGATTGTCAGTTTGCAGCCAATCTACCCTTATGCCAAGTTGCAACTAATAGTTTCTTTTTTAACCCCATATCCAGCTTCGAAATCGCTAAAATTATAAAAACATTGACCAACTCTAGCTCTTGCGGCGATGACGGTATTTCAAATAGTTTATTAAAAAAAATATCGCTCAATATAGTAGATATACTGAAACATTTATTCAATAAAAGTATAACTCAGGGTGTTTTTCCTGATGATCTTAAATGTGCCATTGTAATCCCGATCTTCAAAAAAGGGGATAAGAAGGACGCACGTAACTACAGGCCCATATCTCTACTCCCATCGATTTCCAAAGTATTTGAAAAGGCGGTTAAAAATAGAGTTGTGAACTTTCTAGATAAATCGAACTTTTTCAGCCCCATGCAATTCGGATTTCGATCCAGACTCTCAACAGAGGACGCTCTACTAGATTTCTGTTCAAAGGTGTACAAAGCTCTAGATAGTAAAAGTAACTGTGCTGGTTTATTTGTCGACATAACAAAAGCTTTTGATATGGTAGACAGGAATATACTTCTGGAAAAAATACATAGTGCAGGTTTTCGTGGCTTTATGTACAAATGGTTTACATCTTATCTGTCTAATAGAATACAAAAAGTTAAAGTGGGTAGTTACTACAGTAGCCTGCAGGAAGTTAATCTGGGCGTACCCCAAGGCTCTGTCCTTGGCCCGGTACTGTTCCTCATTTATATTAATTCAATTTTTTCAATTCCATTGAAGGGCAAAACGACTGCCTTTGCAGATGATCTTGCCATTGCGTATAGTACAACGAGTTACTTCGAACTAATATGTGATATTAGCCACGATGTACATATGCTGAGGACTTGGTTTGCTTTACACAAGCTACTAGTTAGTAACAAAACGAAGTTGATGTATTTTAGCATTGCTCCCAAAGAATTTGAGGTTTGTGATCTTTTTTTTCATTCAGCAGAATGCGCACGTTTTAACATGCATCATATGGCGTGCACTTTGAATGGCACGAAAAGTTCATTTGCAACCAACGTTAAATGCAGTGATAACTGCTTCAGGATTGATGTTGTTGAAAATTTCAAATACCTAGGCATTATAATCGATAATCATTTAAATTGGTCTGCACACATTCAGAAACTAAAACATTACTTTCTGTACACTACCCGTCACTTCTATCGTCTCAAAAAGTGTTGCACTATGTCCATTCTAAAAGCTGTTTACTATGGTCTAGTCCAATCGAAACTTCAATATGGGATTACCTGCTGGGGTGGCGCCTCGGCTAGTAAGCTGTCACCCATTGTAACACTCCAAAAGGGAATTATAAGACGCATATGTGGCGCAAACTACAGGTCTCACGCTATGATATCCTTTAGGAGACTAGATATACTACCATGTCGTCATCTATATTTATTTAAAGTCCTAAAAACGTTCTTTATTAGATCGGTGTACTTAGAAAGTTATCCGTCTGAAGTCTACAACCTTAGGAGCAATCTGCTTCCATCGGTACAAATCCCGCATGCTAGGACATCTCACTTCAGAAGTTTTTATACATACACGTCGTGCAAAATGTTCAACACTCTCCCTACTTCTGTACAAGTTATAAGAAATCTTAACCTATTTCAAAATAAAACAAAAATGTATCTGATTAGTTTTAGCCACTACGATCTAGAAGCCTTGCTGAGGACGTTGTTGTAAGTCATATGTAACTTTTTTAACTATATCAACTGTTTCTCTATCGGAACCTTAACTAATTAACGAATTATCAATTGTTTCTCTATCGTAATCTTAACTAATTATCTGAATTATTATGAGTTTATTCTATAATATTATTAACAACTATACACCCCACACTGAAAAAGAATTTTAATATGTGAACTGGCATTTAATACTATTTTAAAAATTTAATATAAAAAATGCCATGTACCTTTCTTATGCTATAGAGTAATAGAATGTGCTCTTTCAATATTGTAATTTATTTAAAATATGCATTAAGAAATGTTTAATAAATAAATAAATAAAAAAATAAATAATAAAATAAAAAAATAAAAACGGTCATGGCCGTTCACCAAGGCGAGCCACTCGCTTCTATGTTTTGTAAACTGGCGCCAATTGGTCACCTAAAGGGACTTTTTTATCGTCTTCCAGCTGGTCCTGCCGGAGTGGGTGCAGCCCTGTTATTTTGCTTCCACAGGCGGGTTCCGATAAAAATGTTTTCTTAGCCGGAGCGTCTCTTTCATTCGCGTAGTTTGGCCTAGCCAGCATAGATGCTGCAATTTAGATCGATGGACTATATCGATGTCTCTGCGAATAGCTCGTACAGCTTATCGTTAAATATTCTGCGGTACTTGCCGTCGCCAACGCGCAGAGGTCCGCAAATCTTTCGAATATAGCGGGAAAGAGTACAATAAGCGACTTGTAAGGAACGATTTCCGTTTAATGATAGAGGACTTTACATTTCATTTGCCTTCCCTAGTTAAAAGTAGCACTTATTGGCAAGAGTGATTATTCGCTTGATTTCAGTGCTAATCGTTTTGTTTGTGTTAATGCTGGTTCCCAAATGAACGAAGTCTTTTACTAACTCGAAATTATGGCTGCCAACAGCGGCGTGGTTGCCGAGTTGCAAATGAGCTGACTCTTTGCTGCTGCTGTTGTTGTAGCGATAAGGACACTCCCCGAAGGCCTTGGGGAGTGTTATCGATGTTGATGGTCCTTTGCCGGATGCAGATCCGGTACGTTCCGGTACCAAGCCCGAGCATCACGTGAGCGATTTGTTATGACCACATGCGACTTTCTTGGCCATACCGCCCTCCCACCCGCTAGACCCATGAGGAGTTCGGAGTCGTCACAGCCTCGGCTGTTAATGAAACAGGATTCGCCACGGATAGGTGAGGTTAACAATTGGGTTTGGAGAAGCTATAATTGCGCTGGCAACCTGAAAGGGTTGAACTACACCACCCCTTGAATCTGATATTTTAGTCGCCTCTTACGACAGGCATCCTAAACCGCTGGTGGAATGAAATTGCTTCTAATGAATTCTAAATTGCTGACTCTTTGCAGGTGACAGCAGGTACTTCGTTTAGTTCTCATTCAAAGATGTACACACATCAAACAAATCAAAATATTTTGCAGTCCGCCGGCAAGTTTCGAGTGGAAGTACTTTGGACCAGAGCTGTGTGCTCTACCCACTGAGCCATCAAATATTCAAGTTTGTGAAAATATATCTATGACCACTTCTCACAAATAAAATTTTTTATTTTCAGCACCAATGTTAAACTTTTGCGTTTTGTTTCAAAACCCGAAATCAATGAAAGTTTTTAAGTAAATATTGTTTTTTTTTTTTAACTAGAAATGTTTACAATATTTGTATTTTTGGATTTTCAAACTTTTTGGTTTTGTTTAAAAACAATTTTAAGGGTTTGAACTTTCTGCCCAATTTTGTTTAAAATAAAAATTAGAAATAATAAAATATAATTATAGAAATTAAAAAACAAAGCAGGAAGTTGACGGGTTTTATATGTAGATAAGAAAAGTTCAAAATTGCTTTAATGATTGATGAATGGCTTAAAACAAATTTCTAAGCGTGTGTGGCGTTCTTAGAATACATTCTGAAATAGTACGTTATTCAAAATGTTTCTAGTATAGGGAATTTTGAAACAGTTGCTTGATATTCGACTCAGCAGTCTATTGCTTCTTAACTTTCATCTGGACGTCTTTATCTGAGAAATTTTCAAAAAATTAATTAAAGGTACCTTCTTTGAAATAACCGAAACATACAGTACGATGTTTAATCCTCTTCTAACTTTATTTTATCTTAAACTAGCGGGACCCGGGTGTGCTTCACTACACCAATAGAAATATTGGAACAAGAATAAAATATCATAAAATTTTTTTTAATCTTTATTTCAATTCTTAATCCAAAACATTTGGATACACTATATTTTTCGTTTTTCCATCTGGGATATGAATAAAAAAACAATTTGGAATGCCTACTCTGGAAGAGGCAACCGTGCGAAAAGCACGGTTCTTCCAAATTCAATCCGCATACTCGAAGCGTTTGTCCTTGCGCCTTGTTGACTGACATAAATGACAGGCGCACTGGAAATTGCAAACGCTTGAATTCAAATGGCATGTTTGTTGGTATCAGTGCGATTCGCGGTATAAGCACAATTTCACCTTTCGCTTTGCCGGTCAGTATTGTTGTTTCAATTAAATTCGTTATCAACTTTTTTACATTCAGTCATGTTCCATTACAAAATTTTGGTGCATTTAAATTCCGTAATAAAATAAGTGATGAGCCGACCTTCAAATTTAAACAATGCGGTGACATACCAGACGGTTCCAATGAATTCAAAAATTCAACTGGATAATTCACTGCGTCATCTTGATTCATTGCGCTTTCTACTGACTTGTATGTTGTCACCACACCTGACAATTTTTTCAGAATGTGATGATTGTTTTCATTGACATAGGCATTTTTTGGTGCCAGTATTGCGCGTTCTCTCATGTAATTTTGAACAATATTTGGAAACACTCGTTCAATTAATTCTTCTTTTGACTGGATAATTGTACAAAAATTGTTTGGCAATGTAATCGAACCATTTGTTTTGTCGATTGGAATTTTGCCATTTCCGATCTCTAACAATTGCTTCGAGAACTGCTCTGCAGACTGATCATTGTGCAACTGAACACGCATTTTTATGTGTAATGTTAATTTTTTCACGTATCGCCACAAAACCGAAGGCTTCAAACATGCATTGATCTCATCGGCCGGTGTTGATCGTGGAATAACGGGAAATGTTTGTCGAAAGTCACCTGACAATAAAATTAAAGCACCACCAAAAAGCACCCGGTTTCCACGTAAATCTTGCATCGTTCGATTTAATGCTTCCAATGATTTTTGTTTGCCATTGTACACTCATCCCATAGAATGACCGCTGCTTGTTGCAAAACTTATGTCATCGCTGAATTTTTGGATATGTTACAGGTTGGAGTTTCTACCATCTGTATATTCAATGGCAATTTTAAAGTTGAATGAGCTGTTCGTCCTCCATCCAATAAAGTTGCAGCAATTCCAGAAGAAGCAAGTGCCAAAGCAATTTTCTGTTGCGGTCGAATAGTTTCTAAAATCAATGAAATCACAAATGTTTTTCGGTGTCGCCAGGTGCATCCAAAAAATATAATCCACCAGTGTTATCAGAAACAGCTTGCATGATTTTGTCATATATATCCTTTTGTTGATTATTCAATTTGGTGATGTTGGATTGAACAAATGTACGTAAATCAGGATCCATTGCTCTACGACGCATCCGAATTAAAATATCTTCAGTCATGTAATCTTTATATTTATTCCACAATCCAATTGGATTCGATGGCATGCATGTTGATTTTATAATGGAAAATAGCATTCGTATTTGCTGTGGATGAGATGAAATCGATGCATCATGAAGTGTTGCGTCCCAATGAGTGTCATCTTCTAACAAATGCAAGAGCTTACATGCTTCGCGATATGTCTGACAAAAATGACTGTGAACTGTTCTTAAATCCTGAAATGATTTTGGTCCTCGAACGTTTACCAACAACATTCGCAAATAGAAATATTCAGCATTGTTGGGATGTACCGTATACATCCTGCCCAAGGCATCTGTTTGGAAAATACCTGGATAACCATCAACTGGTGTTCCTTATTTACGCCGTTGAAATTTGTTTGATGATGCATTCCAGTTTTAATATTGCGGTATATCAACATATATCAAATATCTGGAAAATGTGTCGGTTTCATACAATTGAAAAAAAAAAGCAGTTAAAAGAGTTGCTGGTGGTTCTGCTGCTCTCTGCTGTACATTCTAAGTAGTGAAATAAACTCGTTGACCATTCTCCAGATGAACTGCCAAATGAACAACAACAGGATATCTTGCATGCAAAGGAAACGAAAAGTTACGCCAAACTGCTTCATTACTGCTTATGTATCGCCCCATTTGATATTGAGTGATTTCATCATTTCTATTTTCACCATCTACTCTAAAAACAGCCATATCCCTTCCTTTATTCACATATTTACAAATGTATTTAATAGACTTTACTGAGTTACAGTACTCAACATTTAAGTGAGTCTGGAAAACTTTTGGCAGTATCGGTGAATATGGCACGACCCAACGATTGTCAACTTCGATGT
The DNA here is from genome assembly GCF_040869045.1 of Eurosta solidaginis. Taxonomy (NCBI): domain Eukaryota; kingdom Metazoa; phylum Arthropoda; class Insecta; order Diptera; family Tephritidae; genus Eurosta; species Eurosta solidaginis. Next base: position 135,814,000 of record NC_090322.1, read on the forward strand.
CTTGATTGCGCACTCTCATTATCGCCGTTTTACCATTATTTTCAAATGATCGACGTCGATACAATGGATATCCGTCATTGCCTGTTATGGTATCGGAAATTAATGCTCTCTGATACCGCTTTGAACATTTCCCATCGATCATACATGTCGAATACATATTTATTGTATTGTACTGTATTGTATTGTATTTATTTCAAATCAATTTTTTACAATTCGGTCACAATGGAAACAATTCCCGCGAAGCTTGGCGCTTATCTGCGGTTATTCAGATATAACAAAAATAAATCTTAAAATTAATACATTGAGTCTTAAGACGAAATTCACAAATTCTATAGATAGACATTATTTAAAGGAAGAATATATAAGAGTTGGTAGTGTAGGAAGAAGGGAAAGAATGGGAAGAAAGATAAAGGTTTTATGTATGTGCTTGGACAATCATTATATTATGCTCTTAATAAACTTTACCAAAACTGACTTCCTGGCAGGAGTATTAGGAAAGTTAGTGAGATTGACCGGAAGAATATTTAAAATTGTGGGAAATTGTACGGTAAGAGTTCTTTTTGTGTAGTTGTTCGAGAATTTTGGGATTCTCAACCTGTTTTCGTTACGCCTACGGGTACCAATGTGATGATCAATGGGTATTCGCCACTTACCTTCATCGTAGAATTCATTTAGAACTGTAACTGTATATATAGATTTGACATTTAGTATACCGAGCTCTTTGTTGAGGGATATTATCAAATCAGTTATATTTTCCTTTCTGCTTAGAATTTTAAGGATCTGGTTCTGACTATCTTGTAAATAGTTGCAATATGTGGATGAACCCCACGCGGTAATTCCATATCTCAAGTACGACTCTGGCAGTGCCGAATAGGCTTGTTTTAATACATCATACGAGCTGAAAAAACTAAGATGTTTCAGAAAGTATGATGTCGACCTAAGCTTTTTTTGCAGATGGTTGATATGCGTATTCCATTTGAAGTGGTCAGCCAGATGCACACCCAGATATTTGTATGTGTTCATTTTTTCAAGAACCTTGGCACAGTTGCACGCTGCGGCGTTATTATGTATGCAATTGAAGCTATGAAACAAGATATTTATCTCTGAGGATGGAATATGCGGAGGTATCATATGCATAATTTTAATTTTAGATGCGTTTATTCTCAACCCGTTGTCATGGGACCACTTGGTAAATATGTTAAGCTTTCTCTGCTTGATTTTTATTGCTTGGTTAAGGTCTATGTGCGGAACTAATACAGATGTATCATCAGCATAGGCAAACAACTTACAATTCTTTAGCACTTGAAGCATGCTGTTAGTGTATAGAATGTATAAAAGCGGGCCCTGCTTTGAACGTTGGGGAACTCCGCATTCAAATTTTAGTCTCTCGCTATAAGTGTTATGTATTTTTACTGTGTATTTCCTCATTGAAAAATAATTTTCAATCCATCTAAGGGTTTCCCCTCGCACCCCGGAATTATACAATGCATTGAGAAGGTTCGAGTGGGATAAGGTGTCAAACGCTTTGCTGAAATTTATAAATAACGCTAGGCAATGATGGTTTCTACCTAGAATTTCATTCACCTTATTAGAAAAATTTCCTAACAGCTGATTAATATTTTTCGCTTTCAGGAATCCCTATTGGTTTTCGCTAAATATATTATATTTATTAATAAAATTTCTCAATCTTCATACCAATACTTACTCCATTATTTTCTCAATGACGGGCAGTATTGATATTGGCCTCTAATTTACAGGGTCGGTTTTTATACTCGATTTATGTATAGGCTTTATGACTGAAACTTTTAATGCATCAGGGATTTCGCTTTGACTTAGACTGAGGTTTACAAATTTAGCTAAGATTTGACTCATTAAAATTGCGTTGTTCTTAACGTCCTTTGGTCTTATACCGTCTATACCGGGTCCTTTTTTGCCATATAATTTTTGTATGATATCCAGGACTTCCTCCTCGCTTACTTCGTCTAAATAAATTGAATTCGATGTACTGCAATCTGGTGCAATTAAAGTCTTTATATCACAATTATGGACTGCTTGTTTAATGCCGTTATCAAAAGTTATAATAAAGGTATCACAGATACTTTTGAAATCCGCACCTATAAAATTCCTAGACAACATTTCGTCAGTGCTAATGGGTTTTCTTCCTATTAAGTCATTAATAATCTGCCATGTTTTACGGATATCATATCTACAGTCTGCGAATTTTTCTCGATAGTATTGGTTTTTTGTTTTATTAATTGTTTTATTTAAGTGACTTCTAAATTTTTTGTATTGCATTTCTATGTTCCTATCATTTGGGCTAGCCTTCCATTTTTTGTACAGACTGTCTCGCTTCTTACACAGACGTATGATTTCGCTCGTTAGCCAATCATTTGCTTTTCGAGGTTTCTTCGTACGTTTGACCAAAGCATTCTCGTAGATACATCCAAAGGTAGAAAGTATATTTTCATACATAGTGCTAAAGTTTGTACATTCTAGTACTTCGTTCCAATTAACCTCACGCAGTTGATCAGCGACTTTTTTGTCACTTAATGATAAAGAGAACCTATTTGTGCTCTTACTAACTCTATCGCTTTCACCAAAAGAAACACCAAGTAAAAGGGAGTAATGGTCAGAAATATTGGCCTCTATTATTGCGGAGTGTAATTTTGCATCTATGCTTTTGATAAAAATGTGGTCAATGCATGTGGCGCTTTTTCTCTTCACATCTACTCTCGTATAATCTTTAATAATATTTTTAAATCCATATGAAGATAATATGTCTAGGTAAAGAAAAACTTGCCTATTGTTAGTATCAAATGTATTGATGTTTATGTCACCAATAACTATTGCGCATTCTTCATCATTCATCAGCATTCTTCAGTGTGCTCTCTAGCTCTCTGACAAACTCATGTGTGCTATTGAGCGGGGGTCGGTATATGGCGTATAGTTTGCATTTGAGTTCAGTGTTTTTGTTAGATATGATATCAATTACTATGGTTTCGTAAGAAATAGTTTTCGAAGGGGCATATTTATAGGACAGGCGATCTCTAATAAATACAACTACACCACCTCCTTTACTTCGTTCTCTGTTGACGAACTCTGCGACAAAGCCAGCGATAGAAAATAGATTTTGTTCTCCTTCTACTATATTGGTTTCAACTAAGTTTATTATATCAATATTATTTATGATTGGATCTATTTCTGTTATAAAGCTGTTAAAATTTGTTTTTAGCGAACGTATATTTAGGAAGACGCAGCTTATGGTAAAGTTTTTTATATTTATCGCATTAATGTATCTAAAGCTTTTATATTTGTTATAGGTTATAGTGTTCATTAATAGAGAAAAGTATGGAAAGTAAAAAGTTTCGATATATAACGAGAAGTGAGAAATGGGCGTAAAAAAATTGAATGTTAGGTGTAAGTACTTAATACTTAATACTAATTTATGAGGTCGATGTCTGATTAGGAATAAATATATATAAAATAATTGTTTTCCCCCTTTTTGGCTGACACGGTGAGTTGATCATTCACATACACATATTTACCAGCTCCATTGCCATTGCCTAGTAAAGAACCTACACTCAGCTTTTTACCCTTCGTTTTCTTTATTCCCTTTTCTTTGTTGTGCGGCAAAACTTCACCGCATGGACCGTGAATCGTGTTTTTTGTTACCACTTCAAATGATTCTGGATCGATGGTTTGATCTGGTATTTCGGCTGATATGACGCTATCAATCGGTGTTATTTTACGTACCAGCCATATCAATATGTGTGCCTCTTTTTTGCCATTCAATGGAGTACATCCAACATTGCCCCTTTCCAAAAACGCTTAATTTCACAATTAAATCCATCAGTGTCTTCAAGTTTTGCCGGAATACACACTGCTGTAACATCGTGTCGATCTGTTGGTGACTGACCCTCGAATTACACGTAAAAGTGATGAAAAGATCTGGTCGGCCGTATTTTCGAACATATGACATAGTATCTTGTGCATATTCGTGCATGTGGCGTGGACCACCAATATAAGAAGCTGGTAATATCGTCAGACGTCCGATATCATTCACATTTGCATCATTCGCTATTGCATCTTGCAAATGTATGTACTCTTCAGATCGCAAATTGGCTTGATTGAATCGGATGAAATTCAGACGTCAGTTTCAAATTTTGCATACGTGTCTACAATGTATTGGTGAAAAGTTTACCACATCTCAGAATGTAATTTTGTTCTTGTGCACGAAACATCAATCGATAAGAATAATAATTGTAAAAAATATGTTCATTCGATTTTAAATTTTAGTTTTTATTTGATATCCGATTAATATAATTAGTATATTATTTACCGGTTCTTGGATCTATCATTGGTATTTAAATGTGATAACCATAATCACCTTTTCAATGTAGAATTGGATATTTTAATGCGTCGTAACTGCGATGAAGCTCCGAAACACGCTGTAATTGTTAATTTCTACGATGAAGTACAATATCGCGGGATTGAAACTGATCGCCAACAATTACAATTGCCACTTCATCAATCGTCGGTACATTAAATCTTCTGGAATGCTCACCAAAAGGCGTTTTATCCGCTCTGATTATGATTTTGTGATTATCAGATGGCATACGATCGAGAGCGGTTTTGAACAATTTCACCAATTCATTGTTCTGATGAAAAAATCTTTAGAGATCGCAAATAATCGCTCGTTTTGTATGTGAGGTAATTGTGCAACGTTCATCCAACTTACGATTCTCATCTCCGATAAAATATATTTGCAAAAATTGATGGTTAGCGTCAGGAAATGGTAACAATGCACCTCCTCGATGATAAATCTGACCTTGAATCTGTAATATGTATGCAATGTAATTGGTGTTGGATCAAAATCCTTAAAAAAATTGTAGAAACTGCTACTTAGATCTACAGAACAATTAGATACTCCACATGAAGTAATCACCTTAAATGTCGGCTTAAAATTGTCTCTTATAATTTTTGTAGCACCAAAAGTAGTCATTTGAAATGATGAATTGTATTCTTGTATATGATTCATAAAATGGTTCGACATTGGTGATCCTCCAAAAATCAATGAGTGCAATGGATCAGGTGGTGTTTCAAATGCCGACAATTTCACTTTGCCATTAGCACAACACATGCCAACCGTTTCACCCAGAAACTTAGCTGCTTCACAATGTGGACATATCGCACTCATTAATCCAATATATCCATGCATACTGTAATCAATTTGTGGATCGTAATTAAAAGCATTACGATACATATTTTCTAGAACACGACGTCATATTTGTCTTGGTCGTGCTGGATTTCTTTACCGCTGTGGTTCTGCATATTTATTTCGTGCATACCGTTCACGTCGTATTTCATTTTGTTGTGGCAGGTCATCAATACTTTGCGCTCTTCTTTGAAGTAACATTCTGTTAGTACTACGCGTACGTCGACCAATATTTTGACGTCTGGCTCGAGGCATGTTCTTAAAGTGAAAGGAAAAAAATTCACTAAAACTCCATGTTCAACGCAAGAAATTTTATTTAAGAAAAGCACATGCAAAAATACGCTATCGAAATACACCCACACGTATATGTTCAAAAGACAAAACGAAAATACAATCCGTGCAAAAAATTTGATGAAAAACACAATAAAACACGTGTACACGATTAGATGCAGTTGAAATCACTAACTGTATTCTGTAAAATGAACGACGAAAGAACATTTGAAAAAATATATTTGAAGAGAAAAACTTGATACATCATTGCCACAATTTTCTACTATATTTTTGTTCAACGATACGACATAATTACAGAAGGAATTCCCAGTGTATTATAAATATTGATATGAATTCAATTGAAAATGAAGAAATACTCAATTATGAATCGAAAACTACATAAATATTGAACACACGTGTTGATTCTCCATAGCTCATAACAAAAAGACCTAATGCCAATATACAGCGAAAGTACGATGTGACAGATATGTTGTGTTGTGGTGTATCTCTTTCCATTGTATCTGAAAATTCCTTATTGCCAAAATGGCAGCCATGTTCATTGTTCATACTCTAGTCTAAGAAATCTCGATCAGATGCAGGTCAATCAGTACAGCACATCCTAAATACATTTCTTCATTACTTTTGTTTTTAATTTTTTTAATTTTTTCATTCTTAAGGCATCAGAGTAAAAAAGTTAGTAAGTGTGTAGGAACAACAACTTTCGGGACGCTAGTGAATACATTCGTTGAACTCGAGGGATTCATGAGTTAGGTTACCAAATAGTTGTAGCGATATTGATTCGAAAACAGGTGGGCGAATATTTCTAATGTTGACTTGATCCGTATTTCGAAGAAACATTGTATATGTAAATCTTATGGCTATCAGATTTGGTAGTCGTAAATTTGCAAGTTTAAAGCCAACAGTCAACGATTCTTTATATTCGTTTTCCCAATAAGTGATTTCTCGTCGTGAAAGAAGATTGAACACGTTGCACCGAACCGTTGTTTGTTGGGGCAGTTGTGTAATGAAGAGATATTGTAAATTTTCGGTAAGGAAGCGACCATTTGAAAAGAATCAGTTGAAATTTGCGGAATGTTTGGTTTTGATTTCGAGAAATCTAAAATATTGACCGAAATAAGTAATGCACCAGCGCTTCGTTGTAAAAAATGCGATGAACTCGATACCCTTGAACTCTTGTTGCCAAAGTGCCAGCCGAAAATGAATTTGCCGATGCGAAATGTATGACATCTTTATCAGAATGCAGTCGGTCAGCAATTTCCAAGATTATTTCAACTGTATTCATGATTGTTTTTGAAGAAAAGCAACACAACAAAATAACACCTAATAAATTTAGTGGGACATTACTCACCAAATTGAAGCACAGCATATACCGAATTTACTTAAATCCAGTTCATTTATTTTTTTCACAGTTTTTATGAAAAAAAAACAAATGACTTCTTTTTTCACTTGGTTTTCACTTGAGAAATGCCGAACGTCAAATTATAATTCTAGAAACGTCAATTCCATTGAATAATGCAAAATGGAAATAAGCACCACCTATTCCATTTCATGAAATAACGCAAATATGCAAATAATCACCATCTCTTCGTATGAAACGTAGCCGTAGCTTGGTGTGATATATCTCATGAACCGCTCGACCAAATTCAATCAAACTTTACAGAAACCATCGACATGATAGCCCAAATGTACCGTAGAATGGTTGGTTGTATTTGGTGGAGCCGGTCTCAAGTTATAAAGTAACACCAAAAATGTGCACTTATTTTTATATATATAGATTAAATCGTATTATAGTACTGCAAAATTCATCACAATTAAAAGTTCCTCTGCACAGCCGAAGACAGCGCAAGTTCTTACTAATAATGTGCGTCCTATTCCATCTCACTGGCAAACGTTGTACGAACAAAAAAAAAAACTTACCAACCCTTTATTGTAAATTACCAAAAAAATTTAAACGTTTTCCGTTAAATTGTTTACTGCAAGTGTTATTTTTAAATCTCATCTAAAAGGCTGCGGTGGGCGTCCACTTGTCCGACACTGCGTATGAGTAACATTATTTTACCAAAGCGTTGTATCGTGCGAAATGCCGACCACAGAAAAAACACGTCTGCTATAAATGCAATTAAAATATAATTTATACTGATGAACACAAAATGCATATATTGACATTTGTACATACATGCAAGAATACATATTTTAATCATAAATGTACAACATCAAAAGTTTACCTTTATACAATACATACATATCTACATTCGAGTACGAAAAAGCACTATGGCACATATCTTGCAGCAAAAAAATAAATAAATTTTAAAATGCTGATAAATGCCAAAAAACAGGCCGCAAGCATTTGTTTTTGTATGGTGTTGTCACATAAAAACAAACTAAAATGAAATAAAAAAATGTTTTTATTTATTACCATAATTTAATAAAAATGCGTAAAAATGTTTGCAAAGCCGAAAAGTATGTGTAATCCCTTACCATGGTGCTCGTATGTACGAGTATGTACGTATTACAAACACATTGTTTCAACATCAGCATAAGCACTTGACTTGACCCCACACGGTTATGTGAAAATGCAGCAAAAGCAGTTTTCCAGTCTTTATCATGGCTTTTTAAGCCATGGATAACGATCTTCTCATTGCTGTTACTGTCGCCCATTAAATGTGCTGTCAAACTGTCAGTCGGGGTATGCACCTGTTCTTTATTGTGTCCAGCACTCTATACTCCATCCATTCATTGTTTTGGTAATTTATTTTTTATTTATTGCACAATTCTTTCAGTTTTTTGCTGTTATTTAACTCATTCAATAATATTTATGTATGTGCATTCATTGATGTTATCCTTATATTATTTTAACTTGTATAGCCTCAATTCGCTACGGTCATCCTGGTGTGCCATGGTAGGTGTACTGTTGCCCAAACGGTACTCTGTTATATTTAATTTTTGAATTCTAAAAGAGTTTTCATTCTGAAGAGTTGCTCACTTTATTGTAATTAACCTGATGGTATTGTGCGGTTGCTTTTATCTCGCTGACATTTCTCTGCATACCAGGGGTCATGCTACTATTGTGTGATATACGTTATGTGTACGTATATATACATATAGACATTTCTTTGTATTCGTATAAACCGATTTTTAATATATGCGCGTATTCGAGGATACAATAGCACTTTTACCAAAAATTATTATTTTCAGTTTAAATAAAATATATCAAAATAAAACAAGTAAGGACCTTCTCTAATGCCTTATTGTTTTCACGAATGTAACATTATTATAAACTGAATTATTATTTTATAGGTTGTTGGTCAGAGAACGTAAAGGGACTTAATATAGATAAAGCAATTGTAAAACAGAATTCTTCTACATTTTTATACTCAGCTGAGCAGAGCTCACAGAATATATTAACTTTGATTGGATAACGGTTGTTTGTACAGGTGTAAAGGAATCGGGATAGATATAGACTTCCATATATCAAAACTATCAGTGTCGAAAAAAAATTGATTGAGCCATGTCCGTCCGTCCGTCCGTCCGTTCGTCCGTCCGTTAACACGACAACTTGAGTAAATTTTGAGGTATCTTGATGAAATTTGGTATGTAGGTTCCTGGGCACTCATCTCATATCGCTATTTAAAATGAACGATATCGGAATATAACCACGCCCACTTTTCCGATATCGAAAATTTCGAAAAACCGAAAAAGTGCCATAATTCATTACCAAAAACGGCTAAAGCGATGAAACTTGGTAGGTGAGTTGAACTAATTAGGGAAAATAGAAAATTGGTAAAATTTTGGACAATGGGCTTGGCAACGCCCACTTTTAAAAGAAGGTAATTTAAAAGTTTTGCAAGCTGTAATTTGGCAGTGGTTAAAGGTATCATGATGAAATTTGGCAGGAGCATTACTCCTATTACTGTATGTATGTTTAATAAAAATTAGCAAGATCGGAGAACGACTACGCCCACTTTAAAAGAAACATTTTTTTATAGTCAAATTTAAAAAAAAGTTAATATCTTTACAGTATATAAGTAAATTATGTCAACATTCAACTCCAGTAATGATACGGTGCGACAAAATGCAAAAATAAATAAAGGTTTCAAAATGGGCGTGTCTCCGCCCTTTTTCGTTTAATTTGTCTAGGATAGATTTAATGCCATAATTCGAACAAAAATTTACCAATCCTTGTGAAATTTTTGCAGGGGCTTAGATTCTAGGAGGATAACTTATTTATGTGAAAAAGGGTGGAATCGGTTGAAGCCACGCCCAGTTTTTATACACAGTCGACCATCTGTCCTTCTGCTCGGCCGATAACACGATAACTTAAGCAAAAATCGATATATCTTTACTAAAATAAGTTCACGTACTTATCTGAACTCACCTTATCTTGGTGTAAAAAATGGTCGAAATCAGACTATGACCACGCCCACTTTTCCGATATCGAAAATTACGAAAAATGAAAAAATGCCATAATTCTATACCAAATTCGAAAAAAGGGGTGAAACATTGTAATTGGATTGGTTTATTGACGCAAAATATAACTTTAGAAAAATACTTTGTAAAATGGGTGTGACACCTACCATATTAAGTAGAAGAAAATGAAAAAGTTTTGCAGGGCGAAAACAAAAGCCCTTGGAATCTGGGCAGGAATACTGTTTGTGGTATTACATATATAAATAAATTAGCGGTATCCATCAGATGATGTTCTGGGTCACCCTGTTCCACATTTTGGTCGATATCTCGAAAACGTCTTCACATATACAACTACCACCACTCCCTTTTAAAACCCTCATTAACACCTTTCAGTTGATACTCATATCGTACAAACAAATTCTAGAGTCAGGCCTGGTCCACCTTGATGGCGATATCCCTAAATGGTGTTCACCTATAGAACTATGGCCCACTCCCTCTTAAAACACTCTTTAATACCTTCCATTTTATACACATGTCATACAAACACATTTCTGGGTTACCCTAGGTTCATTTTCCTACATGGTGATTTTCTCTTATTTTGTCTCCATAGCTCTAAGCTGAGTATGTAATGTTCTGTTACACCCGAACTTAGCCTTCCTTACTTGTTCTTATGTAATAATGAAATGAGTGTTTTGAAGAGGCTATTTCGACTTCGCGGTTTGCAGAAAAAATCGGAGAAAGGCAGTAGATAAACAATTTCAATCTAAGTCTGAATGAAAAGTTGTGCCATGGTGCGAATAACTTTTTTATAACTTCTAAACTGCATACAAATAAATCCTTCAGGGGCATGCAAAATATTTTCGTTTTCTTATCATGCTCCTAATTGCACACGATAAGGTGAAATTAAACTAACAATCGAATTTTAAAAACCCTACAAAAAAAATCACCACATTGATCCAAGCCAAGTACTGTACTTTAGTACTGCTAAGACTTTTTACAAGTACATATAATAAGCTGCAGTTCTGCTCCAGGACTTTTCATGCCCTCGTCAGCTTTAAAAATTTTTTTCAAGAAATATCAAACTTTTATACCAACGAATAAGACGGTAAGACAATTAACAGCTTATTTATCAGTATTGGTTTTAAATATTTTTTGGGATTTTATTTTGAGAATATTTGTGATAAGATGTTTATATAGAATATATGAAAATTGTAACCATCGGCTGGATTTTTCAAAAAATAACTTTTGATTTGTAATGAGAGACCGGAAGATCGCCCACGAACGAAATTCCACTTAAAATCCCAAGTTAAAAAATATTAGGTAGCAGGAAAAAGGGGAAATAATTCAACAATTTAAGTTTAAGCTTTGAGTTTAATGCATAGCTTAACGACGTACTTGTTACGCAGAGTCCGTTCATCGTAAATCGTACCAAAAAGTCTATACATTTAATCACCCACCTCTATTTCAATCCCTCTCCCTTACTGAATCTTTATGTCCTCCTAACACTTTATATGACTCCCTCTTTACCTGCTTCCAAATGTCGGTGTTGTTAGAAATACTTTCTGGACTTGAGCGTTTTCGTTGATTCGCTTATCAGAGTAGAGCTTATGGCACGATATTAACAAGTCTATTTGCTCATTGAATTCCAACTCTTTTCGTCTAAATATTGATCAAATCTTAGAGACTAGATGTGATATTATATTTAAAGATATTCAATACAAAGACAATTGTGAATCTATGACTTTTTGTATAATTTGGGAAAAATATAAACAACGTCACATCAGGGCGGAGAAGGTGACATCCATTTCCAATAAAATAAATCTCTTCAAAGCCTTTTTACCAGGAGTGGGATTGGAACTCGCACTCCTACGATGGTTGAAGTGTTACGTCATGCCTTAGTTGTTTGTAAACTTTATCCCAATTGCCTTTTTTGCATATTTTATTCTTTTGCACACAGGGCCGGCTCTACCATATACGCGAACTACGCGACCGCCTAGGGCACCAAGTTCTAGGGGGCACAAAATTAAAACACTTTTGTACTAAAAATCCTTTTTGTAAAAAAAAAAGAAATTTTGTAGCGGCCCTATATTTAGTTTCATTAAAAAAAATTTAATTTTCACCTTAGTTATATTTTACAACACAACTTGCCTGGTTCCATGCCCAATTTAGTATTTTGTTGACGATATCAATGTCGGTTGCGAGTGGCGAGCGTAGTTTTTCGAAGCTGAAATTAATCAAAACGTACTTGCGTTCGACCATGACTCAAGAAAGGCTTGTCGGTTTAGCATTGCTATCAGTACAGCAGGAAATTTACCAAATATTACATTTAAGTAAAATTATATCTCCTTTCTCTGAGCTGCAGGCGCGGAAAATGAAGTTTTAGTAAACTCTAAGATAATCAAAAATACTTTTGTGTGTTATATTTTCGTTGTTTTGTTAAAAAAAAAAAAATATATATTTAATATGCAAAAGAAACATTTTTTTTTTTATTGACACTAAGTTTGAATTAAATATTTCTGATCTCTAATTTTCTGATCTCCAATTCCTTTGTACAAATACGGGCGAAAGGGCCGCAAATAATAACTCCCCTAGGGTCCCAAATTCTCTTGAGCAGGCCCTGTTTGCACAGTACATACTTTGTATGTAACCACATGTTAAAATTATGCTTTTTGTTAGTGGCGGTTTCAAAGAAATCGGTATTTGATTTGTTATATTTATAAAAATACAAAGAATTGACTAATGTTGTCTGTTTGTATGAATTAAGCGGGGATTGCCCTTTTTGCTTTTAAACGTATGAAAACATTTATTTTGAAGCAATTTTTAATTTTATATATAAACTATCAGACCCGGTAGAAGTTGTTCTGCCCTAAATTTGGTCTATCTGCATACATTTTAATAAGCTTTTTCCGTCTAACTCTGCCCTCTCCCCCCCCCCCCCCCCGACCTCTTCACTTTTTCCTAATCATTTTGTTCACTCCTCCCTCCGTCTTTTTCGCTTCATCTATCTCCATCTTCGCCTCATTCTAACTCTTTCTCAGTCTCCTTCTCCTTCACTCTTTTATCTTCTCTCAAGTTTTTCTCATTCTCATTCATCCCTTATTGCCAGTCCCAGAGGGTGGTATGTATTTTGTTCCAGTCCCACTCCGAATCTCAGTCCCAGTCCTAGCCCTAATCCCAGTCCCAGTCCGTCTCTGGTCTACTTCCCGGAAAAAAGGATCGTAAATACTAAAATAGGCAATTTTGTATACCAAATTTCAGGCAAATCGAATAGGACGTATGTAAATAGGTATGTGGCTATTATTAATTCATGTCTTTATTTCGGCTTCGCATGCATATTTATCAGTTTTGCCAGGTTGATGCGACTTATTCGAATATCACAATGAAAATTACTTTAAAGCTCTCAGCAACTGCTTTAATTTGATATCCGTATTACACACACATTGTGGGGGTATCTGGGCCACGTTTTGGCCTATATCAGGAGACCCTGGTCACCAATAGGTACGAAAACTACCCTGTACTAAAGCAGACATCGACAACTTTCATTTTGTATCCATATTGTATAAACACTGTCTAGGCGTTCGCGGGCATGTTTTGGCCTATATATCGAGACCCTAGTCACTAAAGCACACATCAACAGCTTTCATTGGTTATCCATATTCTATAAGCATATTCTAGGGGTACCCGGGTCCACGTTATGGACTATATCGCGAGACCCTATCCGTCGATCGCAACCAAACCTACGCAAAAACCACCGCGTGTGGTATACGCAACTTATGTGAAAGTTTGAACAAAATCGACCTACATATCTCTTCAAACACCGGCGACCAACTAACACACATTCTAGCCTTTCTTTTTATACCTTTCATGAAAATGAAATGGTATATTAATTTCGTCACAAATCCCAAAATTGTAAGTCCTTAAAGGAAAATAGATAGACCCACCAATAAGTATACCGAAATAATCAAGATTAAGAGCTGAGTTGATTTAGCCATGTCCGTCTGCCCGTCTGTCGGTCTTTCTGTTTATATGCAAACTAGTCCCTCAATTTTTGAGATATCGTGATAAATTTGGTGAGCGGGTGTATTTAGGTGTTCGATTAGACATTGTCGGAATCGGCCGGATCGGACCACTATAGCATATATCCTCCATACAACCGATTTTTCAGAAAAAGAGGATTTTTGTCATATCTTCCTCAACTTATCAGATTGAAGCCTCAAACTTCACCATATGCTTTCGTATATTGCACGTCTGAAAAAATGGGTAAGATTGGTCGTATATATAGCATATATCCCCCACAACCGATTTTTCAGATAAGAAACTTTTCGTAATTACTGCCCCATTTAAAAGCTAGAGGGTTCAAATTTCGAGGAATGCTTACGTATATAGCATATATTATAGATCGGTGGTATATCTTAATATATAAAAATCACATGTCGCTATGTTTGGGGCCAATGGACTCCTAAACTACTGAACCGATTTTGAATTTGTTTTGCACACCGTGTGTAGTTTGATCCACCTTGAAATAGAGGATAGGTTATATCTTAGTTTATAGTCGCAATATTATTTTATTGCATTTTTGTTTATTTGTTTATACGTAATAATAAAATATTACGTATACGCACCGGTACTCACATTCTCAGGGGTACGGGTATACTTCCGTGTAATTGGTAGGTGTTTAATTAAACAACGTGCTTATCAATAAAAAATATTATAGTGAATTATATCAAGTATAGCACATCACCAGGCCCGCCGAGAGCGTGCGGGTTTCTGAGGGGCCTGCGATTTAGAGGTACTATGACTTTTTTTTTAATTCAGGAGAGTCTTTAGTTGTTCCATGTGCAATTTTTAAGCCGAATTTCAAAAGCAACTAAAACCTGCATTTCGTTTTAATATTATAGTGAAGTGTGAAAAATAAAAATCTATATATATAAAAAGAAAGGCTAAAATGTGTGTTAGTTGGTTGCCGGTGCTTGAAGAGATGCGTCGGTCGATTTTGTTCAAACTTTCACGCAAGTTGCGTAAACCTCACTCGGTGGTTACTACATAGGTTTGGTTGCGATCGACGTACAGGGTCTCGAGATATAGGCTAAAACGTGGGCCAGTGAATGCCTAGACAGTGTTTATACAATATGGATATCAAATGAAAGCTGTTGATGAGTGCTTTAGTACAGAGAAATATATTATCCAAAGAAGGACTGGGACTGCGATTAGGACTAGGACTTAGGCTAGGATGCAGAAGAATGAGAAGAAATTGAGAGAAGAGAAAAGAGAGAAGGAGATTGAGGAAGAGATAGAATGAGACGAAGATGGAGATAGATGAAGCGAAAAATACGGAGGGAGGAATGAATAAAAGGATTAGGAAAAAGTGAAGAGGGGGGAGGGCGAGTCAGACGGACAATTATGAATCTATGACTTTTTGTATAATTTGGGAAAAATATAAACAACGTCACATCAGGGCGGAGAAGGTGACATCTATTTCCAATATACCTTGTAAATCTCTTCAAAGCCTTTTTACCAGGAGTGGGATTGGAACTCGCACTCCTACGATGGTTGAAGTGTTACGTCATGCCTTAGTTGTTTGTAAACTTTATCCCAATTGCCTTTTTTGCATATTTTATTCTTTTGCACACAGGGCCGGCTCTACCATATACGCGAACTACGCGACCGCCTAGGGCACCAAGTTCTAGGGGGCACCAAATTAAAACACTTTTGTACTAAAAATCCTTTTTGTAAAAAAAAAAGAAATTTTGTAGCGGCCCTATATTTAGTTTCATTAAAAAAAATTTAATTTTCACCTTAGTTATATTTTACAACACAACTTGCCTGGTTCCATGCCCAATTTAGTATTTTGTTGACGATATCAATGTCGGTTGCGAGTGGCGAGCGTAGCTTTTCGAAGCTGAAATTAATCAAAACGTACTTGCGTTCGACCATGACTCAAGAAAGGCTTGTCGGTTTAGCATTGCTATCAGTACAGCAGGAAATTTACCAGAAATTACATTTAAGTAAAATTATATCTCCCTTCTCTGAGCTGCAGGCGCGGAAAATGAAGTTTTAGTAAACTCTAAGATAATCAAAAATACTTTTGTGTGTTATATTTTCGTTGTTTTGTTAAAAAAAAAAAATATATATATTTAATATGCAAAAGAAACATTTTTTTTTTTATTGACACTAAGTTTGAATTTAATATTTCTGATCTCTAATTTTCTGATCTCCAATTCCTTTGTACAAATACGGGCGAAAGGGCCGCAAATAATAACTCCCCTAGGGCCCCAAATTCTCTTGAGCAGGCCCTGTTTGCACAGTACATACTTTGCATGTAACCACGTGTTAAAATTATGCTTTTTGTTAGTGGCGGTTTCAAAGAAATCGGTATTTGATTTGTTATATTTATAAAAATACAAAGAATTGACTAATGTTGTCTGTTTGTATGAATTAAGCGGGGATTGCCCTTTTTGCTTTTAAACGTATGAAAACATTTATTTTGAAGCAATTTTTAATTTTATATATAAACTATCAGACCCGGTAGAAGTTGTTCTGCCCTAAATTTGGTCTATCTGCATACATTTTAATAATACATACCACCCTCTGGGACAGGCAATAAGGGATGCAGAAGAATGAGAAGAAATTGAGAGAAGAGAAAAGAGAGAAGGAGATTGAGGAAGAGATAGAATGAGACGAAGATGGAGATAGATGAAGCGAAAAAGACGGAGGGAGGAATGAATAAAAGGATTAGGAAAAAGTGAAGAGGGGGGAGGGCGAGTCAGACGGAAAAAGCTTATTAAAATGTATGCAGATAGGCCAAATTTAGGGCAGGACAACGTCTGCCGGGTCTGCTAGTCTATATATATAAAAAGAAGTGTACATTTTGATTGTCACTCCATAACTCGAGAACGGCTCGACAGATTGCTGTGAAATTTTTAGGAAAGATACAGGAAGGAGAGGTGATGGTTAGTTGATTTTGAAATCCCAAATCGGTTTAGCCATCTAATATCTAATCTAATATATATTATAAATGGGAAAGTTTGGATGTTTAGATGTTTGGATGTTTGGATGTTTGTCCAGACGTTTGTTTTTGTGACTCAATGACGCAAGAACGGCTGGACCGATTTGGATGAAATTTTGCACACAAATAGCCAATAGTCTAAAAGGATCTACCAGCTATATATTTTTGAAAAGGGCGTGGTCCCCGCCCCTAGGAACAGTTATAATTTAATTATTACATTTTTTCGTCTTTGCGACTGAATCACGCCAGAATGGCTACACGGATTTTGATGAAATTTGGGACACAGACAATAGTCTACTAGCGAAATTTTTTTCGAACATGGAAAGGGGGGTGGGGTTCCCACGACCCCTTCGAACAATTACTTTTTAATTATTTTTACACATTATTACTTTACGTATACGGGCCTTCACCAATATTACAGACTCAATGGGTCAAATAAATCGAGGGCTTACAAAATGAGCAGTGACACCCTCCGCCTCCATCTCCCCCTTCTCTCTTCCTCTGGTGTAAAATCTATAAATTGTTATAACTCAACATACATTTTCTCCTACATCAATAGTTTTTGGTATCTGGTACATACAGATCGAGATCTAAACAATTTTGGAAAAACGATCAGTGGTCCTCTTCTTCTCCTCCCGCCATCCGCCCTCCTTCAATTGTTTTTATTAGCACGCTTTTATTAGCTTTACCTGTATGTTTCTATGTAACTTTTCATTCGCTCCAATGCGCCTGCTGCCTTATTAACATGGTTTTATAATTAGCTTCACCTTATTTGTAATCCCGTAACGGTCATATGGAGACCCTTCCGGGATCATTTCTGGATGGTTTTCGGGATCGGTCCGGGATCCCGCCGGGGTAATTTCGTGACTATTTTGGGATCATTTTGGGACCCTTCCGGGATCATTTCTGTATAGTTTTCGGCATCCGTCCGGGATCCCGTCGGGGTTATTTTGGGACATTTTCGGGACTATTCCGGAATCATTTCGGGATTATTTCGCGATAATTTGGGAACCCTTTCGGCATCATTTCTGGATGGTTTTCGGGATCCGTCCCGGATCTCATCGAGGTCATTTGGGGACTTTTTCGGGATCATTTGGGGGCTCTTCCGGCATCATTTCTGGATGGTTTTCGGGATCCGTCCTCGATCTCGTCGGGGTCATTTGTGGACTTTTTCGGGATCATTTGGGGGCTCTTCCGGCATCATTTCTGGATGGTTTTCTGGAACCGTCCGGGATCCTATCGGGGTCATTACGGGACTTCTTCGCGACTAATACGGGATCATTTGGGAACCCTTTCGGCATCATTTCTGGATGGTTTTCGGGATCCGTCCGGGATCCCGTCGGGCTCATTTCGAGACTTTTTCGCGACTAATACGGGATCATTTGGGAACCCTTTCGGCAACATTTCTGGATGGTTTTCGGGATCCGTGCGATCATTTGAGGACCTTTCCGGCATCATTTCTGGATGTTTTCGGGATCCTTTCGGGGTCCCATCAAGGTCATTTCGGAACTTTTTCGGCAACATTTAAGATTGGTCTTCAGGATTCGTCCGGGATCCCGTCAGGGTAATTTCTGGACTTTTCCGAGACTATTTCGGGATCATTTTGGGACCCTCCCAAGATCATTTCTGGATGGATTTCGGGATCTGTCCGAGATGTCGTCAGGGTCATTTTGGGACTATTGGTGATCATTTGAGGACCTTTCCGGCATCACTTCTGCATGGTTTTCGGTATCCGTTCAGGATCCCGTCGGAATAATTGCGGGACTTCTTCGGGATCATTTGGGTCCCTTCCGGCATCATTTCTGGATGGTTTTTGGGATTCGTCCGTCATCCCGTCGGGGTCATGTCGGGACTTTTTCTCGACTAATACGGGATCATTTGCGGGCCCTTTCGGCATCATTTCTAGATAGTTGTCGGGATCCGTTCGGGATCCCGTCAGGGTCTTTTCGGAACTATTAGGAGATCATTTGAGGACCTTTCCGACATCATTTCTGGATGTTTTTCGGGATCCTTTCGGGGTCCCGTCAGGGTCATTTCGGGACTTTTTCGGGATCATTTAAGGATGGCTTTCAGGATTCGTTCGGGAACCCGTAAGGGTAATTTCTGGACTTTTCGGAGACTATTTCGGGATCATTTTGGGATCTTCCCAAGATCATTTCTGGATGGATTTCGGGATCAATCCGGGATGCCGTCAGGGTCATTTTGGGACTATTAGGTGATCATTTGAGGACCTTTCCGGCATCACTTCTGGATGGTTTTCGGTATCCGTTCAGGATCCCGTCGGAATCATTGCGGGACTTTTTGGGGATCATTTGGGGTCCCTCCCAAGATCATTTCTGGATGCATTTCGGGATCTGTCCGGGATCCCGTCAGGGTCATTTAAGGATGAGTTCGAGATCCCCTCAGGGTCATTTCGGGACTTCTTCGGGACTATATCGGGATCATTCCTGGATGGTTTATGGGATCCGTCCAGGATCCCTTAAGGGTATTTTCGGAACAATTAGGTGATCATTTGAAGATCTTTCCGGCATCACTTCTGGATGATTTTCTGTATCCGTTCGGGATCCCGTCGGAATCAATGCGGGACTTTTTCGGAATAATTTGGGATCCCTTCTGGCATCATTACTGGATGGTTTTCGGGATTTGTCCGGGATCTCGTCTGGGTTATTTCGGGACCTTTTCGGGGCTAATACGGGATCATTTGGGGATCCTCTAGGGGTTGTTTCGTGACTTTTTCTGTTTTCTTTCGGGATCATTTGGGGACCCTTCCGGCATAATTTCTTGATGGTTTGCCGGATCCATCAGGGTCATTTCGGGACCATTTTGGGATCATTTGAGGACCCTTCCGAGATCATTTCTGGATCCGTCGGGATGCCGTAGGAGCAATTTCGAGATTTTTTGTTACTTTTCCGGGATAGTTTTTGGACCCTTCCGGGATCATTTCTGGATCTGTGCGGGATTCCATATGGGTAATTTCCGGACTATTTCGGGATCATTTTGGGACCCTTCCGGAATCAATGCTGTATGGTTTTTGCGATCCGTCGTGGATCCCCTCAGAGCCATTTCGGAACTTTTTCTGGAGTATGTCGGGATAATTTAGGGACCCTTTCTGGATATTTTCTGGATGGTTTTTGAGATGCGCCCGGGAGCCCGTCAGGGTCATATCGGAACCTTTTCGGGATCATTTTTGAACACCTTCAGGGATCATTTCTGTGTGCTTCTCTGGATACGTCTAGAATCGTGTCGTTGTCATTTCGGGTTTTTTGGGACTATTCCGGGAACTTTTGGAGACCCTTTCGGGGCATTTCTGGATGGTTTTCGGGATCCGTCCGTGATAGCGTGGCGGTCATTTCGTAGCTTTTTCTGGATAATTTCGGTATCATTTGGGATCCTATCAGGTTATCAGCTCATTTAGTTCTTTTTATACTCAGTTGAGGAGAGCTCACAGAGTATATTAAGTTTGATTGGATAACGGTTGGTTGTACATATATAAAGGAATCGAGATAGATATAGACTTCCATATATCAAAATAATCAGGATCGAAAAAAAATTTGATTGAGCCATGTCCGTCCGTCCGTCCGTCTGTTAACACGATAACTTGAGTAAATTTTGAGGTATCTTGATGAAATTAGGTATGTAGGTCCCTGAGCACTCATTTCAGATCGATATTAAAAATGAACGATATCGGACTATAACCACGCCCACTTTTTCGATATCGAAAATTTCGAAAAACCGAAAAAGTGCGATAATTCATTACAAAAGACAGATAAAGCGACGAAGCTTAGTAGATGAGTTGAACTTATGACGCAGAATAGAAAATTAGTAAAATTTTGGACAATAGGCGTGGCACCGCCCACTTTTAAAAGAAGGTAATTTAAAAGTTTTGCAAGCTGTAATTTGGCAGTCGTAGAAGATATCATGATAAAATTTGGCAGGAACGTTACTGCTATTACTATATGTACGCTTAGTAAAAATTACCAAAATCGGAGAAGGACCACGCCCACTTTTAAAACAATTTTTTTTTTTTAAGTAAAATTTTAACAAAAAATTCAATATCTTTACAGTATATAAGTAAATTATGTCAACATTCAACTCCAGTAATGATATGGTGCAACAAAATACAAAAATAAAAGAAAATTTCAAAATGGGCGTGGCTCCGCCCTTTTTGATTTAATTTGTCTAGTATACTTTTAACGCCATAAGTCGAACAAAAATTACCAATCCTTTTGAAATTTGGTAGGGGCATAGGTTTTATGACGCTAACTGTTTTCTGTGAAAATGGGCGAAATCGGTTGATGCCACGCCCAGTTTTTATACACAGTCATCCGTCTGTCCTTCCGCATGGCCGTTAACACGATAACTTGAGCAAAAATCGACATATCTTTAATGAACTTAGTCCACGTGCTTACTTGAACTCACTTTATCTTGGTATGAAAAATGAACGAAATCCGACTATGACCACGCCCACTTTTTCGATATAGAAAATTAGGAAAAATGAAAAAAATGCCATAATTTTTTACCAAATACGAAAAAAGGGATGAAATATGGTAAGGTAATTGGATTGACGCGAAATATAACTTTAGAAAAAACTTTATAAAATGGTTGTGACACCTACCATATTAACTAGAAGAAAATGAAAAAGTTCTGCAGGGCGAAATAAAAACCCTTAAAATTTAAAATCTTGGCAGGTAGTACATATATAAATAAATTAGCGGTATCCAACAGATGATGTTCTGGGTCACCCTGGTCCACATTTTGGTCGATATCTGGAAAACGCCTTCACATATACAACTACCACCACTCCCTTTTAAAACTCTCATTAATACCTTTAATTTGATACCCATATCGTACAAACTCATTCTAGAGTCACCCCTGGTCCACCTTTATGGCGATATCTCGAAAAGGCGTCCACCTATATAACTAAGCCCCACGCCCTTTTAAAATACTCATTAACACCTTTCATTTGATACCCGTATCGTACAAACATATTCTAAAGTCACCCCTGGTCCCCCTTTATGGCGATATCTCGAAAAGGCGAACACCTATAGAACGAAGGCCCACTCCCTTTTAAAAATATTCATTAACACCTTTCATTTGATACCCATATTGTACAAACAAAGTCTAGAGTCACCCCTGGTCCACCTTTATTGCGATACCCCGAAAAGGCGTCCACCTATAGAACTAAGGCGCACTCCCTTTTAAAATACTCATTAACTCCTTTCGTTTGATACCCATATTGCACAAAAGAATTCTAAAGTCACCCCTGGCCCACCTTTAAGGCGATATCTCGAAACGGCGTCCACCTATGGAACTAAGGATTACTCCCTTTCAAAATACTCATTAACACCTTTCTTTTGATACCCATATTGTACAAACAAATTCTAGGGTCACCCCTGCTCCACCTTTATGGCGATATCTCGAAACGACGTCCACCTATGGAACTAAGGATTAATCCCTTTTAAAATACTCAGTAACACCTTTCTTTTGATACCCATATTGTACAAACAAATTCTAGGGTCACCCCTGGTCCACCTTTATGGCGATATCTCGAAAATGCGACCACCTATACAACAACCACCACTCCCTTTTAAAACCCTCATTAATACCTTTAAATTTATACCCATATCGTACAAACACATTCTAGAGTCACCCGTGGTCCACCTTTATGGCGATATTTCGAAACGGCGTCCACCTATAGAACTAAGGCCCACTCCCTTTTAAAATACTCATTAACACCTTTCGTTTGATGCCCATATTGTACCAACAAATTCTAGGGTCACCCCTGGTCCACCTTTATGGCGATATCTCGAAACGGCGTCCACCTATGGAACCAAGGATTACTCCCTTTTAAAATACTCATTAACACCTTTCTTTTGATACCCATATTGTAAAAACAAATTCTAGGGTCACCCCTTGTCCACCTTTATGGCGATATCTCAAAACGGCGTCCACCTATGGAACTAAGGATTAATCCCTTTTAAAATACTCATTAACACCTTTCTTTTGATATCCATATTGTACAAACAAATTCTAGGGTCACCCCTGGCCCACCTTTATGGCGATATCTCGAAAATGCGACCACCTATACAACAACCACCACTCCCTTTTAAAACCCTCATTAATACCTTTAAGTTGATACCCATATCGTACAAACACGTTCTAGAGTCACCCCTGGTCCACCTTTATGGCGATATTTCGAAACGGCATCCACCTATAGAACTAAGGCCCACTACCTTTTAAAATACTCATTAACACCATTCGTTTGATGCCCATATTGTACAGACAAATTCTAGGGTCACCCCTGGTCCACCTTTGTGGCGATATCTCGAAACGGCGTCCACCTATGGAACTAAGGATTACTCCCTTTTAAAATACCCATTAACACCTTTCATTTGATACCCATATCGTACAAACGCATTCTAGAGTCAACCCTGATCCACCTTTATGGCTATATCTCTAAATGGCGTCCACCTATAGAACTATGGCCCACTACCTCTTAAAATACTCTTTAATGCCTTTTATTTTATACACATGTCATACAAACACATTCCAGGGTTTCCCTCGGTTCATTTTCCTACATGGTTATTTTCCCTTATGTTGTCACCATAGCTCTCAACTGAGTATGTAATGTTCGGTTACACCCGAACTTAACCTTCCTTACTTGTTTTTACTCAATTACAAAAATAAAATGCATTAGACAGAAAACAAAATTTAAACAGATAACTTGATAAGCAGGATAATGCGAATAGCCCATATATTTAAATTTTTCCTTGCGGATGGGGCCGCGGGTAAAGGCTAGTATATATATAAAAATCAAATTCTGTGTGTGTGTGTGTTCGCTATGGAAACGTATTTCCCACACATCAATCATCACCAAATTTCGGTTATGGCTTCCTTCGATCAACCGGAATGTTTTAGGCTAAAAATAATTTCGATATATAAAAGGGGCGTGGCACCTCCCATACAAATGTAATCTTTGGTACTGCATACCTTTGAAGTTATACATGCCAGAACAATGAAATTCAATGAGGAGTTATATGAGGTCAATCCCTAACACTACCAAGAAAATGCGGAATTGGGAAAAAGGGGGCGTGGCACCTCCCATACAAATGGAATCTTTGGTCCTGCATACCTGTGAAGGTATACATGCCAGAACATTGAAATTCAGTAAGGAGTTATATGAGGTCAATCCCTAACACCACCAAGAAAAGGCGGCATTGAGAAAAAGGGGCGTGGTACCTCCCATTCAAATGGAATTTTTGGTACTGCATAACTTTGAAGGTATACATGCCAGAACATTGAAATTCAGTAAGGAGTTATATGAGCTCAATCCCTAACACCACCAAGAAAATGCGGAATTGGGAAAAAGGGGGCGTGGAACCTCCCATTCCAATGGAATCTTTGGTACTGGATAACTTTCTAGGTATACATGCCAGAGCATTGAAATTCTGTAAGGAGTTATTTGAGGTCAATCCCTAACACCACCAAGAAAATATGGAATTGGGAAAAGGGGGCGTGGCACCTTCCATACAAATGGAACATATTATACTGCATATATCTGGATGTCGTAATGGTAGGATAATTAAAATTGGTAAGGAGCTATGTGACGTTAAGTCCTAAAACGTCCAGTAAAATGTGGAATGGGGAAAAACTATGGCTGCCGTACAAACTTTAATTATTTTAACACCTAAAGTTTGACTGTATTGTTGAGTCTAGCTGTTATGCCTTTTGGACGTTTAGTAAACTGCCGCTGTTAAAAAAATTGTTTAGCTTCAGTCTATCTACATCTTCTATACAAATCAAATTCTGTGTGTGTTTCCCTGTGAAAACGTGTTTGCTATACTTCGATCATCACCAAATTTTTGCTCGAATTTCCTTCGATCAAGACGAAAGTTTTCCATATTTCAGAATTAAGAATTTTAAATTTAAATGTTTTTTGTTTTTTGGCTATGCGAAAAAACTATCTTAGCTCCCAAAAATGATCATGTTAACAAAATCAATGATCGCTTTCAAAATCAATTTCCTGGTGAAGTGACGAAATATAAATCGATCGAAACAGTTACAGATGAAGATAAAATTTTGAATTATCCTAATGAATTTCTATACTCCTAAGAACCAAAAGGAATGCCTGCGCATATATCAACTTTGAAAATTGGCTCTCCAGTTATGCTTCTTCGGAATGTAATTAAAACAACAATCATCAGCGGTAAAAGCAATACAATAATATAAAATAAGCTACAATAAGATACAAGAATAAAATGTTTTAGAAGAAATTTTCACCAAATATGCGTACAAAATTCAAATCAATTTACAGAACAATAAATTAAATTATCAACAAACAAAACTGAAAAAATAACGCAACATCCATTCGATCTCGGGCGTTACAATGTGCGCCTGGTAAAGCTAGTATAGTATATATCTCATACAGTCGATTGTTCAGATAAGAAATTTTCGCAATATCTGCCCCACTTTAACAGCTAGAAGCTTCAATTTTCACCAAATGCTTACGTATAGAGCATATATTGATGTTTGAAAAAATCATAGAGATCGGCGGTATATACAGTATATATCTCATACAACCGATTGTTCAGATAAGAAACTTTTCGCAATATCTGCCCCCCAGCTAGGAGCTTCAATTTTCACCAAATGCTTACGTATATGGCATATGTTGTTGTTTAAAAAATCATAGAGATCGGTGGTATATACAGTATATATCTCATACAACCGATTGTTCAGATAAGAAAATTTTCGCAATATCTGCCCCATTTTAACAGCTAGAAGCTTTAAGTTTCACCAAATGCTTACGTATAGAGCATATATTGTTGTTTGAAAAAATCATAGAGATCGGTGGTATATGCAGTATATATCTCATACAACCCATTGTTCAGATAAGAAATTTTCGCAATATCTGCCCCATTTTAACAGCTAGAAGCTTCAATTTTCACCAAATGCTTACGTATAGAGCATATATTGTTGTTTGAAAAAATCATAGAGATCGGTGGTATATACAGTATATATCTCATACAACCGATTGTTCAGATAAGAAACTTTTCGCAATATCTGCCCCCCAGCTAGGAGCTTCAATTTTCACCAAATGCTTACGTATATGGCATATATTGATGTTTGAAAAAATCATAGAGATCGGTGGTATATACAGTATATATCTCATACAATCGATTGCTCAGATAAGAAATTTTCGCAATATCTGCCCCATTTTAACAGCTAGAAGCTTCAATTTTCACCAAATGCTTACGTATAGAGCATATATTGTTTTTTGAAAAAATCATAGAGATCGGTGGTATATACAGTATATATCTCATACAACCGATTGTTCAGATAAGAAACTTTTCGCAATATCTGCCCCATTTTAACAGCTAGAAGCTTGAATTTTCACCAAATGCTTACGTATATGTGAGATTTTACAACATGCGCTTCAACTAAAAAAACAGAAGCGGCTTACTTCTGTTTTCACAATGCGTGGAGCTGTGTATGTGCGTACTCACCAACAAGGCGAAGCAGTTAAAATTAATGACATGAGAGCGCTGACTGAATTGCACTAGAAGAGAAATTATGAAAATATGTACATATGTGTGATGCAATATTTATATTTAATACAGTATGCTAATGCAATGTTTCACTCCCTACTTTTTAGTCTATTGTCAATTTATATTGTTTCTTGTTCTTTGTTTATCACTCTCACCTTACTTTTTCGCTCTAATTTTTCATACTGCTTTGTTGAGCACATTTTGCTCGTTTGTTATGTTAATGGGTGATTTGACCAATGATTGTGCTGACGGTGGGCATGCGAGGTGTATTTTGGGCCAAATATTCAAAATACGCAAAACCTTAATACTGTTTTCACACAGAAACTTAATGATCTCATTTCACCTGCTAATGAAATCGTAAATTTTTTGCTTTCACACAGAAGTAACTGCTCGATTAGTATGAAGGATGAGGCAGACAATCATGGCGGAACGATACAAGGTGGGAGCATGGTGGCATACCTACAAACAAAAAAAATTCCATGTACTTGTAAATTCGATGGACAAATGTCAAAATCGTACTGCGCCGGTAGTTGATGTATCAAATCAAATAAAAAATGTTATAATCAGCTGTTCGATGCGGCCACCTTGTATCGTTCCGCCATGCAGACAATGACATTTGCTTTGAAAACTAAGAAGGGGAAACGGAAGCGGAACGATGCCAACAGAGTTGCATTGTGCTTTTGACTTCATTAGGGGAAAGTTGAGCTCAATAAGCGTCTTAATGTAGAAAACTGCCTTTATTATTCAATAAGCCGTCTGTGTGAAAACAGTATAAATATCTGCCATTTGAATTCTCGTAGTCTCACGGCTGCGAAGTTAGATTATCTTTCATATATATTTGATGATAACGTTATTGATTTAATTTGTATTACTGAGACCTGGTTCAGATG
This sequence comes from Eurosta solidaginis, assembly GCF_040869045.1. Classification (NCBI taxonomy): domain Eukaryota; kingdom Metazoa; phylum Arthropoda; class Insecta; order Diptera; family Tephritidae; genus Eurosta; species Eurosta solidaginis. The sequence continues at coordinate 135,841,354 of NC_090322.1, forward strand.
ATCACTCCTATAAAATGGGTAATTATGTACTATTGAGAAACGACAGAAAGGGCAATGTTCGCGGTGGAGGAGTTGCTATATATTGCAAAGGTGTTTTAAATCCTAGAATAGTGTATCAGTCAGAACTTGGAAGTGAAGTGGAAAGCATTTTTATTGAGATAAGCGACACTCGGACAAAGTGTTTCGTTGCCTGTGTTTACAACCATAACAGGTCCAATGACCTAACTTACTTATTTCAGAAGTTGACTGAGTTTTCTCTAAGTTATGAGCACGTTATTATTTGCGGTGATTTTAATATAGATATTCTTAGTAGTAACTCCCGTAGTAAGTCCATCATAGATAGCTTTGAATCGTGTGATTTACACATTATAAATCAATTCGCGACCTGTTTTGCTCCCAACAGTAAACCTAGTCTGCTAGACCTGGTATGTGTTAATAATGTCAATTTCGTAAATCATTTTGACCAACTTCCCATGGAAGGCATTTCTGACCATGAAATGCAGATATTAGCGTATGACATGGAATTTAATACTAAAGAATCTGGCTTTGAATTAACATATAGGAACTACAACGGTGTTAACTTAGAAGTTCTAAATGAAGAGGCCTCTCGTCTGGATTGGAGAGGATGTGTGTATTTTTCTACGTTAGATGAAAAATTGCAATATTTTTATAACATTGTTAATTACCTCTTTAATGCACATGTTCCCCTAAAAACCATAAAAGTTCAAAGCCACAAGAAGCCGTGGTTTACAGCGGAAATTTTAAATTTAATAAAAAAGCGTGGGAGAGCGTACAGGGAGTGGAAGCGATCTCAAAATGCAATCCATTGGGAAGCTTACCGCGTTTTGCGAAATCGGGTTAATTTTTGCATCCGCGATGCTAAGGTAGCTTATCTGAATGCTAAGTTTGATACTAATTTACCTCCTAGAATGATTTGGAAAAATCTTCGTTCCTTAGGAGAATCCAAAAAAGATCGTCTTGAGTGCAGCATTGACCCCAATGTTATGAACTCGTTATTTTTACGCGGCCAATCAAATGATAGTGAAAATAATGCTATTATGTATGAAGATGATAACGATCATAGTAAAATAGCTGTAGCCGGGGTTAAAAGTCGGCCTACCTCAGGTACTTTTGATTTCACTGTGGTAACTAAGAATGATGTGCTAGGAGCTGTTATGGCTATTAAGTCTAATGTCGTGGGAATCGACGGCATTAGCTTGCGTTTTATCAAACTTATACTTCCCTTTGCCATCTCTTCTCTGACACATATATTTAATTTTTCTATAATAACCAGTGGATTTCCAAGTGAATGGAAAACGGCGCATGTTATTCCCATCCCTAAATCAAATTCTCCTGATTCCTGCAAAGACTTTAGACCAATTAGCCTACTGCCTGCTTTATCCAAAGTAACGAAAAGCTACTATCAAAGCAGATAATTGACAATATTCATGACAACCACTTGCTGTCTGAAGTCCAATCAGGTTTCAGAAAAGGGCATAGTTGTGCTACATCCATGTTGAAGATTCTGGAAGATATACGTCCAGCTTACGACAACAACGATCTTACGGTATTAGTACTTCTAGACTTCTCAAGAGCTTTTGATATGGTTGAATTTAAAATACTACTTCGCAAGCTCGAAAATTACTATAATTTCAGCCCTTTTGCAATTAAGTTAATGCAAAATTATCTCACTGGCCGATTCCAGCGAGTTCAGTGCGGTGATAGACTCTCTGATTTAAAGTCCATAACGTTGGGCGTTCCACAAGGATCCATCCTGGGACCAGTATTGTTTACACATTTTATCAACGACATAGTCGCCTGTTGCCGCCACGCATCTATACATCTTTACGCTGACGATACCCAACTCTACATGTCGCGCCCGATCGGCTCTCCGAAGACTTATTTGTTAGGCTGAATAATGATTTAAAGCGCATAAGTAACTGGGCTCGCGCAAATAAGCTACATCTTAATGCGTCAAAATCTAAGGCGATTGCAATATCAGCAGCATCCGATTTAAGCAGCCTTCCTGAAATTTTTCTAAATGATAATAAAATAGGTTTCCAGGATGTGGTTACCAATCTAGGCTTCAGAATTAATTCTAGTCTTACTAGTGCTAACCATATCAGCTTTGTGGTGGGTAAAATCTACAACACCCTTCGCCATCTTTACAGAACTGCCTACTTACTACCGCGAGACACTAAACTGAAGCTGGTAAAAACTCTTATAGTACCTCAAGTTTCTTACAGTAAACTTATATATGGTAACCTTGATTCGGTATCACTTAACAAACTTCAGCTGGCCATAAATAATGCCGCCCGATTTGTTTTTTCTAAAATAAAGTACGATCACATATCATCGTGTGCCGTGCAAATACTCGGGAGTGACGTCTGCAATTTCTTAAAAATGAGAAATCTATGTTTCTTGCACAAACTTCTGCATTCTCAATATCCCCCTTACCTATTTAATAAGCTAACCTTGAGTCAGTCCACTCGAACATTGAATCTGTTGATACCGGCTTTTAAATACTCCACATCCTCTAGAATGTTCTTTGTCAGTACAATCCGTCTATGGAACTCACTTCCTTCCAAGACAAAAGCAATTCGTAAGGCAGGATGTTTCAAACAAGCAGTATTATATTTCCTAAACTCTTAACTTACCCTAATTTACATATCCCAAACCTTCATTCTTCAAATATTGGTCTGGAATTGTTTCTATCACACTATTATTAATTAAATACGTATAAGCTTTTTATTATTTTTAATCAAAATTTTGTGCTCATTCTTTATTAAGTTTATTTATATGTAACTTCAATTTTTTGATGTGATTGATGTACTACCTAAAAGACAGTGTCTTACTTGTACAAATAAGTTTTTTAAATAAATAAATAAATATGGCATATGTAGTTGTTTGAAAAAATCGTAGAGATCGGTGGTATATATAGTATATATCTCATACAACCGATTGTTCAGATAAGAAACTTTTCGCAATTTCTGCCCCATTTTAATAGCTAGAAGCTTCAATTTTCACAAAATGCTTACGTATATAGCATATATTGTTGTTTGAAAAAATCATAGAGATCGGTGGTATATATAGTATATATCTCATACAACCGATTGTTCAGATAAGAAACTTTTCGCAATTTCCGTCCCATTTTAACAGCTAAAATCTTAAACACCAGATGCATTCGTACATAGCATATATTGTTGTCTGAAAAAATCATAGAGATCGGTGGTATATATGAGGCAGGATGCGAAGTCATTATCACTAGTCTAAGAGGAATTGACACGCACGCACTTTCAACAAATAATAATTTCACTCTGCCTCATATTTTTCACTACTCAAATATTTTTATTATTGTTTTTCTCGCCTACTAATTTTTAGTTTGTAAACTTTACAACAAGTGTTTTATGAAACAGTGCGCGTCACTTCATCAAAGTATGTCCCCATACTCTAAACTTATTGACAGATCCGACATATATATTATATACCCCATATAAACTGTTATTGTTGGCCCCTTTTTTACGTCTAAAAGCTTCAAATTTCATCAAATGCTTACGTCTACGTCATATATTGTTGAAATAAGTGATTCGATTGACGAAATCGGTTATGGATCACGCCCACTTTTATATAAAAGGGTCGTGGACGAATAAAATATATATTTGCAAAAAAGAGCTTTATATCAATGGTATTTCATATCCCAAGTGGATTTATAACAGTAAATAGGAAAAACTTCAAATTTCAAAAAATGGGCGTGGCAACGCCCCTTTTATGACTAAGCAATTTTCTATGTTTCGGGAGCCATAACTCGATGAACAATTAACGGATCGTAATAAAATTTGGTACACAAATTTTCTATATAGCAGGAAATATTTCTAGAAAAAAAATGGACGGGATCGGTTAAAGAACACGGCAACGTAGAAATAAAACTAGTTTAAAAGGGTCGTAGAGTAGAATAATAAGCTATAAATAGTTTTGAATCAATAATATTTCACTTATCAAGTTTTATTGTAAGAGGAAATGGGGAGACATTTTTTTAAACGGCGGAGCTACGTGTTACGTAGAAAAGTAATTTATCTGAAATGAAATATGCAATTGAAGCTCACGGTGAGTATATAATGCTCGATTACACCCGAACTTAGGCACCTTTACTTGTTAATTAAACGGTTTTATTTAGCTTGACTTGACAGGCTGGCAAGTTGGCACGAATTTTTTAATTGAAATTTAAGTAACTTCCCGATAAGCTACAAGCTTGAAACTTGGAATATATTTCAGAACCCAATGACAATGCAGTAGTAAGAAAAAAAACTCCGATAGGTGGCGCATGGATCGAAATATTTCAAAAAATCGTATTTGTGGTCCGATTTGGTTCATATTTGGAACGCATAATACCTACATGAATAGAAATCGACCTATGAAAAAAATCGCCGCTAGGTGGCGCAAGGATCGAGATATTCATAAAAATCGTATTTGTGGTCCGATTGGCTCATATTTGGAACACATAATACATACAATAATAGAGAGAACTATGAAACAAAATCGCCGCTATGTGGCGCAAGGATCGAGATATTCAAAAAAATCGTATTTGTGGTCCGATTTGGCTCATATTTGGAACGAGTAATACATACATGAATAGAAAGCGACCTATGATGTCCGATTTAGCTCATATTTGGAACAAATATTACATATAGTCCGGTAGAAGGGACATCAAAATATTTTCGAGTTCGAGGAGGGACTAGCATACGTGGCGCAGAGTCGAGTAAAGTCTTTGGAAGGATTATGTATTGAGGCCCCAGATTATAGCAAATTGTCAGGAAAGAGTCCGCGTAATAATGGGGCACTAAATTAACTAAATAGAATGAGAAATAATAGGCAATTAAATAAAGACTAAAAACTTGAAAAAAATAATAATAAAAAAAATTTAAATTAAACGGTTTTATTGAAAACTATACTTACATGAAGTAATAATAATACTAAAAAAATGTAAGGCGCGATAACCTCCGAAGAGATCTAAGGCCGTGCTTCTCTTCCAATTTGCGTCGTGCTCCTTTTGATTTTCCCTTCAAATTGGCCGGACGGGACCTACATGTTTTATGCCGACTCCGAACGGCATCTGCGAGGCAGGTGAGTTTTCACTGAGAGCTTTTCATGGCAAAAATACACCCGTAGCGCTTGCCAAACACTACCGAGGGGCGACCCCGCTTAGAAAAATGTTCTTCTAATTGAAAAACCTTATTTCTAAAATTTTGATGTTGCTTTGCCCGGGATGCGAACCCAGGGCATACGGTGTGATAGGCGGAGCTCGCTACCATCACACCACGGTGGCCGCTAGAAAATAATAAGGTATGTTCTAGGTACTAGTCATCACACTCCTCATCAATCTAGGGCGTTGATCAGACAATTAAATAAAAACGTTGGACGCGTCAAATTTCTATTGATAGTCATATAGAGCGTTGCCATATATCTTTTTGCCAAGTCGTCAGACGCCGCCCAAAAAATCGTCAAAAATCGTCATATCTATGGCAACAGCCAATAACAACCAAAGTTGAGTTAGGGCGAAGTTTAGTTATTACCAGACGACGTACGATTGTATTCGCCGGAAAACAGAATGAGATCGCCGGATTTCATTCAACAATATTAGCTTTAAAAGCACTTTTCTGAAAATTGTCGTTGATTGTTATTTCTTGTTGCCACATACAACATATAAAATCGTTTTCAATTCATTTCGTTTTGTTTTATAAATAACACAAACGTCTTAAAAGATATATTTTATATTACATACAAAATGTACTTGTTTTCAGTCATTTGAACCATTGTTTTTCTTTTTTTTTTTTGAGATCAAATCATTTTAGTTGCTTAGTTATACATTTTCGCATTCATTTGTTTAGCATATTTATTTGCGGTTCAATATTATGACAGGAAAGTTATTAAATTTTAAATAATCTTGGGCTAGCAATATTCCTTTTAATGTATCAGTTTCCAGACGGTTTCGGATTTTTTTTTTGTTTAAATTTATTTTAGAATAAATTCGATCTACATTCGCTGAAGTGGGTGGCAAGCAAATTATATCTGCAACGAATGCACCGAAATTAGAAAAAGCATATTTAGAGTCAGCTCTTTTGACAGTAGAAATAGTTTTCCAAAAACTTCTGGAGGCAACCTAGAAATGCCTTCAAGGAACTTAGAGGAACTGCGGCATTTGTGGTATAGCGTTTAGTTTTTGGGTAATTTTAGCCTAACCAAAAGTCCAATTCACCTCTCTTTCGTCACATTTTGTTCTGTGAAATATCATCTATAGCGTACTTTATCAAAAGTTGTATACCACAAACAGAATCAATTTATAAGACGAAAATCGGGCCCGAAATGCCGCTTCCCCAAAATGTGACGGGTAATGTGGTAAGCAAACGTAGGCTAATTTGTTGATATCAAAATTGTTTAAAAACTTCAATTTGTGCAAGACTCGCAAATAAAAATTGGAATTTTTTTGGGAATGCAGACGTTATGAGCCCAAACTTTATCGAACTGTAAACAACCAGTCCATTCTGATATATTTCTTTCGTGCTTCCATAACTTTTCGCAAAAGGAGCAAATTGCTCCGTCTGGAGGCGTTTCACCAAAATCTCCTTCGCTCGATTCTGCGTAGACGATGCTTACTTCGGAGTCACTGGTTAATTCTTCATTCATATTCAGCTTTTCTAGCTTTCGCTGCTGGTTTTTTGGAGGTTCCTTTTTTTTAATTTTTGGCTTCACTTTTTACCGGATCTTCCGGATGCTTTCTTCCAACTGATTCTTATATGGAGATTTTGTTAATACTGTTGCTTTTGACTTTCTTCCTCTTCCGGAAGGAATTGGCTTTCTAATCTTTGGCAATGGTAAAATCTGCCATGGCGAAACGACTCCTTTACTGGTTTATGCCACAGGTTCTGGAGAAGCCACTCGATTTGTATTAGATGCCGGTGAAGTAATAGAACGTCCAGTCTCCGAACTTGTATTGTTTTGCTCGGAAACTTCAGATTTTTCGGCAGTTACGTGCTATTCATATCAATTGAGCAATCAAGTGTGCATCAGTAAAAATATTTCGATCGAATGGGTATATACCAGTACATCTGAAACCGTTAACTGCAACCTGGCCAGTCTGAACCTTATAATACGCTTTGGAAAAGAGACCAACTTAATCGAATTTAGTAACTTTTCGTCCATTTTCTCTCATAAAACGCTTTAATTCGTTACTGTAATAAGTCTTGAGTGGGCTCATGAATGGTCTGTCTAGCGGTTGCATTTTATTAGTGGAATGCGGAGGCAATGATATCATCACCACTCCGTTTTCACGAGCTAAGTTGATCACTTCAATATTTATTATTGTAGTGTTCATCTAAAATCAACATTATTGGATCTATTTCTTGGTGTTTGAATATTTAAAAATAAATTTTACATAGAAGGCAGGCTTAAATCGTCATTTTTCATTATAAAATCGTCCAAACGTCATTCTAGTTGAAAATCGTCAAAACAACGACGGCGTCGTTAATCTGTCAACGCAGGTCTTATATAAGACCAATTGAACCTTAATAAGGTTATGATACGCCTCACATTTTTAGAAATTTCACGTGCCCAACGCTTTTATTTAATTTTTTACGGGAGGCCGCCGTAGTGTGATGGTAGGGTGCTCCGCCTACCACACCGACGATCCTGAGTTCACGCCCGGAAAAAGCAACATCAAAAACTTTAGTAACAAGTTTTTTTAATTAGAAGAACATTTTTCTAAGCGGGATCGCCCCTCGGCAGTGTTTGACAAGCACTCCGAGTGTATTTCTGCCCTGAAAAGAACTCAGTGGAAACTCATCTGCTTTGCAGATGCCGTTCGGGGTCGGCATTAAACAAGTAGGCCCCATTCCGCCAATTTGTAGGAAAAAAAATAGGAGCACGACGCAAATCGGAAGAGAAGCTCCGCCTTAGATATCTTCGGAGGTTACCACGCCTTACATTTATTTATTTTATAAGTTACTGAAATCATAGCACTTGTGCTCACATCCTGTGCAGCGGTAAGATTCGTGCATTCCAAAGCTTGATGCAATTAAGAAAAGGATCTGAAAATATATAGACTTCCTGAAAATTAGGCTGAACAGAAACTCATTAAGCAAATTTCACAATGAGTACTACACCAAGCATTTGTCTGCGACTCTGTTAAATAAATACTTAAGTTTCAGGTAGTTATAATAGGGAGCGAAATTTCATCTTGGATCCGGTAGCAAGCCCTTCAATTCAAAATGCAGGAATTGTTTTAAACTCCAGTTTGTGAAAGTGAACTTGATAACGTGGTTTCCATACTCAATCGTATATTAAAAAACAAGTACGTCATTTTATTGAAAACCAATCAATTTCAACCAAACAAAAAAGACGGCGACGGTGCGTATATGTACGTAGTTTTTTTTTTTTTCAATATTTGGCTATGTACAATGGGTTGGGTCGATTTGTATGGACGAAAGTTAATCTATATCGCGCCATCGATTTTTCGATAGGATTTGGGCTTAGAAAATAAAAGTTCCACTAAGCATATCCAAAACAATCGACCAAAATTCTTCTGAATCTCCGCAAAACAATTTTTTTGTCAAAATACTGCATTTACCAATTTTCCATTTGCCAATTGACACGAAAAAATGATTTGGAAACTTGAAAATAAAAAAAATGCATAAAAAAATCTAAAAAATCGATGAAATTTCGCAGGCTCGAAAATTATTTTTTTGGGTATGCGTATTGGAACTTTTTTTTCCTGAGCCCAAATCCTATCGAAAAATCAGTGGCGCGATATCGGTTAATAAATCGACCCGGTCTAATGTACATACATACAAATATACAAGTAAATCTGATATAAAGGCATTAAAGATTGTAAAAATGGTTGTGGACCAATAGGGGTAATTGAATTATTTAGCCCACAGCTTTATAAATAATATTACATTATTTTAGTCATATTCACCCAGCTTTCATTATGTGATTTAGAGCCAGTTAGTGTCAAAAACTACAGTAACTTATTCAATTTTATAGTGGTATATAGTGTTATTATGGATATGCAAGGATTTCCTGGTATACTAAGAAGATTCGCATTCCGTAAAGTTGTGTGACATGGCAGTCACAAGCTTGACTAGTGGTCAAATAGATTTAGGCCAGCCAGTAGGCGTAATCTATTCTCTGGTGTAGGGACAGCATTAACAGCTTAACATCAGCGACGTAAATTAACGCCTTAAAACAGTTCAAGATACTAAGTAGACCCCTAATTAGCAACAAGGATAAAATAGGTTCAAGACTTCATTGGGGTACACCAGACTTGCCGATATAATATTGAAAATTTTGACGAACTCTACATTAAGATCACCTTTTATTCTTTGATCTTCGATAATGTATCCAATCCAATTAACAACTTCGCCTTGAACTATCTTCTCCAGGTTAAATAAACTGTCTGCCAGGAATTCCAGGAATTTTGCTGCTTCAACAGGGTTGGACCAAAGTGCTAAGGGCGTTAGAAGTAATGGTTCCACATTTCAATTGAAGAGATGGTGGGTGTCTCGTTGGGTATTCGGGCTGAATTTGGTTAAGTAAGGGTTCAACTTATTACAGTATCCAAATCGAAGTAGAGATAGAGTGACGCACGTCTCCCTGGTTGCTTTTCTCAGCTGCCAGTTCAGGTTATTTGTCTTTGAGAAAGGTGTTCACCGGGCAATTGTTGTTTGTACCTTTTTATGCTCCTTTTTTCAAACGGCTGACTTATTTATTTTCTGCATAGCACTACTATGTTCTTCATTGAAATACAGTGATGACTTCTTAAGCTCCTGGGGGAGGGAACTCTTCGTTTAGATGTCTTTTGCGATGCTACGGTTTTTGGGTATTCAGCAGTTACTGTTTGTTCAGCATTTCATTTCTCACTTTTATGGAGAGTAGTATCGTCTCGCAATGTACATGATATTCTGGACACATAAGAAGACATCCTGTTGCAGCTTTGAGCACTTTGTTTTGACTGGCCTGCAGTTTCATGCAGTGAGTTTGCTTTTTAAGTGGATATGAGCATTACTTTGTCTTTGCCCCAGGTACTGCCAGCAAGAGACTTGAAGATTTTGTTGCGGCTGCATGCTCGCTAAAATTTAGTCCCTGATCCAATGTCACACGCAGTATTTTTGCGCCTAGAACAGCCGGCAGCGTAATGCGATGGACGTCGATATCCACTATGGTCGACATTTTCTTTGTTCACCTTGTAGATAAGGTCGCCGAGGACTCGGTTGGTGACAGTACCCGTTTTCGCCAACTGAAAAAAACTGGAAAGACTAGGGAGATAATTGTTGATTTTTTAGCATAGCTTATCAATTGATGTGCACGGACCTGTTGTCAATATCCTACAGTCATTGGCGTATAGTACAATGGTAACTCCTGCTGTTGAGGAAGGGAGATTCAATATGTAAAATTTAAACAAAAGTGGGGATGGGACACCATTCTGGTATGTTTAAGTCTTCTGTGTTTCGATGTAACGTTACTGAACTGCACCGATGCCTGCCGACCACACAACTTATTTGCAGTCCATCCTTTTTAGATTGGGAGAAAGGGTAGACCCTTCCAAGTCTTGCAGTAATACGCTGTGATTGACTGTGTATTAAGCTTTTGATAAGTCTTGCGGTAGGAGTACTCTTCTACGTTTGGATTCTTGATTCAGTCCGAAGTTGAGTTGCGTGTTGATATTCAAGTTTTCTCCCCGTCGCCTTCTGACACCCTTTTAGTTTCAAATGCCTCAAAGAGGTATATCCCAATAATTACGGAATGGGTCGCTTAGCACAACATCATTTGATTAATCTTCTCTAAGCAGGTCTTCAACAAAAATGCTCTGGGATTTTTTCGAGCTATGAAATCACATTTTTTATCTAATTTTAAAAAATAAGCCAATTTATTTTATGTTCAAGTTCAAGTGAGTCATATAAAGTTTTCCTTTAAATTTAAGAGTTACATACACAGTTAAACGATAAACCGAGATTCTACGGTAATTACTTTACCCAAACTTAATATCAGTTTTAAAAAGATATAGAGGTTATCAATTAATTTCTGGACATATGTATATATTTCCAGCAGAGTAACACTTGCACTTTCAATCACTTCAAGATGTCATACCCTGCCATCACCTTTCCGCGCTAATACATATGTACATATGTAGAACACTTTCTCTGCATTTAAATACATCCAAAGCTAAAAAAAAAATTATTTTTGGAAAAATTTCAGTAACATAAAAAAGTTTGGTATGCAAAATTTTTTTGCGGAATAAAAATGATAAATGACCAAATGAACATAAATCATATTCGCGCTTTCACATAACTTCGCACACCAAATGGCGCACTCACACTCATATGCACAGACACAGCACATACATATGTAGAACAGACACATGTTTATCTTGCTTCCTGTACGTAGTGCCTGCTGCAATTCACAAAAAATTAGAAAAAGGTAATGTCCCTTTAGTGGCAAGCAAGAAAGTCAGAAAAACAAAAATTCCTTTGGGAGTAGAAAAGTTGTTGGAAGCTATGCGGATATAAAGGTGAATGCGAGAAAATTTCGCAATATTTCAAGTGACATTTTAAATGCTCTTGACAATGACATTTTTATTCGACTCACTACAATGTATTGTGAAATAAAAACAAAAATACACATTCATTTATTTAGCACCGCAGTCACCGACTAACTCTCTTGCAGTGCAGTTGTGCTAAACAAGTGTGATCCGTAGTTGAATAAATTTTCGTGAGCATAAGTGCGACAACCACGTGCTATACCATAAATTAAAATATATTACTAAGTGTTGCATATGCATAAATGGTCCACGATTCCTTCGGGGAATCGGTTTGACATACTCTCAGAAAATATGTCAACCTCCACCAAAAAGAAGAAAAGAAAATACAAAAGCCCCATTCCCACCCGTACCAAAAGTTACAAAAAATAATAATTGCAATGGGCCGAAATTCATTTTGATCAAATACACTGATGAGTCTAACCCGCTGTCAAAGTACAATGTCTTTGCCAAAAAAAAAGCTTTCAAAGGCATAACCACCGAATACCTTTCAGTAAGTATTTTACGCGATGACAGCTTGCTGACTTTAACAAAATCTCTAAGCGTTTCGGAGAAATTTATTAATTGTAAGAGCTTTGGTGGGCTATGTCCCGTATCCATTACCTTCCACGACTCCTTGAATACTTGTAAGGGTGCTATTTTCGACAAAATTTTAGCTCAAACAAACGAGGAGGAAATATTAGAGGCTCTAGAGCCACAAGGTGTTGTTGGCATATACAAATTTACCAAAAATATCAACAATGTAAAAGTCACCACAGGTAGAATAGTGCTATCTTTCAACTTGTATAAAGTTCCCCCCACTATTGATATAGCATGGTACTCAGTGAGAGTTGAGGAATACTTCACCACTCCCATGCGATGCCGATCATGCCAACTACTGGGTCACACCATGAAAAGATGCAAAAACAACACTACTTGTGAAACCTGCAATTTTCCACCCACAGCAAAGAACCATGCCAACGCACAATGTACGCAAATTGCTTTGGACCCCACACTGCCTCAGCAAGAGACTGCCCAAAATACCTCCAAGAGAAAGAAATATTAAAAATAAAAACACAGAACAAATGAAATTTTGTTGAAGCAAGATGATTATATAAACAGCAAAATCGCATTAATGCAACTCAACCACAATCTTACTCAGCAATTCTGGGCTCAGTGCAGCGTTCTCCCATTCTCAACAAAACCGATTCAACAATGTTGAATCAACATCTTCAGCTGGAAACTCCACCGCTATCGCTCAGCCACTAAACTCCCATGTACAACCTCACCCATCCACTAACGACTCTCTGATCGCTAACTCCGACTGTTTACCTAAATTTCAATCTCTCTTCTCTGACCACAAGCACTCCCACACTTCTACAAATATTGCCTCTTTACGTAATAAGCAATCTCTCTCAGAAAAATCAAACGCACAACACAGCATGTACTCACCCACAAATGTTTTTACGATCCCTCGCCCTCCATTCCCAACCACCTCCATGAACTGCAGTCAAAACAATAGTAACAACGATTATAACATTGATACCCCAACCGCCCCTGTCACTTCCTCCTCGTCTACTCACTACTCATATCTACCCCGTTCACACCATTCCTACAACAACAGACACATTGAACCAACTCCACCTAATACAATACTTAAATCTCTTCTAACCTCAATATCTGAAACACAAAACGATATTGTACGCGAGCCCCCAGAGCCCGAACTATAGACTATTTTCGCAAGAAAATAAATCTAATAGTAAAGTTAATATTATTATTAATGATTGTTGATATTCTCCAATGGAATATCAAAGGCTATCAAAATAATTACCTCGATTTAGAAACCCGTTTAAAAGATCGCAAACCACAAATAGTTTGCCTGCAAGAAACCCATATCAAACACCCCCACTCACCATACTGCCCAAAATAGTACATAACGTATTTCCATAACTTCCATAACATCGGACACGCCAAACAAGGCTGTGGAATAGTAATTCACAGAAACTTCAAACACAGAAGAGTCAGCATTACTTCCAAGATATCAGCAGTTGCAGTAGAATTCAACGTTCAATACCCTATCACCATAATTTCTGTATATCTTCCACCAAATCAAATTGTCTCACATTTAGAATTGCAACAGCTTATTTCATCAGAAAGTACACCAGTAATAATATGCGGTGATTTTAAGGGCTGGAGCCCACTCTGGAGCTCACCAAGCGCTAATCACAGAGGTACAATAATTGAAGATTTTATCCTAGCCTCGAATTTATGTGTCCTTAATAACAACAGTCCTACACATTTCTCCACCCGTAAATATTTTACGCACGTTGACCTAACCATTTGTTCACCACAATTACTTCTCATTACATCCTGGTATACTCTTGAAGGTCTTCATAACAGCGCCCACTTTCCGATAGTTTGCTCTCTGGCAATTTCCACCCAGAATCCTCCCAACCCTACCAGACCTTCTAGATATAATACCACGAGAGCCAACTGGTACAAATTTGTAAAAGTGCTAAATGACAATCTTCGGCCCGACTTCGACAACAATAACCCAAATAAAGAAGCCGCAATAATTCAAAGGGCAGCCTACCTAACAATGTCCCGTGGTGGTCTCGAGAACTGAACAAGCTACGAAATGAAAAAATGGAAGCCTGGAGAGAATACCAAAGGTGCCCAACCCTCAACTCTCTGATAACTTACAAAAAGTGCAACGCTCGATTTAACAGAGAAAAGAGACAAGCAAAAACCAATAGCTTTGAAGATTTCACTATAGAACTCAACCCTGCCTGCTCTGCCCAAAAAATATTGAAAGGAATACAAACTCTCACGGGAAGATATAATCCCCACAATATTCCCTCATTAACGATAAATAACACTATCAGCACAAATTCCCTATCAAGTTCATAAGAGTTTGCACATAAAATATCAAAATCTTTCGAAACTTCCAACTTTCCGCCGCAATTCATAGCCTCCTCGCACAGCATTCCCCATATGGGTGCAGCGGACACAACTGACCAGCTTGCTCTCTACCTTGAAAACGCTATTAATTTCTCAGAAATCGACTCGGCTTTAAAAACATGCAAAGGAAAGTCACTTGGGTTTGACAAAATAAATTATGAAATGCTGAAGCATACCCCTAATTATACTAAACAAAGACTACTTCAACTATACAATTCAATAATAACACCGGAATAATCCCTCAAAGTTTCAAGAGGGCTATAGTTGTCCCTATATTGAAACCACAAAAAGACCCCTCGCTTATAGAAAGTTACCGGCCCGTTTCCTTAATATCATGTATGAGCAAAATAATGGAGAAAATTATATCAAAAAGGTTAATGTGGTTTTTGCCGACCAAAAACATTTATCAACATTTCAGGACGGATTTAAAGCCGTCGCCAGCACGCTAGATGCTTTACTTTTCTTAGATCATCATCTCTCCAAACAATTATCCTCAAAAAATCACTCATCTGTACTGGCAATTGATTTTGCCACCGCTTATGAAAATATTGGAAGCCACATAGTCCTCAGCAAACTTCAAGAGTGGCGAGTGGGACCCAAAATATTTAACTACATTAAATCATTTCTAAGTAACCATCTTTCACCCATTTACGCTCAACACAATGGAATCCCCAAAGGATATCCACTCTCCGTATCCCTTTTCTGAATAGCCTTTGAAGAAGTTGGCAAAATCATGAGCCTCCAACATAACATTAAGTGTTGTTTGTATGCCGATGACTTATTTTTGATATCCAACAATAAGGTAAAAAGTGATATCGAAACTTCGTTTAAAACGGCTTTAGAATCTTTAGACGAATGGTCACAAAGCTCAGGTGCTCACATTTCACTTGAGAAATGTAAGCACCTGCATGTTTGTAGAAAACATAATTGTAATAACATCAACATCAAAAATAACAACAACAACATAGCCAATGTAAATAACATAAAAATACTAGGTGTCATATTTGATAATAAACTTAACTATAAGCACCACTGTATAAAACTAAGAAGTGAACTAGCTACCAGACTTAACATTGTAAAATACTTGTCATCAAGGAAAAGCTTTGTGCACACAAACACATTACTTAATATAACAAAATCAATAATCCAATCTAAAATAGATTACGGTTTACAAATATACGGTAAATGTACGAAGTCTAGCATTAATAAAATCAAAGCACCGTTCCACGCTGCAGTACGGAGAAGTCTACGCGCATTTAGGACAACACCTATCAAAAACTTACTTGCCGAAGGAGGCTTTCAAGCAATTGAAGATCGCACTAACTATCTCAAAAGTCGTATAATATACAAGCTATATTGCAACAATACTGACATACTCCACCATGAAATAAAATTACTCCACAGAAGAAAGCGACCATTGACCCACAAGTCAGTTCATGCGAGATAAAACGGCTCGCAGATACTCTAAGCATACAAATAGCTCCAATGAAAATACAGGCAACCAACAGGGCACCAACAGTGCTATACTTAAGCAAGCCTTCTTGCGAATAGTAAACCCGCTGAAAGAGAGCGGCTGGGACCTGCTGTTCACAAATAACACCTAGCAAAGTGATGGTACTGCGTTCGCAGTTACGAACGAAGATGGAAAAACCCTCTCCCACGGAATACTTACGGATTACGCTAGCATATTCGACAACGAATTGCAGGGCATAGTCTCAGCGCTAAATCTCGTAAAAAGTAAGCAAAAGACCTTAATATGCACAGACAGTCAATCAGTGTTTAAGACTGCAAGAAACATACAATGGCACGCTGGCCCAATATTCCACCTGCAACAACTGTTAATTAAAACTACACCATACATGAAACTAATGTGGATCCCTGGACATTTGGGCATAGTCAGAAATCAAAACGCTGACAATGCCGCAAAACTTGCTTTAAAATCGTGCCTCCACTCGTACAATCCGCTTAGTACAACATCAATAAAAAATATTGTTACGAATATTAGCAAAACTAAGGAGTGCTGCCGTCTCTAAGCCGATGCTAAGCAGTGACGTGAATGCACATCAATAATTCAATCATTATGTATCTACATAAAGGAAACAATAACTGCGTCTACATATAGGTACCATGTACGTATACGAGCAGCGAAGAGTCAATGCACTAACACATGCATATATCTGAGATACTCCTATAAGTATGCAATGAGAAAAACTATAAAATTGTGCAACTGTAGTTACAGCTGAGAAGTTTGAGAGCTACTGGACTAGTAGATTCTGGAAGCGCCTAGAAGGTGTATAAAATCGTGCAATTTTAGTTATAGCTGAGAAGTTTGAGAGCTCATGGACAATGCTAGTAGATTATAGAAGATGCGAACGAGGAAACCAGAGAGTATAAAAGGTCGCAGATGTAGAGGCGCTGGAATTCAGTTTGATTTGAGTTGTCAATCAGTTTCGATTAAGACGTTATCTAGCTATAGCAGTATTGTTTTGAATAGTAGAGTTTCATTTGAACTATCAATCAGTTTGGTTGTTAAGCAAGTTATTCGTTGCAAAGTATAAGTGTTATTGTGAAGTACTTTAATAAAGGCCATTTTTCCATTATTTAAAATTGGAGTTATTTATTCAACAATTTAGCGATACGGACGTTGGCACAAGACTGCAAATAAGAGGATTTGCAAGTAAATTCGTTACAATTGGTGTCAGAAGAGGAATTGTTGAATAAATTCCGGAGGACAACAAGGACATGGCAAAGTTCAGTGAATTGAAGATCCAGCAACTGAAGAAGGAGTTGGAGAGCCGTGGGTTGAATACAAGCGGCGTTAAACTCGAACTTCAGGCACCGCTGCGAGAGGCAATGGAAGCAGAAGGAACTGATGTGGACGAGTATGTCTTTTATCCTGATGGGGACGAGACAACAACAAAAATTGAAGAGAAAAACGAGTAATACGAAACGAGTAATACGAAAGTAAAAACTCCATCTTTTGACGGTTATGTTCCTTTCCAGGTCTTCAAGCTACAGTTTGAGAAGACCGCAGCACTGAACAACTGGAATGCGGAAGATAAAGTTGCTGCACTGTTCGTGGCATTGAAGGTGCCAGCAGCGGAAATCCTACAGACGATTACCGAAGGAGAGCGGAACAATTATGAGGCATTGATGGCTGCGGTAGAATGACGTTATGGAAGCGAGCATAGAAAACAGATATTCCAAATTGAGTTGGAAAACCACCACCAAAGAGCGAATATGGTGAGACTTTGCAGGAGTTTGCCTCGGATTTTGAAAGATTGGCACATTTGGCCAACGCGGACGCACCCGTGGAGTACACCGAGAGGGTAAAAATCCAGAGTTTTATAAATGGCATACGGGACGTAGAAACGAAGCGAGCGACATATTCAAACCCAAAACCCACATTCGCAGGAACGGTATCCTATGCACTGACTCAAGAAACAGCGTCGCCAGCATACAAAGCTCATCGTGTGGAAGTGGAAAGACCAGATTGGGTAGCCACAATTTTGGAAGCACTGAAGGGATCACAACAGAAAAATGCCGGAGTTATTAAATGTTTCAAGTGCGGCAACCCAGGTCATATTGCACGTCATTGCAACACCAACCATAACAGTTCCAACAATGTGGGTGGTCGTAAACGCAGAGCTGAAGGAGATGAGTAAATCTCCAAGTCCCCTCAATCGTTAAACTAAAGAGAGTCAGCCGCAAGGGGCGACAGCTGGCTCCCTCAATTGAATGCCCCATAATCTCTATCTCGCAAATTGGAAGAAGGTCAAGCAATCTTAATGTCGGAGGACATGTGGATGGAAAGGAACGGTTACTGACTGTAGATACGGGTGCATCCCATTCCATCATTCGATCAGATTTAGTCAACAAGAAGATAAGACCATTGCTTGGAGCAAGATTACGTACAGCCACGGGAGAGGACACCCAGGTAATTGTAGAAGTAGGATGTGAAGTAGCAATTGGGAACGTCACGGTACTACACAATTTTATAGTGGAAGGTATTGTTGATGAAATCATAATTGGAGTGTACTCCTTAATCAACCAAGGCATCAAAATCGATATGCAAAGCAAGACGATGCTATATAAAAACATGCTTGTACCACTTAATTTTGGCTACGAGAGAGGCTACAGCAGTAAACGAGTGCTGGTGGAAGAGAGTCAGCAAATACCACCAAAATCAAAAGCAGTCATCTGGGCAAAGGTTGATGGAGATTGTGGGACAAACAAATTGTGGGTTGTCGAAGCAGCAAATAAATCAGCACAGAACATACTTGTAGGAAAAACCCCTGGGTATGACAAAACAAGATGGACGTATTCCGGTAAGAGTACTCAATGAGTTCAAGTCACCATTCAATTTGACCAAAGGAGCTATTTTGGGAAGATGCCAAGAGGCTGAAGTAGTTATTAACTGTGAACAGCTCCAGGAACACGTTTCATCTAGTAACATTGATCTTTCAAATGACATCACGGAATGGACGGAGGGGCTAGAGGAAGATTATCAGAGTAAGGCAAAGCAACTGCTCCTAAAGTACGCAAACATATTTGATAGGATGGTTCCAAACCAGGCCGCACCAATGTTGTGAAACATCAAATTGACACTGGAGATGCGAGGCCGATCCGTCAAGCTCCACGTAGTGTTCCACTGGCGAAGCGGGAAGTTGTGAGTCAAATCATACAAGAAATGAGTGACAGCGGCGTCATCGAACCATCAGCTAGTCCATGGAGCTCACCGGTAGTACCTGTAAAGAAGAAGGATGGAAAAATGAGGTTTTGCGTGGACTACTGGAAGTTGAATGACGTTACGAAAAAGGATAGCTACCCTTTGCCAAGAATTGACGACACTCTGGACTCGCTATCTGGTACGAAATGGTTTTCCACACTGGACTTGAAAAGCGGCTACTGGCAAGTTGAGGTGAAGGATTAAGATAAAGAGAAAACAGCCTTCAGTGTCGGTGATGGTCTTTGGCAATTTACAGTGATGCTTTTGGACTTTGTAATGCACCAGTTACTTTTGAGAGACTCATGGACCAGGTACTGAAAGGACTACATTGGAAAACATGCTTGGTGTACCTGGACGACATCGTCGTATTGGGCAAGAATTTTGATGAACATCTTAAGAACTTGGAGGAAGTTTTCCAGAGAATATCTGGCGCTGGTCTGAAGTTAAGTCCCAAAAAGTGTACGCTGTTTTTAAAAGGAAGTAAATTATTTGGGCCACAAGGTAACGACAGAAGGTGTCTGTACAGCGAATGAAAAGATAGAGGCAGTAAAGGATTGGCCAAGACCACAGAATCTGCATGAATTGAGAAGTTTCCTTGGGCTGTGCACATATTACCGCCGATTTGTACCAAATTTTGCCAGCGTAGCCCATAGTCTCCACGAGCTAACAAGAAAAAATAAAGCTTTTGAATGGAAGAAGGAGCAAGAAGTAGCTTTCCAAACATTGAAAGAGCGGCTGTGCCCTGCCCCAATGTTGGCATACCCGATTCCAGGAGCAACGTTTATTCTAGATACAGATGCGAGCGGATATGCTATAGGAGGCGTTTTATCACAACTGCTCGATGGACAAGAGAAGGTAGTTGCATATTACAGCCGTTCAATTGGAAAACCAGAGAGGAACTATTGCGTTACACGGAGAGAGCTGTTGGCATTGGTAGAGTGCATTAAACATTTTCACAAATACCTCTACGGCCAGCGATTCCGTGTCAGGACAGATCACGCAGCGTTGAAATGGCTTCTGCAGTTCCGTAATCCGGAAGGACAATTGGCACGGTGGATCGAGCGACTACAAAGCTATGACTTTTCCATTGAGCATCGAAAAGGTAGTACCCATGGAAATGCTGATGCAATGTCACGAAGACCATGTAGTCTGGAATGCAAGCACTGCTCAAAGGCCGAGGCTAAAGAAGACATTATAGATATCCGGCTAATGACTATAACGTGTACGGATGAATGGGGCAAGCAACAACTAAGAAAGTGTCAGCTAGAAGATACAGATCTGTCACATGTTATGCAAGGGCTCGAACGAAACGAAAGACCAAGCAGAGAGGAGATGTCAGCAGAGAGTCCCATTGCGAAGTCATATTGGGCACAGTGGAACAGTTTAGAATTGATATCCGGTTGCTTGCATCGAGTATGGGAGAGTGAGGATGGTCAATTCAAGAAGAAACTGATAGTTGTTCCCAGGAAGACGATTCCTGACGTGCTCAGCGAGCTGCAAAATGGTCCAAGTGGAGGTCATCTTGGAATCACGAAGACACTCGAGAAAATTAAGCAGATATTCTATTGGGTTGGTTGCCGTCAGTCGGTCACCGAGTGGATTGCCAACTGCGAGGTATGCAACAGAGCGAAAAGGCCCAAAACCCGAAGTCATGGCCAGATGAAGCAGTATTTTTCAGGTGCACCATTTGAAAGGATCGCCATGGATGTCGCAGGTCCAATTCCTACTAGCAACCGCGGAAACAAATACGTACTGGTGGTTATGGATTATTTCAGTAAATGGCCAGAGGTATACCCAATCCCAAACCAAGAAGCAGAAACAGTAGCAGAAGTGGTTAAAAACGAATGGGTTGCAAGGTATGGTGTACCAATGGAGTTACATTCTGACCAAGGCAGGAATTTTGAATCAGCTGTGTTCCAAGAAATGTGCAAGAAGTTGGGCATTCAAAAAAAACGGACAACTGCATTGCATCCTCAGCCGATGGTATGGTGGAACGCTTCAATAGAACATTGGAGGAGCATTTAAGGAAAGTAGTAGACAAGTACCATAAGGACTGGGATAAACACATATCATTATTCTTGATGGCCTACCGATCGGCAGTACATGACACAACGGGCCAAACTCCCGCAAGGATAATTTTTGGCAATGACCTTCGACTGCCAGGTGATTTGAAGAGTGGGATAGATGCCGATGCGGAGAGGAATGTCAAGAAATCCACTGGTGTCTTGGAAGAAGAACTGAGAGGGATACACGATCTGGTAAGGCAACGAGCAAAGATTATGAGTGACAAGATGAAAGGGAGGTACGATAAAACAATTAATTCGGAAGGGTTTCGGGAAGGAGATTTGGTGCTGCTATACAACCCACAACGAAAAAAAGGTTTGTCCCCGAAATTGCAGTGTAACTGGGAAGGCCCATACAAAGTTGTAAAACGGATCAACGATGTAGTGTACCGCATACAAACCACTACCAAACCACGAACCAAAATGAAAGTGGTTCATTTGGTGAGGATAGCAGCGGTTAAATCGAGAGATTTGTCTAATCGGGACGATCAGACTTAGGTGGAGGACAGTGTTACGAATATTAGCAAAACTAAGGAGTGCTGCCGTCTCTAAGCCGATGCTAAGCAGTGACGTGAATGCACATCAATAATTCAATCATTATCTATCTACATAAACGAAACAATAACTGCGTCTACATATAGGTACCATGTACGTATACGAGCAGCGGAGAGTCAATGCACTAACACATGCATATATCTGAGATACTCCTATAAGAATGCAATGAGAAAAACTATAAAATAGTGCAATTGTAGTTACAGCTGAGAATTTTGAGAGCTACTGGACTAGTAGATTCTGGAAGCACCTAGAAGATGTATAAAACCGTGCAATTTTAGTTATAGCTGAGAAGTTTGAGAGCTCATGGACAATGCTAGCAGATTCTAGAAGATGCGAACTAGGAAACCAGAGAGTATAAAAGGCCGAAGATGTAGAGGCGCTGTAATTCAGTTTGATTTGAGTTGTCAATCAGTTTCGATTAAGACGATATCTAGCAATAGCAGTATTATTTTGAATAGTAGAGTTTCATTTGAACTATCAATCAGTTTGGTTTTTAAGCAAGTTATTCGTTGCAAAGTATAAGTGTTATTGTGAAGTTCTTTAATAAAGGCCATTTTTCCATTATTCAAAATTGGAGTTATTTATTCAACAATTTAGCGACACTAACGTTGGCAGAAGATTGCAAATAAGAGGATTTGCAAGTAAATTCTTTACAATATATACTCGAGAGCTTTAAATAACCATGTGCGAATAAATTGGAACTACTTCCAACATGAATATAAAGCAGTAAACCCTCACTGCGCCGCCATAAAACTTCCAACAACGACTACTACCTGGATGAATCGATGCTTTGTACGCTTAAGGGTGGGTCATACACTTCTGGCTAACCAACACCACCCAACAAAGCCTCCGCAGCCCATCTGCAAGTTCTGCAATAACAACAGCTTAACCATACGCCATTTACTTCTACATTGTCCCGGCCTATCCGCCATACGTTCGTCAATATTCGAAGACTCAGACCCAATCCAGATTATATATGTTCCTTCTGAACAGAATATTATAAGAATGTCAAATTTTTTTAAAGAACTAAACATTTTTCATCTCCTTTAGTATCTAATACATTATACTATCGTTGATACCATCAATCAAACTTTAAACCTTTTTAAGCCGATAACCCTGGTAGCTAGTGAAGATAAATTAGGTTACCTTGTAATTTTAATTATATTTTAACAATAAATAATAATATTTAGACCCGTTGAAGTTCAGCAGTCGCATGTAGCAAGAGGAGTAGTGATGGCATAGCAGCGATAGCAATAATTATTTTATCGCTAGTATATTACCATCTGTATTTGATAAGCGAGACATGCTTCTATTGCTTTATACAATTGTTTTTGTTATTGATATTAGAGAAAAATTGCAAAGTTTACAAACGGCGATGGTTACTAGGACATATTTCTGAGTTTCACTTCTTCATCAGGTAGCTTCTCGGGAGCTGAGTATTGAACTGAAATCTCCAACATTCAGATGTCAAGGCAGATGCCTTTAACCACTCAGCTATATGAATGCCCCGCTGCTCACTTTTCAATTGGTCTCTAAGTATTGCCTTTTTGTTGCTATTCCTTTTATTCTCCACTTAGGTACATACTTTGAAAGCCTAGTAACATTATTGTGGATTTTTACAGTTTTTGTTGTAATCAGAAGTACTTCCGCTGTTACTATTATATCAATATTATCATCTGTATTTAATTAGCGCGACATGCTCAGATTGCTTTATGCAATTGTTTTTGTTATTGATATTAGAGAAAAATTTCTGCTATATCACTTTAGTGATAATATTTTCGCTGGAAAGTTTTCTACTTAAAAGTAGGCAATAAATTGCTGAAAACTTTAATTCGGCGTTCCTCAAGCATCTTCTAATCTCCTGCTGTTGTTGTTGTAGCACTGCTAGTCTAATCTAATCTCCTTTTTTGGTTTTTCTTTTTTAGTTCTCTGTTACCTCTTATAAGACAAGTGTTAGTGCAAAAATTCAAATGGTTAATATACATACGAGCTGAATATCACCTAATCTTGGAGCGTAGATAGAGCGATTTTTCACCCAGCCACCATTATCGTCAAAGCTTATAACTTAAATAATATCACACGACTTATACGAGGATATGCCTACCCGAAAAGGGGTGACCCGGCAGGATAAATCTTGGAAGATAGAGATAGGAGATGGCCACGATCTCACTTAACGCATGTAAATGAGTAATTGAGGGAGTAAGCGGGGCCTATCTCCCTCTCTATCTCATTGGGTATTTACAACGACTGTTCGAACCCCGACAGCTGCTCTATATGTCATTATGCACATTCCACTTAGAACAACTGTTCCGACATTGAATAGACTTTGCGCGATAGAAATGCTTCCTTTAAAGAAAATAAGTATTGTGGCGAATGTTGACATCACTAGGCTGTTAATAAATAATCACGCAACAACAAAAACATGAAGCAGCCACTCTTGTGTACATGTATACATTAAAGCTAGCAACACTTATGTAGAAGGCGACGAAGAGGTATCTCTCACATGTAGTCATCAGCCGAAGTAGCTACTCACACATACACACGCATATGGCTATAAACTACAAATATAAATGTATGTAGCTATTAAAATGTATATAAATTACTAGACCTTAGGAGAAATGGGTGAACGAGGAAACCGAAAGTATAAAAGCAGCGCAAGCTGAGTAATAACTAATCAGTTTTGATTTAAACACGCTATTGGTTGTGAAGTACAATTGTGAAGTACTACTCCCAAAGTCCTCTAAATAAAGACCAGTTGCAATACTGAATATTGGAGTGATTTATTCGAAAGTTCAGAGATACGAACGTTAACAGAAGGTGCATAATAACAGGATTACTCTAAATTCGTTATACTATTTTACTCCAAAATTTCGATGTTTTTTCCTTGGTTAAAGGAATGTTAGGTTAGTTGGAACTATACGGTCAATAAAGATCTAACATACGCTGAATGTGTCTACAGTGTTCCAGTAAGGACTTATTTCATAAAATAACTCCATCCTCTTGGCATATACTAGAAGTTTCCAGTCACGGTCCAACCACTAAGCTCTCTCCAACATATGAATTACTCAAGGACACTTGAAGTGAGTGGACGGTCAAAGTTTTTTAAATTTGAAACAGCCAAAGGAATATGTACTCTACTCTCTAAGAAAAGTGTTATACAAAAATATATTTGTTGATATTTCACAATTCAAAAACAAAAAAAAAGAGGATCTGCCCAAGGCTACCCATACGAAAAAAGGTACAATTGATCTCGCCATAGGATATCCTCAAACAAAAGTGATAACTCCAATATATGTAAAGAGATCAAAACTGACTATAGACACATATTCCTTTGCAACTTATCCTGAACTAATAAAATTTTTTGCAGGGTTCTTATCGTTTTCATTTTGACGTTCGGTACACATTAAGGCAAAGAAACTGATTAAAGCCGCATAAATCTTTTGAAAGATAGTTCAATATTAAAACTTAAAAAAAAATATTTGGTTAAGACAAAATTAAAACTGAAAGGGAGATTAACTCAAAAAATGTATCAAAATATACACCAAAGCTGTTTTTATACTCAGCTGAGCAGAGCCCACAGAGTATATTAATTTTGTACGCATAACGGTACCCCGTAACGGCGTAAACTAATCGAGATAGATATAGACTTCTATATATCAAAATGATCTGGGCGAAAAAAGAAATTAATTTAGCCATATCCGTCCGTCCGTCCGTCTGTCCGTAAACACGCTAACTAGAGTAAATTTTGAGGTACCTTAATGAAATTTGGTATGTAAGTTCCTGAACACTCATCTCAGATCGTTATTTAAAATGAACGAAATCGGACTATAACGAACGATATCGAAAAATTCGAAAACCCGAAAAAGTGCGATAATTCATTACCAAAGACCGTAAGCGATGAAACTTGATAGGTGAGTTGATCTTATGACCCAGAATAGAAAGTTAGTAAAATTTTGGACAATGGGCGTGACACCGCCCACTTTTAAAAGAAGGCAATTTAAAAGTTTTGCAAGCTAAAATTTGGCAGTCGTTGAAAATATTATGATAAAATTTTGCAGGAACGTTACCCCTGTTACTATATGTATTTTTAATAAAAATTTGCAAAATCGGATAACGAACAAAAAAAAATTTTAAAGTCAAATTTTAACAAAAATTTGAATATCTTTACAGTATATAAGTAAATTATGTCAACATTCAACTCCAGTAATGATATGGTGCAACAAAATACAAAAATAAAATAAAATATCAAAATGGGCGTAGCTCCGCCCTTTTCCATTTAATTTGTATTATGTTTAATGCCATAAGTCGAACAAAAATTACCAATCATTGTGAAATTTGGTAGGGGCTTAGCTTCTATGGAGATAAATGTTTTCTGTGAAAATGGGTGAAATCGGTTGAAGCCACGTCCAGTTTTTATACACAGTCGGCCGTCTGTCCTTCCGCTCGGCCTTTAACGAGATAACTTGAGCAAACATCGATATACATATCTTAACTAAACTTAGTTCGCATACTTATCTACTCTCACTTTATCTTGGTATTAAAAATGGACGTAATCCGATTATAACCACGCCCACTTTTTCGATATCGAAAATTTCGAAAAATTAAAAAATGCCATAATTCTATACCAAATACGAAAAAAGGGATGAAACATTGTGATTGGATCGGTTTTTGACGCAAAATATAACTTTAGAAAAAACCTTGTAAAATGGGTGTGACACTTACCATATTAAGTAGAATAAAATGAAAAAGTTCTGCAGGGCGAAAACAAAAGCCCTTGGAATCAGTGCAGGAATACTGTTCGTGGTATTAAATATATAAATAAATTAGCGGTACCCGACAGATGACGCCCTGGGTCACCTGGTTCAGTTTTTGGTCGATATCTCGGAAACACCTTCTCATATACAACTAAGGGCTACTCCATTTTAAACCCGTTTAATTTGATACCCATATCGTACAAACATATTATAGAGTCACCCCTGGTTCACCTTTAAGGCGATATATCGAAAAGGCGTCCACCTATAGAACTATGGCCCACTCTCTTTACAATACTCTTTAATACCTTTTATTTGATTCCCATGTCATTGAAACACATTCTAGGGTTACCCTTGGTTTATTTTCCTACATGGTGATTTTTCCTTATTTTGTCTCCATAGCTCTCAGCTGAGTATGTAATGTTCGGTTACACCCGAACTTAGCCTTCCTTATTTGTTTTATTTACTTATTTAAAAGCTAAAAGTATAATATAAAGTTATAAAGTAGTGTACACCCATGTCAGCTCTAATACTTTCTCTTAGCCCCAGTAACCTAATTTTTGCAACAGAGTAAAAAAATCGTATATAGTCTATATACTATAGACCTATTTAGAAACGGCAGACTATACTCATTGCTTTTGCGTGTACTGCCTTCATATCAGAACTTATTTTACACGCTTCTAAAAAACTCATCGCCGTCGATTTCAATAGTTTCATTTCTTAAAAGAATCCATTTTAATTGACAAGCAACATACAATCTTAAAGGGCGGGCACACAGCTCTTTTAATCGACTTTTTATGTCGTAGTGATTTTTCACATAATTTTTTTTTTATTGCCATAAATTCTTACTACTGTCGTTGAGGTATTTAACTGCAAACGCGAAAAAGCAATTTGCGCCATATCAGCACGAAATAATCTTCGAAAAAAAATTTGGTTTGCAATAATCTATTGATAAAAGACAGCAATAGAAAAAATTCTTAATCGAACAAACGATGCGAGTGTGCATAAGTATTTGTATGTATGTATGTATGTATAGGTTTTAGAGCTTATCCTTTGTCAGCAATCAACGCAAGTTTTCGCCTAGCTTGCTGTAGAAGTTGTCGCCGGCATTTGTTGCGACAGTTTCTGCATATTAACACAGCATGTTGCATGCCTCAATCAAATTCGCTATTATTAGAAGTGTACGCACCACCCTCCGACCTTCTTTGTGCCACGGCACTGTTGTGTGTTATGTGGCAGCAACATTTGCTGCACCCTCCACCTCTACGTAAATAAACATATCTACATATGCAGGGTCGGCTATATGTGGTTTTTTATAACCCAATGTATATGTTGTGTAAAGCTTTACCACAAAGGAAGGCTCGAAGTTTTCGAAAAGGTTCAAACACTCGCCGACCTGTGTAGCGTGAATCTCAAGTCCGCAGAAATCAATTATTGAATGAATCCGATTAATGACATATATGAACTCGCGAGAAATAGTTTTCGTTGGATCCATAACTTATTCAAATTTTCCGAAATAGTTTGACAGATGCACAGTTATCGTTTTAGTGAGAATGGTTTTCAGTCACTGATCGAAAAACGGAAAGGGGGTCAGTTTGCTTGCATGCTTCTGCAAACATCAAATTTTGAAATTTAACTTTTTCACTTTGTAAAAGGTTGAAGTTGGTATAAAAATAGTATAACATGCTAACTTATTTATAACCTGCAACTTTATATAATAATTTCGTTATATTTCTAGAATTTTCAATAAATTTCTTTGTTATTTTTGTATAGGCACTGACTCCGAATGGTCCAAACTTTGCACACAAAAGGCTTAGTAGGCAACTCTAGCCTAGTGTCTAGTGAGAGAGCAGTCAGCTGACACGTTGTTACAAGAAAAACAAAACTTGTTTGATTTCCACGTTTTGGGCTGCGTACATACGAACGTCGGTGAGTTTTCATATGCACGGTATTCTCATATATACATAGGCTGTGTCAGCTGACACGCCCGTTGGTGAGTGTTGAGTTGATGGCTAATTCACAAACTCCTGCTTTAATTCACTCTAGCCATCGTCCGACCCGACGCGAGAGTTTGGGGAATTCAAAAATTTTGTTGGAAGATGGCTTGGCTTTACTGAAAGGGTTTCTGGTGGACCGTTTCGGTTTCGGATGTTTGTAGTGGTTCGTTCTTTCAAAATAGTTTTAGTTATAATTTCTTGGATAAGGTTTGTAAAGGTTCGTTCATCAAAAAAGTTTCAATTTAGATCGTGTTCCGCGGTTCCGGGTTTCCTCTTTTATTTTTGGTTCCACGCTTCTTCATTAGCTTCGGAATTGACCCCTTTCTGTTTTGGGCCTAAATAGAGGTTTTTAATTTGAATCCGTTCATCAAAATTTTTGTTTTGTTCCAATGTCTGGTATATGTTTATGTTTTTATACTCAGTTGAGCAGAGCTCACAGAGTATATTTAGTTTGATTGGATAACGGTTGGTTGTACATATATAAAGGAATCGAGATAGATATAGACTTCCATATATCAAAATAATCAGGATCGAAAAAAAATTTGATTGAGCCATGTCCGTCCGTCCGCCCGTCCGTCCGTTAACACGATAACTTGAGTAAATTTTGAGGTATCTTGATGAAATTTGGTATGTAGGTTCCTGAGTACTCATCTCAGATCGCTATTTAAAATGAACGATATCGGACTATAACCACGCCCACTTTTTCGATATCGAAAATTTCGAAAAACCGAAAAAGTGCGATAATTCATTACGAAAGACAGATAAAGCGACGACACTTGGTAGATGGGTTGACGTTATGACGTAGAATAGAAAATTAGTAAGAGTTTGGACAATGGGCGTGGCACCGCCCACTTTTACAAGAAGGTAATTTAAAAGTTTTGCAAGCTGTAATTTGGCAGTCGTTCAAGATATCATGATGAAATTTGGCAGGAACGTTACTACTATTACTATATATGTTCTAAATAGAAATTAGCAAAATTGGATGAAGAACACGCCCACTTTTTAAAAAAAAATTTTTTTAAATTCAAATTTTAACAAAAAATTCAATATCTTTACTGTATATAAGTAAATTAAGTCAAAATTCAACTCCAGTAATGATATGATGCAACAAAATACAAAAATAAAAGAAAATTTCAAAATGGGCGTGGCTCCGCCCATTTTCATTTAGTTTGTCTAGAATACTTTTATTGCCATAAGTCGAACAAAAATTTACCAATCCTTCTCAAATTTGGTAAGAGCATAGATTCTATGACGGTAACTGTTCCCTGTGAAAATGGGCGAAATTGGTGGAAGTCACGCCCAGTTTTTATACACAGTCCGCCGTCTGTCCTTCCGCTCGGCCGTTAACACAATAACTTGAGCAAAATCCGATATATCTTTACTAAACTAAGCCCACGTACTTATCTGAACTCACTTTATCTTGGTATAAAAAATGGCCGAAATCCGACCATAACCACGCCCACTTTATCGATATCGAAAATTACGAAAAATTAAAAAATGCCATAATTCTATACCAAATACGAAAAAAGGGATGAAACATGGTAACTGGATTGGTTTATTGACGCAAAATATAACTTTGGAAAAAACTTTGTAAAATGGGTGTGACACCTACCACTTAAGTAGAAGAAAATGAAAAAGTTCTACAAGGCGAAATCAACAGCCCTTGGAATCTTGGCAGGAATACTGTTAGTGGTATTGCATATATAAATAAATTAGCAGTACCCGACAGATGATTTTCTGGATCACCTGGTCCACATTTTGGTCGATATCGCGAGAACGCCTTCACATATACATCTAAGGGCCACTCGCTTTTAAAACCCTCATTAATACCTTTAATTTAATATCCATATCGTACAAACACATACTAGAGTCACCCCTGTCCCACCCTAATGGCGATATCTCGAAAAGGCGTCCACCTATATACCTAATACCCACTCCCTCTTAAAATGCTCAGTAACACCTTTCGTTTGATACCCATATCGTACAAACATTTTATAGTCACCCCTGGCCCACCCTAATGGCGATATCTCGAAAAGGCGTCCACCTATAGACCTAATGTCCACTCCCTCTTAAAATGCTCAGTAACGCCTTTCGTTTGATACCCATATCGTACAAACATTCTAGAGTCACCCCTGGCCCACCCTAATGGCGATATCTCGAAAAGGCGTCCACCTATAGACCTAATGTCCACTCCCTCTTAAAATGCTCAGTAACACCTTTCGTTGGATACCCATATCGTACAAACATTCTAGAGTCACACCTGGCCCACCCTAATGGCGATATCTCGAAAAGGCGTCCACCTATAGACCTAATACCCACTCCCTCTTAAAATGCTCAGTAACACCTTTCGTTTGATACCCATATCGTACAAACATTCTAGAGTCACCCTTGGTCCACCTTTATGGCGATATCTCGAAAAGGCGTCCACCTATGGAACTAAGGATCACTCCTTTTCAAAATACTCATTAACAGCTTTCATTTGATACCCATATCGTACAAACATATTCTAGAGTCACCCCTGGTCCACCTTTATGGCGATTTCTCGAAAAGGCGTTCACCGATAGAACTAAAGCCCATTCCCTTTTAAAATACTCATTACCACCTTTCATTTGATACCCATATCGTACAAACACATTCTAGAGTCACCCTTGGTCCACCTTAATGGGGATATCTCGAAAAGGCGTCCACCGATAGACCTAAGGCCCACTCCCTCTTAAAATGCTCAGTAACACCTTTCATTTGATACCCATATCGTACAAACAAATTCTAGAGTCAGCTCTGGTCCACCTTTATGGCGATATCCCTAAATGGCGTCCATTCATAGAACTATGGCCTACTCTCTCTTAAAATAATCTTTAATACCTTTCATTTGATACACATGTCATACAACCACATTCCAGGGTTACCCCAGGTTCATTTTCCTTATTTTGTCTCCATAGCTCTCAACTGAGTATGTAATGTTCGGTTACACCCGAACTTAGCCTTCCTTACTTGTTATTTTTTTAATTTGTAATAATTTTAGTTGCGGTTTCGGTTCTTGTTTATATTTTTACTTTCGAAACTGTTAACGTGCTCTTACCCTTTGAGCCCAACCCTAAAGGTTTCGGTGTTGTGCTTCGAAATTCATTATTTTCAAATTGGTTTCATTATTCATTTCGTTCCGCTTTCCGGTTGCCATTTTGATTTCGGTTATTTATTTTCAAAACCAGTTGAAAATTTGGCTTCTTTCCGGTTTTATATTTAGTTTTTGTTTTAGTTCCTTTGTTCATACTTATTTGCAGTGTCGGTTGCATTCTGGTTTAGTTTCGGCTTCTACCTCTATGGGTTTCGCACATTATATATAATTGCCCATTAAATTTAAGTTTCAGCGGTTATCCGTGGTTTCAGCGGTTATCCGTGGTTCGAATTTCGGTGAAACAATTGGAAAAAACATTACTAGATTGCCTGATGATGTTAACGTGGTGGCACCGTCGCAACATGCCACTAAACGTTTCTTTCTTTTCAGTTTTTTTACCCAGTGAACAAAAATAATAATAAAACAAGTAAGGAAGGCTAAGTTCGGGTGAAACGGAACATTACATACTCAGCTGAGAGCTTTGGAGACAAAATAAGGAAAAATTACCATTTAGAAAAATGAACCTAGGGTTAACCTGGAATGTGTTTCTGTGACATGGGAATCAAATGGAATGTATTAAAGAGTATTTTAAAATGGAGTGGACCATAGTTCTATAGGTGGACGCCATTTCGGGATATCGCCATAAGGGTATACCAGGGGTGACTCTAGAATGTGTTTGAACGATATGGGTATCAAATTAAAGGTATTAATGAGGGTTTAGTTGTATATGTGAAGGCTTTTTCGAGATATCGCCCAAAATGTGGACCAGGGTGACCCAGAACATCATCTGTCGGGTACCGCTAATTTATTTAAATATGTAATACCATGAACAGTATTCCTGCCAAGATTCAAAGGGCTTTTGATTTCGCCCTGCAGAACTTTTTCATTTTCTTCTACTTAATATGGTAGGTGTCACACCCATTTTACAAAGCTTTGTCTAAAGTTATATTTTTCGTCAATAAACCAATCCAATTACCATGTTTCATCTCTTTTTTCATATTTGGTATAGAATTATGGCATTTTTTGTAATTTTCGATATCGAAAAAGTTGGCGTGGTCATAGTCGCATTTCGGCCACTTTTTATACCAAGATAAAGTGAGTTCAGATAAGTACGTGAACTAAGTTTAGTAAAGATATATCAATTTTTGCTCAAGTTATCGTGTTAACGGCCGAGCGGAAGGACAGACGGTCGACTGTGTATAAAAACTGGCCGTGGCTTCAACCGATTTCGCCCATTTTTAGAGAAAACAGTTATCGCCATAGAGTCATGCCCCTACCAAATTTCACAAGGATTGGTAAATTTTTGTTCGACTGATGGCATTAAAAGTATTCTAGACGAATTAAATGAAAAAGGGCGGAGCCACGCCCATTTCGAAATTTTCTTTTATTTTTGTATTTTGTTGCACCATATCATTACATTACATATTATCGGCGGCCACCGTGGTGTGATGGTAGCGTGCTCCGCCTATCACACCGTATGCCCTGGGTTCAACTCCCGGGCAAAGTAACATCAAAATTTTAGAAATAAGATTTTTCAATTAGAAGAAAATTTTTCTAAGCGGGGTCGCCCCTCGGCAGTGTCTGGCAAGCGCTCCGATTGTATTTCTGCCATGAAAAGCTCTCAGTGAAAACTCATCTGCCTTGCAGATGCCGTTCGGTGTCGGCATAAAACTTGTAGGTCCCGTCCGGCCAATTTGTAGGGAAAAATCAAGAGGAGCACGACGCAAATTGGAAGAGAAGCTCGGCCTTAGATCTCTTCGGAGGTTATCGCGCCTTATATTTATTTATTTATATCATTACTGAAGTATGTTGACATAATTTACTTATATACTGTAAAAATATTAAATTTTTTGGTAAAATTTGACTTAAACAATTTTTTTTTAAAGTGGGCGTGTTCGTCATCCGATTTTTCTAATTTTTATTTAGCACACATATATTAGTAGTAACGTGCCTGCCAAATTTCATCATGATATCTTCAACGACTGCCAAATTACAGCTTGCAAAACTTTTAAATTACCTTCTTTTAAAAGTGGGCGGTGCCACGCCTATTGTCCAAAATTTTACTAATTTTCAATTTTGTGTCATAATTTTAACGCACTTAGCCGTCTTTGGTAATGAACTATCGCACTTTCTCGGTTTTTCGAAATTTTCGATATCGAAAACGTGGGCGTGGTTGTAGTCCGATTTCGTTCATTTTAAGTAGCGATCTGAGATGAATGCCCGGGAACCTACATACCAAATTTCATCAAGATACCTCAAAATTTACTCAAGTCATCGTGTTTACGGACGGACGGACGGACGGACATGGCTAAATGAATTAGCTCTGCTCAGCTGAGTATAAAAAAACTCAACGTGAACCAACATTTTACGCAAACGCAAGCACCCAAAGACATCGCATAAAACACACAAGCGGAACACATTTCCACATTACATTCATTCGAACGCGGCAAGCAGATCACAACTATTTTGGTCGTTTGGCCCCGCCCACATGCGTATTTTATGGCTTATACACAGTTATCGATCGGAGACCATAGCGCGCCTGCCGCTTCGTTTTGACTGTTATCAATAGCAATCGGTGTTGTGATTGTTATAGGGTGCACGTTTAGCGACGTCTGCGAATATATATGTATATATGTGTGTGTGTGTACAGTAAGCACATGTGACTGCAATCAGCGCTGTTACATCTCACACCCTTTTTGCATCGCTACGGCTTTCCGATGCTTCAGCCAACCTTTGTAACGGTAACAGCTTGAAAATAACATTGACAAATGGGGGTTTGTGAACTTGTTCCATAGTCATTCCTTTTTAGTTACAAATGCTCTCTGGCCTGTATTTTTGGCTTCAATGTAACTTTGTATGTATGTATGTATATATGTTAAATTGTTTACTTAGCACTTTGAGTGATTTTCACGGATGTCAAGGATTTTCCCACCCAGCACACTAACTTGCTCCCCAGTCGTCTTAATCTGACAATATCTGCCTGCCAATAATCTTTTGAATTGAGAAGTGTTGATGTTTGCTTTGGCGGGAAAAATATTTTGAAGTGTACATTTGTACGTAGAATACGTAACTAAGGGGAGGTAATGTGAAGCTTCAAGAAACACGAAAGATGTGTGAGGGGAAGTTGCTAATAAAAGTCTTAAATTTGTTTTGTTTTCTTAACTTTAATCGCATTACCGAGAATTGAAGAAGGTATATCTAATAGTAGCATGACTAACTAGCCAAATTCAATCCTAGAGCCCCGTTATGAAAATCTTAAAAAAAACTGCTATGTAGGTTTGCCATTTTGGCAGTTCGCATTTTGAAATTAGTTAGTGCTGGTGCTGAAGTAGAACTAAAAATACCAATTTAAGGCTATTATAATTAGAATACACCAAGCCCATCAGTTCAGGGATGGGATCAAGAGATGCAAATTTCTTCACCCTTTTTCACCCTGAAAGCATACACTTCCCTATTAACGGTTATAAATTCGAAATTGTATAATGCTTTGTTCACTTGGGAACCCCATAAACTCAGAAAAGAATTAACCTAGACATCCAACGGATAATCAATTTTATCAACAAGTGCTTCTTTGGGCTGCGCAGACAATTGATAAATAAAGTCTTCCTTGACGAAGAAAAATCACACTTTATATATATCTCATCATCTTTATAGGGCCGGGAGGGCGCTCGGAGCTTTCGAGGGAAAAATTCTCAGAAAGACTTATTGTCTTGTCCGCGATATCAAAGGCGTGTATCAGACTACATAAATTTTATGCAAATATGGACACAGTACAACGAATAAAAGCACAAAGCACAAAGCAATTGCTTCACAATTAATTTTCTGCGAAGGATTGAGGGCCCTCCATTCCAGTAAATATTTGTATCGACAAGCGCAGTAAGCGGTGGAAGGATGAAAACTCTTCTTAGTTGCGAGGCGAACGTGGAGTAAAATCTGATTTCAATTGGTTGAAGCTTATTCGAGGTAGGAAAGAATAGCCTAAGTGACAAATAAAAGGCCGAAGTGGCAAAACAGCTAAACGCAAACTAATGACCTTAACCAGAACTTGTTTTGACGAAAACAACAATCAACTGAGTCTTTCAAAGGCATGCCACAAATTATATATGTGACCCGGCCTATGAAAGTGTGGCTTATGGCTCAAAAAAGAAATTGCGAGAAACAGCTGCTAAAGATAAACAATGCATTTCTTCAGTTTCTTAGTAGTGTCCTTTTTTGAGTCATAATCCACCTTTTCATAGGCCGGGTCCCATATTTAAACAATTTCTGTTAATTTTCATTGGAAATTTTTACAAATGGCTGAAGGTAAAATACTAACTCTCTCTTTGGGTAGTGAAATTTCTCATTCGATTTGGAAAGCGCATCGTCTGTTTCTAAGAAAACTGGCAAGCATTTTTTCCCCTATTCGACAAAATCAGCACTATCTCCAAATAAAAAGAGACTCGGTGACTTCAATGTGGTCTTAAATACGTTTAATTTTGGTAAGTGCAATACCTTACTTACTTCTCTATAATCAATGGCAGATATAGCTATTGCGTTCTTTAGTTGACAATGTTCGAGGCCCTAATACAAACTCGGGCCATCATCGTGTGACATTCCCGAAACGCCGACATATTGTGCAGTGCAGATATTGCGCACAGTATCGTGAGAAGACTTCTCTGTTCAGAACCAGCTCATGCTAATGAATTATGCACCCGGCTCACCAATTCAACCCTGGCAAAAATCTTTGTGTTAACCTCATAAACTAGCACTGAAATCTGACCTGTTCCGTATAGCCCTTGGCATAAATAAATGCTTGCTTAAAGAGCTTATAATAAGAACTGATACAGAGGGAAATACAAAACAGCATCGCAAATAAATGCGACCATAGAGCTTAGCAAAACTGAAAGAAATGCGACCATCGAGCTAAGCAACACTCAAAAGTCCATTAAAATTGGGAAGGATTTGCGCGAGTCGTTAGAGACTTTCCAGAACTTGATAAAGAGGACTATGAAAGGGTTGTCGGTGAGCGACTTTAAGATGGAGTTTCTGCTATCATCGACGGCATTAGCACATTTCTCTTTTACAGCCATATCACTCTTGCACACTTATTTGAAAACTGGGAGCTCTTTGTCTGTCTAAACTCGAAAGCACAATCATGTAACATATATATATAATATATAATCGCGATAAAGACACTCTCCGAATGATAATGATGGTCATTTGAAGGTTATTAATCAAGTACATTCTGGGAAAGATTTGATGTGACCATGTCGAACCTTCTAGGTATGTGGATTTTAGTCCAATTTTTACAGGTATTGTCTGCCGCGAGAATATTGGTTGGGTGATATAACGTCAACGACCATAAGGTCAATTGGCGTTATGAACTTTTGAAATGGCCGCAAGATCAACTAGGCTTATGACCACTTCAAATGGTCATACGGTCGATTGACTTTATGTCCACTTAGGAAAATTCCGTTTAAGCTTATGACCATTTCGTGAACAAGACCGTAACCATATACAGGAATTTATAAATATTTTATTTATATAACATAATAAAATAATTACAAAAAAAATGTTTAAGTTAAACGGTTTTATTGAAAACAATACTTACATGAAGTAATAATAATACTAAAAGTTAGAAAATAATTAGGTAGGTCCTAGGTACTAGTCATCACACTCCTCATCAATTTAGGGCGTTGATCAGACAATTAAAAAAAAGCATTGGCCGCTCTATCTATTGACAGTCATATAAGACCAACTGAACCTTAATAAGGTTATGCTATGCCTCACATTTTTAGAAATTTCACTCGTCCAACGCTTTTATTTAATTGTCTGGTCAACGCCCTAGATTGATGAGGAGTGTGATGACTAGTACCTAGGACCTACCTAATTAGTTTCTAGCTTTTAGTATTATTATTACTTCATGTAAGTATTGTTTTCAATAAAACCGTTTAACATAAAAAAATTTTTTTTATTATTTTATTAATATCTCTATCCTTGCGCCACCTGGCGGCGATTTTTTTCATATGTCGGTTTCTATTCATTATGTGTTCCAAATATATACCAATTCGGGGCACAAATACGATTTTTTGAATATCTCGATCCTCGCGCGACCTAGTGGCGATTTTTTACATAGGTCGCTTTCTATTCATGTATGTATTATGTGCTCCAAATATGAGTCCACCTAGCGACGATTTTTTATTATTGCATTGTCATCGGGTTCTGAACTATATTCCAAGTTTCAAGCTTGTAGCTTATCGGGAAGTTACTTAAATTTCAATTACAAAATTCGTGCCGGCCAGCCAACCAGCCAAGCCTGTCAAGTCAAGCTAAATGAAACCGTTTAAAAAAAGAAAACTTCTACCAGATGGATTGGACGTGCGGTTGAATATCTTTGTTCTTCCTGTTTCAAACAAATCATCGTTGAACCGTTAAGAAGCCCGGTTTTCCACAAATAAGAGATCGGAATATAGAAAAAAAGCGCCGCCGCCGAAACCTTCGAACCAAAAAAATTGCGCAATGTTGTCTATAAACTCTCAATAAAATAAGTTCTCCTATCGCACTGAAGACCACATTGGGCCATTTTTATCAGAATTTTCATTACAATAGCACCAAACTATAGGAAAAGGAGCGCCGTATCAGAAAACTTGAAATCAAAAAATTCTCTTCTCATTCGACCGAACAAAAATAAAGTTAAAATTTTAATGCGCGCAGGTATTAAATCATTTGAAGGTTGACATTGAGACCATTTCATAGGCCATTTCAAATAGTCACAAGGTCAATTGAAATTATGGCATAGACCTTATGTCATCTGTTATGTTGAGCTCGGCATTAACTAAAAAGAAGGATTAGAATTTCCCTTTCATAAGAGTAGGTACAAGGCATGACGTGGATGAATATACTGTGCTGATCCGGAAATAAACAGATCCTACAAGCTGCCAGATCACCGAAGCGTTTTCCAAGCGGAAGTATTAGCAGTATCCAAAGCAGGAGAAACACTGGAAGAAAATAGCTTAAACTGCAGCCGTATTAACTTTTATATTGACAGCCAAGCAGCAATGAAAGCAATAATCTTTCATAACATAGCATCGAAAAGTGTGTTAGAGTGTAAGCAAATCATCTACATTGGGTTTCAGGGCAGATGGGAATAGATCGGAATGAAACGGCGGATTAACTAGCTAAAAAGGGCGCTTCCCTTGAAGCGTGCTCAGTAGACTGGTCGAGATTAAGAGAAAGCGAGAGTTGGCCATGGTCGACCAAGCGGGTCGCAAGCGCGGGACTGTAAAGTGTCGAAGATTATGTGTAGGCCTTACGACCTTAGACTAACAAAGTTGCTTCTATCATTAAAAGAAGCGACTGTAGACTCATGACTGGTATTCTGACTGGACACTGCCTTCTGGCGTCACATGCCTTTAAATTAGGCTTGGTCAGTGATAGCAGATGTAGGAAGTGCGGGTTGGAGGAGGAAACGATCGAGCACGTTCTTTGCTCATGCCCTGCACTTGCCAGGCTAAGACTCCAGCTCTGAGGAGTGATACAGCTGTCAGATGTAGAAGTAGTAAGTGGCATAAGTCCTAGAAAGTTTCTAGTATTTGCCAAGATGACGGAGTTATTTAATAACATAGGTTCTGGTTTTGATAGGATTTTTCAGTTTGGCCGTTAAATAAACTTCTGGTAATACTACGGACGCATTCAGTCTATGTGAGGTAAAGATTAAGTAAAGATTAATAAAAATCCCTATGCTGCCAAGAGTCTTGCATTAACTCAATCTTTGCTTACAACTTACTACAGATTTATGTATGTATTTAAACTCATAAGTGAATTGTAAATTGAATTTTCACCTACGAAAGGCGTTTAAAACACAACTCTCTCCTTAAATAATATAAATGCACAAATTTGCAGGGCACTTAAATGCGTTGCTTTGTGACATCTCTGATCTCAGGCAATAAAATGGCATTTACGCTTATCGCAGCGTCAAACTGACCATTAAGTGAGTCAGACGCGCATTTTCAGACAGATAGCAATGTGAAGAACGAAATTTGCTTGCACGTGGGTTTGTGTGTTTTTATGGGAGTCGAATGCATTAAAAACGTTGTCAACAGTGGTGGCGCAAAGTCATAGCATAGTACATGCAACAGCAGCAACAACATGTAGGCAACGAGAGATGTAATAAAAATTAGTGCAACGCATGGTAAATATACAGAGATTGTAACACTAAAACCAACTGCAACTGCAAAAACACATTAACAAAATGTGTGCGTAACAAAGGTAAATGAAAGTAAATTTGCAACAGTATGCTGTAAGCGCCAGTAACAACGCCAACGCGTCGAACAAACGTCGACTAACGACGTACGACAAGTTTTCAAGTTACCCAATCAGTGCGGCTGTCCTCTTTGCTTTTGTTTTGTTTCGTTTCCTTAATTTTTATTTTATGCTTTCTTTTGCAACACTCATTCATACACCGCGTAGTGCTAGACCTGACTACCGGCAATTAATCATTAAGCAATTGCCCGAGGACTACTCAATAAAATTAATATTCATTAACATTCTTAATCATTATTTAACAGGTCTGGACTTTACGCGCCCCCGATATGGTTGCCAAGCCTAAGGTTGCTCACGGGAAGAAATACAAGCCTGCCAAAACACTTCCTCAGAACCACTACGGGCTGTCTTCTTATGTCCCCAGAATACCACCTACACAATTAGGCAAGAGTACTCCCCAGGGAGCGAAATGAAATGCTGAACAAGCAGTTCCTGTTGAATACCCAGAAACCTGGGCATCCCAACAGAAATCTGATTGAAGAGGCCACATCTCCCAGGGGCTTAAAAAGTTATCTCCGTAGTATTATGAGGAAATACGGCAAATGAGAATACAGCCGTATGAAGCAAAAAAGCACAATCAGGTCCTCAGTTATATCCACAAACAGGCGTCGAACCTCTATGCCAGGAATTGCACTCCCCTAGGGAAATGCGAGGCACTCTAGCTAGCTTCGATTTGGGTACTGTAACAGGTTAAACTCTTACCTATCCAGAATCAACCCGACATACAAAATGCATGTCCTGCATGCAATGTGTCCCCAATGGCAGCAACCATATCTTCAATCGCAATGTGGAATCAACGCATCTAACACCCCTCTAACTATGCTCCACACCTGTTGAAACTGCTAGTTTCCTTGGACTCCCGTTAGATGATATTGATGGCAATTTGTGATAGGTCCCGCCTATTGGAGGGGTCGAAGCACAGCTACAACGACAACAACAACAACAAGATTTGTCGACGAGTTATCGGTTTTTTTATTTGAATGGTCAGCGTGTTGTCAATTTTTTTATCGAAAAGTAACCGACTTTTAATAGAAAAGTTCTCGATTAGTTATTAAAATTTTATGACTAGTCCATCACATAGTTATCATGAATGTATCGATTTATTATCCTACCAATTTGTTATGGATTAGTTATCAATTTGTTTCGAAAATTGTTCGGTATGTTATCGATTTTTCATCGAAGACATATTTATTTATTATCAATTTATAATCTTGGTGTTGGCAATTTGTTATCGGCGTGTTATCGACTTGTTAACGACATTTCGTTGGTTAATTTTAAAACAGACACTGATAAAACTTCTATATAAAAGCGGTTCTCGATAGCAATCCGATAACTAGACATACACCCAGTGACGGATCTAGGATTGTACCTCCAGGGGGGGGGGGGGGGGGGGGGGGGGGGGGGGGGGGGGGGGGGGGGGGGGGGAGTTTACTTCAGATCTTGCAAAAACTATTAAAAGGTATCTTTTTTGAAGTAGGTTTAGATTTCCCTTATTTTATGCCCAAGGTTATGATGGATCTCCAGCGATGAGTGGAGAATTTTAAAGTGAGCAAGCAAACATTCAATTGGATTTTTCTCTTGCCATTTATGTGCACTGTGCAGCACATAGTTTTATTTAATTTAGCGGTAAATGCAGCTGTGATGTAGCTGGCATCAAGAATACATTGGGGACAATTGGATCATTACATTTTTTTTAACGATGGCCAAAAGGCAAAACGTTCTGCAGAACAAAATTTCATTTATACAAAAAGAAAGTTGAAGAAAAAAATGCAAAGCGTCTGCCCAACAAGATGGGCTCAATGTCCACGAAGCGATGTCCAATTACATTGAACTTCCGCCACCAATCTTAGCGAAGGATAGCGGAAGGGAAAAACGACAAAATTTCAGCACAAGCTTCTCAGTTTCCGGCTGCTATTTCTACC
Source organism: Eurosta solidaginis (assembly GCF_040869045.1). Lineage (NCBI taxonomy): Eukaryota > Metazoa > Arthropoda > Insecta > Diptera > Tephritidae > Eurosta > Eurosta solidaginis. The sequence continues at coordinate 135,883,314 of NC_090322.1, forward strand.
GTGCAATTGCAAACGTCTTGCTATATAATGTGGTCTGTGCATTCCATTGTTTTGGCTTTGAGTAAGCAATTGCAATCAGAAATTCAAGACTTGTCCGAGGCCCTGAAATCTGCAAAATATGCTATGCGGGAATTTCAAGAAATGCGACAAAACTCAGAAATACATTTTGACGAAATTTTCGAAAATGTAAAAAAATATACACAATATACGACATAGATATTAAGAAACCACTCATCAGTAAACATCAATTAAATAGATGCAACGTTTATACTGGGAGCATCGAAGATTATTATATAATCGCTTTCTATATTCCATCCCTTGATGCATTTATAACTCATATCCATAACCGTTTCATGAAACACCAATCAATTTTCGAAAATTTCGTTGTTTGTTTCCCAAAAATGAGTACAATGCTGAAAAATAAAAGTGTTCTGAATTGTTATAAAACTGAGTTTACCGTGGAAGTCAAAATGTGGAGAAGGTGAGTAGGTGGTCAGAATTTTAAAAGTGTGTTTGATGCACTTGAGGTGGGTACAATTTTGATGATTACCTACAAAATGTGTATCCTGCATTTCTTATTTATCTTATTTTTTCAGATGGTGAGTCCAAATGCTTTCGAACATGTAAATAAAATATTGCGCATATTAGCCGTCCTATCAGTTTCGACAGCAACACCAGGACGCACATTGTCTGCCCACAAAAGTTTAAAATCATACTTGCGGAGTAAAATCAGTGAAGAACGTTTGAATGGACTCGCTTCATTGAATAGCCATATTAATACACCACTTTCTGTAAACGAGGTTCTAGAAGAGTTCTTCAAAAACCTAGGCGGTTGCTGAGAAATAGTTATGAGAAGAGTTAGTTGAACCCGCAAACACCCCCCGTAAATCCGCCACTTCATACACCTGTTTCTTTACACATCGAACTTCACGTGTACTTGGTACTCACGCCTTTTTGGATGCTAACGGACCCTCATGCTGCTCAAGTGTAACTACTAATTAACCTAAGCGCACATTCAGTACCACAACATGGGCTACTCGTCGAGAAAGTTTAGTACTCGTATAGTCCTACTACTGGTTATAGAATATTAGATTTTATATTCGTTTACTCGTTGAAGCATATTTGCATGCGTGTATATGTTTACTCTGCTTGGCACAATCTTAACGCTTCCATTGTTTTTCCAGCTGTTGCAGTGGTTAGGTTTTTTATGTACAATGCGTCGTCGTTGCAACGGACGTTGTCAATGGTGAACCAACTCCCTTGCCTCATTTTATATTTTCTTAGTAAGCCTTGTAGACCATGGAAGCCATGCGTGATAACTGACATCCATCACATATGAGTCTAGCCTGCATTTTTTATGCTTTGGACCATGAAAACGTCAGCCCCACTTCTACATTTGCCACCTTCATCCGCATCGTACTTTTGAAGGGCTTGTAATGCGCTGTCATTTCGATTGTTTTCATTTACAGTATGGCGTATGTATATTAGACTGCAATATAAATGCACTTTTACTATCTTTGGTATTTTAACTAAAAAGAAACAAATCAAAATCTTTTGATACCTAAGCTTTCCGCCCATGAAATGGTAATCTTCTGTTAGAGATACAAGACCTTTATATTACGAACATTGAGTGATTTTCAAAATAATCCATTGGAGGGCAGATTTTTGGTTTTAGGACAATTTTACGAAAATTTCGAAGTTTTTCTTCGAAACTCTCAGCAATATTAAGAGCAGGGCTGATGTTACACTACTCGATAACCAGCTACCTCCAATGGAAGGATGCCAAGAATGATCTGAGGAACTTCGCATGGCGTTGTTCTTAGAGCACCAATCAGGCTATATCTGTGAACTTTACCAAACAAGTTTAGGTTTGACGCCTTGATCAAGGCTGGCCACTATACGACAATCCCATACAGCAGTATGGGTTGGATAATGGCGGTATAAATCCAACTGCATGTATTGGGGATGAGCGTCCATTTTTTGCCAATTTTCTTTTACACGCATATAATGCAATGTACGCTTTCTTTTATCGCGGAATGTCATTATACAGTTCACATTTTTGTTCGAAATTAAGGCTAGAAATTCAGCCTTATCTGCAAGGTAAGGCGCACACCATTTAGTTCTGGTAGGTTTAACGGTGGTTTTTTGTATCGTTTGATATATAAGACATGGTCACAAGACAATAATCCTTTTTAAACAAGGATGTTTCGATACTAGAGACAAGAATGTGTAGTGGGGTCTCAGCAGATTTCCTTTTGGTGCATGCGCCTTAATAGCCAGATATAAGGTTCCTATTAATAGTGGTAGTGAGGAAATTTGCTAATTATCCTCTCTAGGGTCTTTAGTGCGTGAACAAAAGACTGATAGGTCTAACGACTAATAGGTCCTTAGTTTCCTTTGTGTTCTATTGGGACTCACTGTCGAGGCTTTAGACTTTGTTAAACTGTTCTCTACAGGATTTACGAAGTAAGTCCAAATCATGCGACCCCCAGTGTGGGTTCCATTTTGGCATTGGACAAGCCTATTGTAGGGCATTTGAGATTGCCAATGCGAAGGTTGCTACCAGACCCTCCAGCTCCTCCGTTGATGAAGGGCTTTGTGAGGCAGTGCTGGTAGCTCTCTTGCTAACAGCTCATTATGTAGTTCCCAATTTGTGTTACGTGGGTTACGTCTCGGCTGTTTAACGAGAAGTCTAACAAAACTTCAAAATAACGGTGGTCTGAGAAGCTCTAAGCAAAATGCTTCACATTTTGTACGAAGGCAAATCTGAAACACCTTTAAGAAAAAAATTTTCGATAATCAATGCAAATTTTATGAGACCTATTACTTGGTTTTTGTTGTGCTAAAATTGATTGGGCTACAGAACTGTGTATTTAAAAAAATTCAGAGAACTCAAAAAGCTAAAAATTCGATATTTTCGAAAAAAATTTTCGAATTTTTTTAAAAATGTTTTTGAAATTGTGTTGCACAGTCTCAATCACGAAATTCGCGGAAGCTTTTTTGAATATTAGATAAGTTTCTAATCTCGTTTTGAGATAATTAGAAACCTTGCGGAATCTTTTTCTCGTGAGTTTAACTATTACATCGTTCTTAATTTTGATTTCAGTCTGAAGTCGCCAAGTATATCGTATTTCTCAGACCCTCCGATTTGTACGCCACCTTTTGGGGTCTTTTTTTTTCGTTTGTTGATCTATTAATTGTTGATTTTTGTCTCAACTCGATTAGTATCACGTATTCGTTTCAAGGATGCCAGCGCAATTCATAGCTTCTCCAACCCAATTGACATCCTTATCTACGCTAGCGAATCCTGTTGGCTCTGGCGACTCCAAATTACTCAGGGAACTAGAGGGTGGCCAGCTCCAGCCTAGAAGATTCAATATGATCATACGTAATCATTCTCGAGATGGTCGGGCTTGTACCTTAATGATGTTTGTTACCGGAACATATCGGATCTATATCTAGCAAAGGACTATCAACATCGATAACACTCCCCAAAATCTCCGGATAGTGTCTTTATCGGTACAACAATAACAAAAACAGCATAGAGCATGATCTTCAATTGCCAACTCAGTTAAGTAATTAAATTATTTGTTGGCAATAGTGATTCTTCGCTTGATTATCTCCGTTTCGTACAATATTTCTCATAATCTCTCACCCCCTGGCGTATCGTTAGGCTATATATATTGCACTGGCATTTTTCTGTGTACCACATAGCATATTTAAGCTCACCATAAAGTTACTAACAAACCGATCTTAAGCTATCAAATATTGTTTTATATTTCTATTTCTCTTCTCAATCAGCGCGCCTCTTAAAGAAATTTTTTTGGAACTTCTTTTTTGGTAGGGCAGCCTAATGCGCATGTATATGTGAATTCGTGCGTCCTGTATGTGTGTTTATTCATATATGTATATGGGCATATGTCATGTGGCCCTCTCACGCCTGCTTGCGGGTGTCGTTGGTGACTCTTGGTGCCCTAGAAAATGGGTTTTAAAATGTCATCTGCATCGTCTGCGCCTGTTAATTTTGTGTTCCTTTTACGTGATGTAAGAAGCATTTGGAACAGTGGAGGTTACTGTCGTTAATGGTGCCTTTCCTAATGCGAGAGGCTTGATGGTCTCAAATAAATGTCAAACGGCTTGCTGGCCTATCGCCTCCGCACCATTACCTTTATTGTAGGCTACATCATCGTTCCTTCGTTTCGCTTGCCTCTGAGTTCACGCGCGCCATCAATGCCCCGGTTAATGAAATTTACGCCGCAATGAGGCAGTAAGTGCTGTGATCATTGTTTTTGTTTCACTCTTCTGATATCACAGCACCATATTCAATATTGTGTAGTGCACGCTAAAAGTGTGCGAGAGGGAGGTGTAAAGCATGAAGGATACACACATTTTGTCGCGATGCCACTTTGTTTGAGACATCACATTAATTTACAGATTAATTGTCGTTTCGTTGCGTACAGCTTGTTTGATGTTTGTTTTGATTTGTTTTTATTGTTTGCAGAATGGACATATGAACATTATAGAGATATACGCCGCCGCCGCCGCTGAATGTCAAAAATATCGGCGCGGTACTATATTTTCTACACGTTTAAGACTGTTTAGGCCATTGTTCAAGCCGAAAATTGGTCGGATATGGTCGAAAGTGGTATTAACGGATGGGCATCACTGTCAGTTATAAGAAACTAATTGCGAAATTGAACTCTTTCTAACTGTCCAAAAGTTATTTAAAAAACAGGTGTTTTCGATGTAAGCTTAACACGGACTTTGCATCACCCAATTCACCAAGTTATTAAAACAAAACACTAAAAGAAACGTTATATAATAAATTAATATAATCACTTTGCATATTTTTTCTAAAAAATAATGAACAATGAATTCAAATAAAATTACCCAAGGTGTTTCAAATTGTTTTCAAGTTGTTAAAAAAAGCAAAAAAATGCCGATTTTTTTTAAATTTTATATTGCGATTGGCTGAAAGAATAAGCGAAATCAGTGATGCAAAATCCTTTAGTAGGTTCTAGAGGCATAAACACTCCTTTGAAATGTTTTTTACCTCATACTTAAGTTGAGAATATATGGACGTATGAGAAGGGTTTGAAAAATCACTTGGGCTTACATTCAAACATCTGTTGTTTATTTGCGAAACTATACAATAGCGTATGAAATGTTAATTTTAATTTTAACACTTCATCCTTCAACACCCAAGTCTCCCTTGGAGTTAATCACATTGATTATAGCCTATCAACCAAGTTTAAATATCACCTACACGTTACGGCTCCTTTTACAAATGTGAATACGTAGGCACATATATGTATTTACCAGGTGAGGCTTTGTCCTTCGCAAGAACACTGAAAGTGGTGAAGCAAAAGCTTTCCCAAGACAGTCGTGAAAATGACCGTGTGTGTTACTACCCTAACGAAGTGGACAGTCGACTAGTCTGAAAACTGAAGCTACGCGGTCATCAATAATGAGCTCTTATATAATTAGGCCGGAAAACAGCAGTAAACATCTTTCAACTTAAAATCGGTCGACTTTCATTCTAAAATATTGTTACGAATATTAGCAACACTAAGGGGTACTGCCATCTCTAAGCCAATGCTAAGCAGCGCCTTCTATGCACATCCATAAATCAATCATTTACCATCATCCGGTGGCAAAATCCTGAGCCCGATAAATAATTTTGCATGTAAATGCAACAACAACGATTTGAGCCAGATAAATCCAGATAGAAGTCTCGTTCAATTTGTGAGCCAGATAATTTGTTAATTACTTCTTTTTAGTTTTGCAATGCTGCCTTTAATAAACCTACTTTTTCAAAAATAGATGTCGCTGCTTAGCCTTTCGCCGTATGAGTTAAATGAAAAACAGCGGCGGCATCTGTCTATCACATTTCACGTGTGCGAAAAATTCACGATATCTGCTTTTCAAGTCTCTCAATGATCCAGAGCATTCCCGTGAGAATTGAGCTTGAGCCGGAGCTGTAAAACTTACTGGAAGACAGCAATTATGTATCTACATAAACGAATCAATCATTATATCTACACATATTAACCCTAGGTGAAACTACGCTTTGCACGGGATATTCAGACAAAAGTGTGGCTATTTTTTGTATCTCTATTTCTTTCGGCAGACGCAGCAGTACCAATTCCAAAGACCGGGGCTAGGTTTTGAAAATGTTTGAACAGTCTGCGAGATCTTGAGGCAAAAACCTCGGATCTTTCCGAAATGGCCAACACGTTGATTTCCTTAAATACATACAAACAAACCCTTTCATAAATACTATTTTTTTAAATCGAAAATTCAAGCTTTTCAAAGTAAGAGCACCGGCGTATGCCGGCGCGCCCCACACGCCGCCGCCGCCGATTAGGTGATCGGCGTAAACCTCTAGAACATTAGGGCGACCTGTGAATCAAATAAATGATAAATTTTGGTGCCGATAAGAAAAGTTTAAGCAGTGTCGGACAGTGACTTAAGTTCAGAGTTTTGAGTCTCAATAGAGCAAAAATCTTAATTTGACCCCTGTGCTACACCCTCCTACAGTGTTCAATCGGAACGAAAATTTTTATGTGATAGTTTTGACTTATGTATTACTCTGCCGGGGTGAGACCAGAAAAATCGTTCATTTGATTTACATGTAAGGCCAAGCCTAAAATTGCGATGTCTATTTTTATCAAATTTCGTCAATAAAACTCTTCTAATTTTATGTTCGATAATTTAAGTAAGAACTCTGAAAAGCAATGACAAACACGTTTTCGAAAAAGTCAACAAAGTTTTACGAAGCTTTTCAACTTTTTATTTGCAATATTCTGAATTATTCTAAGTATGCAGTTTTGTAGCCCAATAAGTTTTAATCCAATTATGTAAGTACAAGTTAAATGTCTCCAAAAGTACACATTGCTTTTTAACAATTTTTCGAAGAGTGTTTCAGTTTTGCTTCCGTATTAAAAATAAAGCTCGCCTTTCGTAAGGACGAAATTATAAAACATCATCTTCATTAGTCCCCGTTTTGCGAAAACTGACTCTAATCGTAAGCACCAAGAGAGGTCATGTCTTCCTTCATATTCCTCTCCCCTATCTCTGCTTCCGAATGGCGATGTCGACTAAAATACATCTTGGCCAAAGTGTCTTCGTCCATTTCGCATAACATGAACTAACAGGGTAGCCTTTGGGGTTTTGTTCGCTATACTATCTTCATATCAAGGTTAAGCTCATACAGCTTATCATTCTACCTCCTCGATTCTCACTGTAGCCATGATGGACCAAACCCATATATATTCCGGTGAGCTTTTCTCTCGAAAACCTCAAGAGTCATCTCATCTTTCCTGTTGTTGTTGTTGTTGTAGCAGTGTTTCGCCACATACAATAGGTGCCACCAATCACAAATTGTCATCAATGACCATAATCAGAGGGGTGTTAGAGGCGTTGGTTCCACAATTCAGTTGAAGAGATGGTTGGTGTCATATGGGGAAACGTTACAAGCAGGACATATGTTTTGTATTTCGGGGTTCACTCTGGATAGGCAAGAGTTTAACCTGTCACAGTATACAAATCGAAGTTGAGCTAGAGTGACGCGCGTTTCCCTAGGAAGAAAGCATTCCTCCTCTGCTAGTTCTGGTTATTTTTCTTTAAGTACTGGATTCGCCGGGCACTTCCCGGCATGGAGGTCCGCCGTCTGCCTAAGGATATCACTGAGGACCTGCACTGAAAGAAAAGGACTGGTAAAATCAACCGAAATACGGGTCAATTCAACCGAAATTTCTGTCAATTTTTATCCATCGCAACAAGATGTTGAATCGACTGCGCACAAATCGTTGATTCGTAATTGACCGTTTTAGTAGTCAAATGAACAAAAAAAGTTGTTGAGACACCTTTGTATGAAAGTACCTATATTGCGGCATTTGCAAGGCAGAGTTTTCACTGAGATCTTTTCATGGCAGAAATACACTCGGAGTGCTTGCCGAACAGTGCCTAGGGGCGACACCGCTTAGGAAAGTTTTCTTCTAATTGAAAAACCTTATTTCTAACATTTTTATGTTGCTTTGCCCGGGGTGTGAACCTAGGGTCTTCGGTGTGGTAGGCGGAGCACGCTACCATCACACCACGGCGGCCGCCATATACATACGTAAATATGTGCATACATATAGCACACAGCATACATATGTGCAAAGTAGAGAGCGAAGTGAGCGTAAAATTCTCTTTGAAATTTGCTCATGTATTGACTCTTGATCGCTGTTGAAATGACTAGTGAGATCAGTTGTAAGAGCTACAATTTCTCTTCTGTTGAAATGACTAAACTAATTTGTTCGCTTCACAAAGAACTCGGTCGAATTAACCATAGTTCGATCAATTTAACCGAATCTCCGTTAAGTCAAGAACAAATGAACCGATTTGTTGATTTTACTAGCACCATTTCCTTCGGTGTGCTTGTGCTTTTTTCTTCACACGGCTGTGTTCTCAGGTGCCGTATTTTCTCATAATGCTTACGGAGATGACCTCTTAAGCCCCTGGGAGGTATGTCCTATTCAATCAGATATCTGTTGAGATGCCCATGTTTCTGGGTATATACCAGGAACTGTTTGGTTAGCATTTCGTTTCTCTCCCTGATGGGGAGTATTCTCGCCTCATTATATTGATTGTCTTCTCGGGACATAAGAAGACAACCCGTAGCAGTTCTGAGTGAAGTATTTTGGCAGGCCTGTAGCTTCTTCCAGTGAGTAGTCTTTAGGCTTGGCGACCATATCGGAGACGCGTAGCATGCAATCGGTTGACCAACTTCTCTGTAAGTGGTAATGAGCGTTTCTTTATCTTTTCCCCAAGTACTGTCAGTAAGAAATTTGAGGATTTTATTACGGCTCTGGATTTTCGGTACAATTGCGGCTGCATGCTCTCCAAAATGTAAATCCTGTTGAACTGGCACAGGTGACAGGACTGACTTTGCAAACTTGAGTATCGAAAATAAAGCTACCTTGCTACATAATGCGCTGTCAAATGCAATGGCCACACTAACATACTCCACAGAAGTCAGTGTTAAGCTTATGAACAAGTGGTATGATTTTGAACTTTCAAATTTGAACAAGCATAAACTAGATCTTTACATAGTCGCTATAACAACTGGGGAATGGAATGAATATATCACTATAAAACGTAAATATAAACAACTATTAAAGATTAAAAGAGCTAAGTACATGGAATACAAAATCGATTGTAATGTTGGTGACAGCAAGGCCAAGCTTAAAGGATGGCTAAAGAAAATAATGGCATTCAAAAATAATAATAAACGACCAACTTTATAATCAGGAAAGTGAAATAGCGCAGTATTTAAATGATTACTTTATTGACAGTATATTTGAGATCAGCCTGCACATCCCGGTTATTTCCGCTAATTATAATAGTACCTTAGGTGTGCAAAATGGCAAAAATGTTTTTATGTTTCAAAAGGTTTCTATAACTGACGTAATTGAAATAGTAAGCAGGTTCAAAAACAAAATTGGAGGGGAAAAGCTCAATTCGGAAGGATTCATTAAAGATTCCATAACCTATACGGGGTTTTTTTACGCGCAAATTGTTAACGAAAGCTTAGATACAGGCATAGTTCCTAAGTTATGGAAATCTTCCGTAGTTGTGCCGAAAGAAAAGATTAAAAATACCTTTAAAGCGGATGAGATCAGCCAATTAATACGTTACAATGTGACGAGAAAATACTAGAAACAGTGGCAAAAAACCAGCTTGTAAAATACTTAGAAGATAAAGAAATTATTATCCCCCAGAAATCTGGTTTCCGAAAGAAGCATTCCTGGGAACGTGCTTTGAATGTAGTTATAGCGAACTGGAAAGAAGACCTAAGCAGGAATAAACATATAATTGCTGTATTTTTGGATTCAAAACGTGTATTTCAGACGATAGACCGAAAGCTACTAATAAAAAAGCTAGCCAATATTGGAGTCACTGGTAATGAGTCAAAATGGTTTGAAGACTTCCTCATTAATAGAAATCAAAGAACAATAGTTGGAAAATCCTTATCACAGAAAAGAGAGGTACCAGTTCGCCTACCGCAAGGATCGGTGCTGGCACCAATACTGTTCAATATTTATATCAATGACATAAATAATTCTATAAAGTACTGTGATATTAAACTCTTCGCGGGTGATACTAACTGAAATATATAGTAAAATGCAGGAAAATCTGAATAGTGTTTATGATTGCTTATGCGTGAACAGACTTAAACTGAATGTCAACAAAACCAAATTTATGGTAATTACCAGACGAAATTTCCGGAATAGTGGCCTGCAAAATTTGAATATTAACCACGAAGTAATCGAAAAAGTCAACACTATCAAATATTTGGGAATAAAAATAGACGATAAATTCAATTTCAATGAGCACATTGATTATACAGTGGGAAAAATAAATATATTTTACACAGAGAACCTCCAAATATTTAAATAAGAAATACAAAGTAATGGTTTATAGATCAATAATCGCACCACATTTTATTTACTGCACGACTATATTTTTCATATTTCGAGATAGTCAGATATACAAGCTACAAAAGCAACTGAACCGAGCTATGAGATTCATTCCCAAAAAACGCTATGACACACCTATGAGAGACATGCTCGCTGCTCTAAATTGGCTAAGCATTAGACAGCAACTTTTTTATTTTACTATTATTATATTTATTAAGAACATAATAGACGGTAATTTGCCTGCGTACTTAAAGAGTAACGTCAAATATGTAAAAGATATGCATTCTGTAAATACTCGAAGCAAAAATAACTTCAACCTACCTGCTTATAAAACTGAAGCAGACAAATGTAACTTGTATTATAAGGGATTAAAATGCTATAACGAGCTACCTAATTATATCAAATCATGTAATGCCAATAGGTTAAAAAAACATTGTATATTCATTGTAAAACACTACCAATTTAGTACTGTATAGGCAGGCTTCCATAGAATCAATAAAAATGTATGCCTGCTAAGTATTCTGATATGAAGCGTCTTCCAACAATTTCCTTTCCGAGCTCATGTGTGCGTACAATAAAAGTCTCCGAGCATACAATAAAAGTCGCCTAAGCACATATTGCAACGCATCACTCGATCATATCAGTGCATCGCCGTTCGGATGTTGCCTTCGCGCTTTACGAACATGCGTAAAAGTCGCCGAAGCACATACTGCAACGCATCACTCGATCATATCAGTGCATCGCCGTTCGAATGTCGCTTTCGTGCTTATTCGTAAACGGCCTTCATACCAGAGATAACTGGCATCAAAATAGTGTTGGCATGATTCGGAGGTCTGCCACAGTTCAGCACCATGCGGTAGTTCATAAATATAACTAGGTTAGGATTATATTTTAGTCTAGTTAAGATTATTATATATATGTATATATATATATATACATTGCAAATAGATATAAGCTAGGCTTAATGAATAAATAAATAAATAGATGATGAGTTCTAAGTTTATATCGCCTGACCGGACAGATATGCCCTGACGTTCGAGGACACTGTCCCTGCGGCCTATGTCGGGATCGAATAGATTATATTGCACTGAGTGGTGGATGATAAACGCGAGACAGCCTCCATTTCCGCTCTCGCGTTCTCTTCTGTGAACGTTATACTCAGAGCAGGTCTGCAGGGCAGATCTTGCTGCTAGTTTAGTCTCTTGAATCGCAGCGATGCGGATGTTATGCCGCTTCATGAAATCAACTCTCTCCGAGATCTTCCCTGTTAACCCATTACAGTTTAACTGCAGAACTTTGAAGTGCAACGGGGTAGACGTCGTCACTTTAGAGATAAGTGACGGGTGACTACGCCTAAAGGGGGGCCGAACGCAATTGCTGTTGTGGCCCTGGGACTGAACATCCCTGGATAAGCATTGGGGTACACGGTGTAGTTGGCTTTGCGGTCTGGCGGCATGGCGTGATGAAACCCATCGAAGGGTTGCCGTCGCTAAGGGCAGACTACCGGACGCCTATGGGCGTGAACAGCAAAGAGCCACAAAGGATTTATAAAAGTTACGAAGACGACGAGTTTTGGGGTCTAGCCCATAACATCCTGTCCGTTGCAATCATCCCTTCCACGTGACACACTGACAAGAGTGTGACCGTCCTAAAAATATTATTTTCCGGCATACGCCGCAAAACCATTTCTCTGGACCGGGTCAGGTATAGGTCTCGGAGAATGGCGCAGTCCCGCTGCAAGGATCTGCTTGGAGGATACCAATTTGTGGGAGGGACGCAACAAATTAAATGGGGTTGCACTAAAATGACAGCCTTCGGTCGGGAAAAATCCCGAGTCACTCCGGTACATAGAACTTTGTGAAGTGTCTTTCCTCGACACCCTTTATGATTCCGAGCCATACATCAGGACAGGTATGTTGAGCGACTTGTAGAGCGTGCTTTTTGTGAGCCGAGAGAAGACTTGACTTTCTAATTGCCTGCTCAATACAAAGTAGCACTTGCAATTTATTCTCTCTTTATCTAGTCCGGAAAAGGCAGAACTCACGACGCGATCGTTAAGACCAAAAATAGTAATATCTTTAGCATACGCCACAAATAGTACAAACTTATAATAGATTTTACCATTACGGTTTAGTTGTGGTGCAAGGATTTTGTTAAAAAAATCGCACAAAAAGAAGTATACTTGTCTGAAGCCCCATTTTGATTTGAACGGCTCGAGGAGGTCCTTTCCAATCCTCACGAATCTAGTGGTCTTGCTCAATGTCATTTCGCAGAGCCTTATTTACATAGCAGCATACAAGCACCTTCCTTCATGCTATCAAAGGTTGTTTTGTACTCGACAAAAGATGGTGAGCGTCGACTCTTATAGCGTGGGTTTTTATTAGAATCGTATCATTGCGTATCGTTGAGATCTGGTTGAAAGTACATTTACGAGAATTGAATCCACACTGATAAGGTCCAATTAGTTCGTTTACTGTGGGCTTTAGTCTTTCCACAGTACGCTAGATTGAACCTTATAGGTGATATTAAGCATGCTGATTCTGCGTAAATTGGCGCGATTGGCGGCATCGCCTTTCTTATGAATTGGGAAAAGAGAACATGAATTCATATTTAATCTGGCAGAAATTTGACGCGTCCAACGCTTTTATTTAATTGCCTGATCAACGCCCTAGATTGATGAGGAGTGTGCTGACTAGTACTTAGGACCTACCTAATTATTTTCTAGCTTTTAGTATTATTATTACTTCATGTAAGTATTGTTTTCAATAAAACCGTTTAACTAAAAAAAATGTTTTTATACTCAGCTGAGCAGAGCTCACAGAGTATATTAACTTTGATTGGATAACGGTTGGTTGTACAGGTATAAAGGAATCGAGATAGATATAGAGTTCCATATATCAAAATCATCAGGATCGAAAAAAATTTTGACTGAGCCATGTCCGTCCGTCCGTCTGTCCGTTAACACGATAACTTGAGTAAATTTTGAGGTATCTTAATGAAATTTGGTATGTAAGTTTCTGAGTACTCATCTAAGATGGCTATTTAAAATGAACAATATCGGACTATAACCACGCCCACTTTTTCGATATCGAAAATTTCGAAAAACCTAAAAAGTGCGATAATTCATTACCAAAGACGGATAAAGCGATGAAGTTTGGTAGGTGAGTTGAACTGATGACGCTGAATAGAAAATTAGTAAAATTTTTGACAATGGGCGTGGCACCGCCCACTTTTAAAAGAAGGTAATTTAAAAGTTTTGCAAGCTGTAATTTAACAGTCCTTGAAGATATCATAATGAAATTTGGCAGGAACGTTACGCCTATTACTAAATGTATGCTTAATAAAAATTAGCAAAATCGGAGAACGACCACGCCCACTTTTAAAAAAATTGTTTTTAAGTCAAATTTTAACAAACACTTTAATATCTTTACAGTATATAAGTAAATTATGTCAACATTCAACCCAATTAATGTTGTGGTGCACCAAAAAGCAAAAATAAAAGAAAATTTCAAAATGGGCGTGGCTCCGCCCTTTTTCATTTAATTTGTCTAGGATACTTTTAATGCCATAAGTCGAACAAAAATTTAGCAATCCTTGTGAAATTTGGTAGGGGCTTAGATTCTGGGACAATAACTTATTTCTGAGAAAAAGGGCGAAATCGACTGAAGCCACGCCCAGTTTTTATACACAGTCGACCGTCTGTCCTTCCGCTCGGCCGCTAACACGATAACTTGAGCAAAAATCGATATAACTTTACTAAACTCAGTTCACGTACTTATCTTAACTCACTTAGTATTGATATAAAAAATGGCCGAAATCCGACTATGACCAAAGGGATGAAACATGGCATTTGGATTGGTTTATTGACGCAAAATATAACTTTAGAAAAAAACTTTGTAAAATGGGTGTGACACCTACCATATTAAGTAGAATGAAATGAAAAAGTTCTGCAGGGCGAAATAAAAAACCCTTTAAATCTTGGCAGGAATACTGTTCGTGGTATTATATATATAAACAACTTAGCGGTATCCAGCAGATGATGTTCTGGGTCACCCTGGTCCACATATTGGTCGATATCTGGAAAACGCCTTCACATATACAACTAACACCAGTCCCTTTTAAAAGCCTCATTAATACCTTTAATTTGATACCCATATCTTACAAACCCATTCTAGAGTCACCCCTGGTCATCTTTATGGCGATATATCGAAAAGGCGTCCACCTATAGAACTAAGCCCCACGCCATTTTAAAATACTCATTAACACCTTTCATTTGATACCCATATCGTACAAACATATTCTGAAATCACCCCTGGTCCACCTATATGGCGATATCTGGAAAAGTCGACCACCTATAGAACTATGGCCCACTCCCTTTTAAGAAGACTCATTAAAACCTCTCATTTGATACCCATATCGTACAAACAAAGTCTAGAGTCACCCCTGGTCACCTTTATGGCGATATCTCGAAAAGGCGACCACCTATACAACTACCACCACTCCCTTTTAAAACCCTCATTAATACCTTTAATTTGATACCGATATCGTACAGACAAATTCTAGAGTCACCCCTGGTCCACCTTTATGGCGATATCTCGAAAATGCGTCCACCTATAGAACTAAGGCCCACTCCCTTTTAAAATGCTCATTAACCCCTTTCATTTGATACCCATATCGTACAAACACAATCTAGAGTCACCCCTGGTCCACCTTTTTAGCGCTATCTCGAAAAGGCGTTAACCTATAGAACTAAGCCCCACGCCATTTTAAAATACTCATTAACACCTTTCGTTTGATACCCATATTGTACAAACACATTCCAGATTCACCCCTGGTCGACCTTTATGGCGATATCACGAAAAGGCGTCCACCTATAGTACTAAGGTCCACTCCCTTTAAAATACTCATTAACACTTTTCATTTGATAGGCATATTGTACAAACGCATTCTAGAGTCACCCCTGGTCCACCTTTATGCCGATATCCCGAAAAGGCGACCCCCTATAAAACTACCACCACTCCCTTTTAAAGCCCTCATTAATACCTTTAATTAGATACCCATATCGTACAAACACATTCTAGAGTCACCCCTGGTCCACCTTTATGCCGATATCTCGAAAAGGCGTCCACCTATAGAACTAAGCCCCACGCCCTTTTAAAATACTCATTAACACCTTTCGTTTGATACCCATATTATACAAACGCATTCTAGAGTCACCCCTGGTCCACCTTTATGCCGATATCTCGAAAAGACGACCACCTATACAACTACCACCACTCCCTTTTAAAACCCTCATTAATACCTTTAATTTGATACCCATATCGTACAAACACAATCTAGAGTCAGCCCTAGTCCACCTTTATGGCGATATCTCGAAAGGGCGTTAACCTAGAGAACTAAGCCCCACGCCCTTTTGAAATACTCATTAACACCTTTCGTTCGATACCCATATTGTACAGACACATTCTAGAGTCACCTCTGGTCCACCTTTATGGCGATATCTCGAAAAGGCCTCCACCTATAGAACTAAGGTCCACTCCCTTTAAAATACTCATTAACACCTTTCGTTTGATAGCCATATTGTACAAACGCATTCTATAGTCACCCCTGGTCCACCTTTATGCCGATATCCCGAAAAGGCGACTAACTATACAACTACCTCCCCTCCCTTTTAAAACCCTCAGTAATACCTTTAATTTGATACCCATATCGTACAAACATATTCTAGAGTCACCCGTGGTCCACCTTTATGGCGATATCTCGAAAAGGCGTCCACCTATATAACTAAGCCCCACGCCCTTTTAAAATACTCATTAACACCTTTCGTTTGATAGCCATATTGTACAAACGCATTCTAGAGTTACCCCTGGTCCACCTTTATGCCGATATCCCGAAAAGGCGACCACCTATACAACTACCTCCCCTCCCTTTTAAAACCCTCATTAATACCTTTAATTTGATACCCATATCGTACAAACATATTCTAAAGTCATCCCTGGTCCACCTTTATGGCGATATCTCGAAAAGGCATCCGCCTATAGAACTAAGGCCCACTCCCTTTTAAATTACTCATTAACACCTTTAATTTGATACCCATATCGTACAAACACATTCTAGAGTCCCCCCCTGTCCACCTTTATGGCGATATCTCGAAAAGGCGTCCACCTATAGAACTATGGCCCACTCCCTCATAAAATACTCTTTCATACCTTTCATTTGATACACATGTCATACAAACACATTCCAGGATTACCCTCGGTTCATTTTCCTACATGGTTATTTTCCCTTATGTTGTCACCATAGCTCTCAACTGAGTATGTAATGTTCGGTTACACCCGAACTTAACCTTCCTTACTTGTTTATTTTATTTTCAAGTTTTTAGTCTTTATTTAGTTGCCTATTATTTCTCATTCTATTTAGTTCATTTAGTGATTCATTATTACATGGACTCTTTCCTGACAATTTGTTACAATCTAATAATACATACAAGTGCCCACCCCTAAATTCATGAAGTCTTACAATTTTCTTTATTTATACAATAACAAAAACAGTAGCAATGGAAATTGACGATTACAACAATAAAATGACCGATATACTTAATAACTTGACCATGTACAGAGTACAAAGGCAAGATCCTACGTCTAGACTTCAAACTAAAAATAACCTTTTAGTTGACGGATTGTTTAAAATGGGACTTATTTCAAAGCCTGAGAGGAACAAGATGATTACAACAACGGCATTACCACCGAGGATTTACGGGCTACCTAAAATTCATAAAGAAGGTACACCTCTCAGGCCCATATGTTCAACTATAACATCGCCATCCTACGGCCTTTGTACATATGTACATATATTTCAAACATTTTAAAGAAATTAACATTAAATTCGAGCTGCAACGTAAAAAATACCATTGATTTTAAAGAAAAGATAAACAATACATTTATTTGTGACGATGAAAAACTTATTTCTTTCGATGTTGTATCACTGTTCCCTAGCATACCCACACAACTTGCACTTGACGTAATAAGAGAAAAATGGACAATAATAGAAGAGTACACTAAAATACCTAGAAAAATGTTTCTGGAAACAGTAAAGTTCTGCATTGATGATAATAGATATTTTAAATTTAATGACAACATATATACTCAACTCCAAGGATTACCAATGGGATCACCGACCTCACCTATCATAGCAGACATATTAATGGAAAAGTTGTTGGAAAATATCATTGAAAAACTAATACAAAAGCCAAGATCTGATATGTTGATGACATTTTTGCGATAGTAAAAGAAAGCGAGGTACAAAACACACTTGACGTATTAAACTCCTTTGATCGACATATAAAATTTACTACGGAATTCGAAGAAGATGGAAAATTACCCTACCTGGACTCACTTGTAATAAGAGAAGGCAATAAAATTAAAATGAAATGGTATAAGAAATCAATATTATTAGAACGCATCATCAATTTTAACTCCAAACACCCAAAGACGATGATTATCAATACAGCAACGGGCTGTATAAGACGAATGCTACAAATATCGGACGACACCACAAAGAAATTATAGAAGAAATTAAATTACTATTAAGAGATAATGATTTTCCAGAGAATATTGTAAAAAGTTTAATAAGAAGAACGCGATCAACAAACCGAGATCTTATACCAAAAACCCCAAAAATATTTAAATCTGTTATTTACGTACCTGGTTTATCAGAGCGACTTTGCCTATAATAGCGAAGACACAAAAATTGCCCATAAACCAATAAACACTCTAAATCATATTTTCAATAAAACAAAATCAAAAATACCGAACACCAAAAAAAGCAATATTGTATATAAAATTCCTTGCAAATGTAATGATAAAGAATCGTGCAATAAGATTTATGTGGGCACAACCAAAGCAAAATTAAAAACTCGACTGTCACAACACAAATCTGATTATAAACAATGTAATTCTACTAACAACCATAAAACAGCTCTCATGGCCCACTGTGCCAGCAGTTATCATAGTCCGAAATTCGACGACGCTTCAGTTATTGAGAAAGAAGAGAAATGGAAGAAGAGGTACACATTAGAAATGTTACATATTGTTAACACACCTTCAAACATACGAATTAACTACAAAACAGATATTGATAATACTGCACAGTCATACAGACACTTGTTGAAAAAAAAATTAAAGAAAAAAAAAACTTTTAAAAATAAGCTTTTATTATTGGTTAATAAAATTAACTAAAAGTAAACAATAAATTGACTAGAGAAATATAACACTTTATAAGTTCATTGTAAGCTTTAACGATAATTGGGCTTTTTCGTCTGCGACAAAAGAATTCTATATTGTACATAATTATATATTTTTAACATTAAAACTTTACACCTAAATTATTAAACCTTACAGTTTATATCACAGTTCTAATTGTTCTAATAAAAAACGTGTTGAATTTTGATGGTATAATTAAGAACATTTAGGATCTCCTTTTCTTGCTATCGCAATGTAACACGACGCTTTTATTAGAACAATTAGGACTGAGATATAAACTGTAAGGTTTAATAATTTAGGTGTAAAGTTTTAATGTTAAAAATATATAATTATGTACAATATAGAATTCTTTTGTCGCAGACGAAAAAGCCCAATTATCGTTAAAGCTTACAATGAACTTATAAAGTGTTATATTTCTCTAGAGTCAATTTATTGTTTACTTTTTAGTTAATTTTATTAACCAATAATAAAAGCTTATTTTTAAAACAGTTTTTTTTCTTTAATTTTAATTTTAGTTCGTTTTATTAAAAAGTAATAGAGGCTTGTTCTTAGAAAAGCCTTTTTCTTAAATTTAATTTAAATAGGAATTTTTTTAAATTTTTAGTAGGGTAAAATATTGTTTAAATTAGTTACGTAATCTTTACTTAGTTATTTGTAACGTTTCTCATTCTATCCATTTCTTTTAATGCATCAACTTACTTTTTAGTTAATTTTATTAACCAATAATAAAAGCTTATTTTTAAAAAAGTTTTTTTCTTTAATTTTATTATATCATAATCCGAATATATTGGGGCATATTCATAATCGAAATAAAATGTGACTAAGTTAGTTGAAGCATTTTTGACAGAGAGCACATATAAAATTGTGTCAAACAGTGTTAAATAACTTAACTTTGCCTATGCCGCGTTCAGTTTACAACTACTTATTGCAGATCTCTCATCTGTGGGTTAAATCTGTTTTAAAATAAAATTCCTACTTTCGCTTAGCTAAAATTCCATCGCCAAAAATCTGTAAAACAAAATCAAGTGCGCAGAAAAGTATGCAACACTTACCGATAACAGCCTAACGGCGTTAGCGTTCGTTGTATCACAGAATTTTTACACTTTGAAAATGACGGCTGTTGTTTGCAAGGTTGCATTCCTTTGAGTCTTCGTTTCACCATCTGGATTAACAAAGTCATGAGCCTGGACATTCGTGCAATTTTAGTGATGTAAATTGCATGGCGACAGCGCCAATGCGGTGCCAGCTCAATGGTAGCTCATTGACGAAATGACTCCAATCGAATTTTTGACGCTACTTAGTAGTGAGTGCGTAGTACATTTCACTTGCGCTATTGAGTGAAACGAATTTTGTGTGTCAGGCACGAGTTTGGTGTTATTGGCACTACTGGCAATGATGACACTGAGCTGATGGCGGTAGCGCTGGTAGTTCAGCTTTTGAATCAGAGAAAGAATTGATGACCCGTGCAAATTATTATGGCTTTGACCGTGTAAATTATTATGTTGTATTTGCACCAAATAATTGCTGCGGACATAACAACCGGAGTCATTTTTGAGTAGTATATTTTAAATTTAATGCACAATTAATATGGGTGTGTTTGAGCGGCCAAATAATAACAGTAGTATTGCTAAAGTGCTGCTAAGTTGATGGAATGTCGCTAATTTCCTAGCGATGATCAATAGATTGTCAATATCTCGTTCAACGGAGACGCGAAATTGCCACATCTGCTCAAATTTTCCAAGTTTTTCCATTCTAGATTTAACTTAAGCTGTTATGCCAATATTTTTCAGCCAGCTTTTTTCAAATAGGTAATTTTTCCAAAATCAAAATAAATTACAGAAAAGATTACAGAGTTAAACAGCCTTAAAAATTCAGCTATGTTGGTTATACACAAGCGTTGAGATTCACCACGCGTGACACGCGTGATTCACCACGTCCAAATATCACAATCCACGGATAGGTACCGGCGGGTTTGTATGGGACTTAGGCTGTTATGCCAAAGTAAATACAAATCTTTACCGATAACTGTGTTATCGATTAATTTATCGAATTCTAACAAAGTAATATTGCATTGTCATCGGAGTTATACATGTGTGCAAAATTTCAGCTCAATCGGACACCGGGAAGTGTATCAAATTTAATTTGCAAGATTCCATTACAGACAAAAGTGGAACTAAATAAAAGCTTATAAAAAAATAAACAGTATAATACTCCACGCCAGACAGTGTAAAAGTGAAAAAAATGTATGTAATTAGTTTTTTAAAGAAAAATTATTGTTATTTGTGATATATTTTTTCATTATAATTTTCATGTTGTTTTTTATTGTTAACAGTTACCCTGAGGACGATTACCGAAGGTAATCGAAATATATCGGTTATACAAGAACTTCTTGTGTTTTATTGCACCTGATCTCGAGCCAGCTTAACTCGCAGATATTTATACAATAACTTTTTTTTTTTTTTTTTGGTATTTTTAATTTTACTGGAATGAATTATTTATTTTTTGCGCCCCCCCCCCCCCCTCTCCCACCTAAATCCAATAACAATTTACCGAAAAAAGTAAAAAAAAAAAAAGGCAAAAGTTTACAGATGTTTTTATCGGTTCAACTTTTTAGTTGGAGTACCAAATTTTGGTGAAGTTGAATCCAATTGATCACCCTGTAGTATTTCAAGTCCAAATATGCTGCGTAATGCTATGAGTAATCGTTTTTATCAAGTCGTTATTACAATTAAATTCTATTCTTGAAGTGGAAAGTGCGTGATTATTACAATTACTTGGATTTGAATGCAACATTCTTGGAATACATTTGGTTTATGGAGACTTAGTTTCTCTTCCATTGATTTAAAGTTCAAAAAAAAAAAAAACAAAAAAAAAAGTTGAATTGTTTAATAATAAATTACAAAGATGGACATACGCAAATTTTTGAAAGGTAAGATGTTTACTACTGATAACCTTAGCACTTTTAACCACAGTGGCTACCATTTAGTTAAATTTAGTCACATATCTATAAAATTGCAGTCTGTAATTAACCTTGGTAATTCCAAAAAGAAGCGCTAACACGTTATTCGGACAGAGCTTGCTGAATTTTGGATGGTGAATTTTCTGCCGCCCGCTTTTGAAATGCATTTTACACACTTTTTTGATGTATTATTGTTTGTTTCGAGATATTGTGTTAATTAATAAATCTATTCTATTTCATAAAATCGCAATGGCGCAAGGCGGAAAGTCCAGAAAAATGCAAATTACCAGCGGGCGCCAGAAAATACATCCACCAGAATACATATATGCACTAGCGCGTACAAATATATATATCCGGGGTCATTTTGTGTTTTTTTTTTGTTGAGTATCTTTTGACAAAGCAAAATTTTGGACTCCCGCCTTCGGATTAATAATACTGAAGTCAAAACGCGTCTTTCGACAACTTTCCAGATATTTTTGGAAACATTTTTAAAGTTGATCCTTTTACCAATTAAAATTTTTCAAGTAAAAGCCAAGCTGAAAGGGTTAAAGTATACAATGCATTTCCACACATATTCACAAATCTATTCAAATTGAAGGAATTCGCATTTGAAGCTTATCTTCCTCAAAAAGTTTTGTTCTTGCTTCAACCCAAATTTTATATTTGTGTCTTCACAGCACCAAAGCCAAAGATTGTGGAACCCGCCACGACTCGGGTTGAAGAAGTTGCTGCTTCCTGTTTGAGTCTGCAAGAGAAGCCTACATGTTCAAAAGGTTTGAATGAATAATATAAATTTTTTGTGTTTTTACCAGTCACAATATTTATTAGCATGTATACGCAGGTAATGTTCTATGACAGTGGCCGAGTGCTAAAAAAATAGCTAAAAATCAGAAATTGGTACCCAAAAACGCGTTTTGACACCCCAGGATCTCGAATCCGAAACCATAAACCCGATATCTCTTATAATTCTCGAGATATTTGCAAAACCAATTTGAAGTTTTCATGTGGTTGTTGTGTTTTTGTTGTACACACAAAAAAATTTGTAGGTAAAAGTTTTTTGCGCATAAATGCTGTGCAAAACGCGTTTTTGGGTATCACTTTCGGATTTGTAGCTATTTTTTAGCACTCGGCCACTGTCCTAGAATATTACCTGCGTATACATGCTAATGGATATTGTGATTGGTAAAAATTATAGCTTCATGCTGATAACATTCATTGTGAGTTTCTCAATTACAAATAATTGATCGAATTTGTAGAAAATTTAACAGATATTCCATCGAACGATCCGAAAGAATGCACTTCGAA
This sequence comes from Eurosta solidaginis, assembly GCF_040869045.1. Taxonomy (NCBI): domain Eukaryota; kingdom Metazoa; phylum Arthropoda; class Insecta; order Diptera; family Tephritidae; genus Eurosta; species Eurosta solidaginis. The sequence goes on from NC_090322.1 coordinate 135,906,305, forward strand.
ATGTAATGAAGGCCATACTTCGACCTCTAGTCATCAACCTACAAATTCCTTCGATCGCGTTAAAACAAGTTCTTTCACTTCAGCATCATCATGTTTAAATGAAGCAAGTTTGGAAGAATATCACTCACACGATTTAGGCTTTTGTGTTGGACGATGATCACAGATATCAAATACTGACAAGATGAAATTTCCAAAGAGATGTTGGGTACCGTCAGAAAATTACAATTTTAATGACGACGTCGAAGACTTGGGTCGAAAACTTAAATTTGAGTGGCTGAAAATGCATTCTACTTGACTTCAGTATTCGAAAAAACTGAAGGGAGCATTGTGTTTATATTGTGTTCTTTTTCCGCCGAAAAATGCTCAAGGTGTTCTAGGATCATTGATAAAAAAAACCTTTCCAACGTTATAAAACCATGCAGGAATATTGCAATAAGCACTCTACAAATCAATGGCACCTGGGAGCAGTCAGAGAAGTAAAGAACTTTTTGGAAATAACACCAATCAACCTGTCATTAAAAATTGGGCACGAAAAAATAGTGGAGGAGAATAGAAAATTCATATCGTCTATTATAGAAACTGTTATATTCTGTGGCGTCCATGATCTGCCACTGAGAGGAAAGAACAATGATGATATTACCTTCACATTTTGAATTTTATGTATAAATTTAAAATTTTGATTGTGACAATATACATAAGCACGCTTCTCGCAACCAAACATTTGTATTATGGAGATCAAGACTCATCTCGTGAAGCTTCGTAAATTACAGATTTATATAGAATTGTGTAACTTTATCACTTCAGCTAAATATCACTTTTCATTTTCAGTTGTGATAGAATAGAAGTATTGTAAATAAGACAAATCTGAATATTACTATTAATTTTATCACTGAGACAGGACTTGATCCTATGAAACTTAAGGGACAAGGGTATGACATGTTCAACAATGTCAGGAAAAGAAAATGGTGTGCAAGCTATTTTGAGAGAGAAATATCCCCAAGCTTTCTACTTTCATTGCGCAAGTCACAAATTGAATAGTAGTAAATGACTTGAATGAAGTCCCCGAAATTCGTAACACTTTTGCAACAATCAAGGACTTCATCAATTTTTGTCGTGGTTCTCTTGCCGGAAGGAAATATGTTTCACATATTCCTGCTTTTTGTGAAACACGATGGTCAGAGAAATACAGGTGTATTTCGACTTTTCTAAAGCACTCTGTCAGCAGATTAAAAGAACTGTCCATCGAAGGAAACAATTCAACAAAAACAACTGCCTTTCAGCTGCACTCAGCTGTCACTCAATCAAATTTCATCATATGTCTTTCTTTGATTTCAAAATACTCATCTTATCTTGAACCAGTGGTTAATATTTTACAATCAAAGCAGTTGGATCTTCTTTCGTGCAGAAAACAAATCCAACGGATCATTCAATTAGCAAAAGATAATCGAATGAATGCGGATTCTGGAATTTATGAACTTTTGACAGATTCAAAGTCGATTGCTGAACAACTAGGATTAGAGCTACAAAAACCCAGGACCGTGGACCGTCAAAAACATGGCTCGAATCGTCCTGCTCCTGATGACGCTCAATTTTGGAAGAGATCACTTTTAATTCCGTATATAGATTCATTTGTCACCTCACTGTAGCAAAGATTTCCTGAAGAGAACTTGCCAGCGTATACATTGTTTCAGTTGCACCCAGCTAACATGTTGAAAATGAATTTCCAATACTTCAAGAAAGCAACAGATAATTTTATTCAGTTTTACAGTCTTACAAGTTTTGCTGCGGTGGCCGAATTGTGGTATTTTCATTGGAAGGACAAAAACTTAAAAGCTGAAGATCTTCATAAGTTAGACCTGTGTGATGTCGTTCAAGAAACGGAAATCTTCTATAGACGACGAAGCTTGCTTTGTACATTGCTATCGCATTACATTGTATGACAAGTTCCATAGAACGAACCTTTAGCACGTTGAGAAGAGTAAAGACTTGGCTTCGCTCAACGATGGTCGAAAATCGTTTGTATGGTAAGAAAAGTGATGAAAACAACAAAAAAAAAAAACATTAAATTGGATTTTTCCCCCTGATTGTTCCAAAAGCAAATCCTGGCTACGCCCTTGGTCAAGCAAAATAAAACTGTTTAAAATTGAGCACGACGCAAATTGGAAGAGAAGCTCGCCCTAACCTTTTTTTATTTTTTAAAAACCTCCATATCATTTGGGTAGATTTCAGCCCCAATACCTAAACCAAACTAGTTGTTTAAATTATTCCCAAATTATTAAATAAATTAAAGATTGCCTCAAATAAATGTTTTCATACATTTAAAGCAATAAGGGTAATCCCCACTTAAAAATTCATACAAATAGACAACATTGGTTAATTCGTTGTATTTCTATAAATAGAACAAAAACAACACCAAGTTTCTTTGAAAACCGCCTTTCCAACGCATAACTTTACCATATGATCTCATACGAAGTATGGACTATGAATAAAGAAAATATCCAAAAAAGGCAATTGGGGTAAGGTTTACAACAACTAAGGCATGACGTGGCTGAATTCGTTTGTAACACTTCAACCATCGTAGGAGTGATGGTTCAAACCCACTCCTGGCAGAAAAGGCTTTGAAGAGATTTATAAGGTATAATCGAAACATCTGTCGCCTTGTCCGTCCTGATGTCACGTTGTTAAATTTTTCCGAAATTATTAAACAAACTAGGAGCCGTCGACAGAGAGGTTTGTATTTCGTCATCAGTTGAAACCGTGCGCCCCTTACAATCATTTATATAGTATAGTGTTAACACTACCCTCCAACTGCCATTTGCGGAGATAACAATCTATTTCCGATTTACCCTTTTTGTATATCCTTCAAGTAGCCAGGATTGGTTATCTTACTTGTCGTGTTGTACTTATATCTCGAAATCTTTACCATAAGGCCGGCGACTGCGATTCGCGACGTTCAGTTTTCTCAGTTTTTCATAAGTATACTTTAACACACACTAGCCTTGCCTTTTTCTATCAGTGTTAATAAAAGACGAGAAGATGGTTACTGTCCCGGTTCTCATCAATTCCGATTCTATTGTATATTGGCATGTTGAGACTTTTTCCCTGAAGAATATAGTGTAGTGTTAACTGCAGAACCTGACGAAGAAGGTTTTGGCATTTTGATTTACAAGCACAGAGTATAGGTGAGATGTTGGTATATCAAATAGAAGACACGGCGCTGCGCACATAAATAAGAACGCCCCCGCACAAATGATATGAAATTGTCATAGCCCGCCAGACATATACATCGTAAGCGGAGTACTTGTAAACTTCGTAAACTGGCAGGCCATACTCCTCTTGTTTGAGCAATCAGCCGAATTCATTACCTCAGAGGGATGCAGTTCATAAAACATATACAGACAATCACTTTTCTGCCCTCCCAATCCACACTGATGCTCGTCAAGGGAAGCGTGCTTTCCACAAAGTCATTGAGTCGTCTGCTCGTCTTTTTTTCGCTGGAAGAATTCGGAAGATCTTAAAAGCAGGCCATCAGACATGCACATAAACAAAACACGCACATTGCTAAAACGTCCAAAGCAGTAGGCCAAGACGGTATAGCCATGTCGGTGCTTAAAACCTTCGTCATCCCCGAAAAACGGAAAATGGCGACAGTAGTACCGCTACTAAAGCTTGTTAAACCAGCAAACGTAGAAGAATCATATCGTCCTATATCTATTCTATCGCCAGCAGCCAATATACTCGAAGAAATTCTGCCCCACCTATTTCATCGCAAACCTTCTATATGCCAATCATGGCTTTCGAAAACTACATAGCACCACAACCGCGTTCAACGCCATCAATACATAGGTAAATTGCGGATTGAATCAAGAAACCCGCTCAAGAATAGTACTAGTAGCGCTTGACTATCAAAACCTTTTCATTAAGTAAATCACGGCGCGTTACTGTAAGACTTGGAAGAGTCCACATTTCCTTCTAGTCTGAAAGATGGACTTCAAATTAATTGTGTGGTCGGCAGGCATTGATGTTGCTCAGAAACGTGCCATCCAAGCCCAACATATTAAACAAGAGATGCCACATACCAAATCCGCGGCGACCTTAAATGGACAACCACATTGATGGCTTTATGCAACCGACTGTCCACATACATCGAAGTGTGACGTTCGATCAGGACCTACATTTTGACGAAACTGCAGCCGCAATTGTATCTAAAGTCCAGAGTTGTAACAAAAAACTCTCTTGCCAGCAGCATTTGGAGCAAAAATAAAGAAATTCTCATAACCACTTATAAAGTAATTGACGGGCCGCTTGTAAGCAATTCATCCACAATATGGTCGCAGAGCCTAAACGAAACACATTGGAGGGACTGCAGGCCAATCAAAACACTGCGCTCAAAACTGCCACGGAGTGTTTTCTTATTTCTCCATAAAGAAGAGAAATGAAATTTTAAAAAAGCAGTTTCTGCTAAATATCCAAAGACCTGAGCATCCCAACAGACATCTGATTGAAAAGGCCGCACTTCCCAGGGACTTAATAATGCATGCAAAGGTCAGAGACATCCATAAAAAAATCGGGGAAATTCTATGCCGGTAATTGCCGCCATATAAACCACGCTCTCAAAGACAAGTATCCTGAACTCACAGTTGTGGAAAGCAACCAGGGGGATACGTGTCAAATTCGATCTGGATATTCTAATATGCTAAACAATTACTTAACCAAAATCAACCCCGACATACCCAATGTATGCTATGCTAGTTACGAATTCCAGCATGACACCAACCATCTTTTAATTACAATGTGGAACAAACGCCTCTAACAACCTTATTTCTCTGGTCCAAGGTTGTCGAAAAACAAGTTTTCTCGGACTCCCGTTAGAGGATATCGATAAAATTTGTGAGTGGTCGCGCCTTATGGTTGGGGCGAAGCACTGCACAACGAAGAAAGTATAGTTTTTAAACTTCTAATAAAATTTCTTGAGTAAATAAGCCCAATGTCCTTATTGGGAGCTCAATGTTTATTTAATCCTGGCAAAATTATGTACTTATGAGATATTCGATGTTTTTTTCAATTAGAAAGAAAATCCTTCTAAGCGGGGTGGGCCCTCGGCAGTTATTTGGAAACACTCCAAGTGTATTTTTGTTATGAAAAGCTTTTCAGTGAAAACTCTTCTGCATAGCAGATGCCGTTCGGAGCCGGCATAGAACATGTAAGTCCCGTCCCGCCAATTTGTAGGAAAAATTAAAAGGCGGACGACGCAAATTGGAAGAGGAGCTCGGCCTTATATCTCTTCGGAGGTTATCGCGCATCACATTTATTTTTTATTCATATGATATGTATATTCTTCGAGGTTGAGGTGGTAGCGGCTTTAGGAAACTCTATCCCTTAATAAGCCCCAAAATAACTATTTATTCAAAACTCTCGGTATCAAGAGTTGGAGAATCGATATGATAACTCATCTTAATGAAACTTGAATGCCTTTCCCTAAAGCTCTTTAGAAAAAAAAACATTGCTATTTTACATTGAGAAAACATCACAGGCGTTACGCCATATTCATTTCTCAACCAAAGATGCAAAAGTAAACGGTGCATCTGACAATTAATGCTGAATAAAAATGTAACAACTTCATCGGAGTGGCAGGCAAAGCTGATGTCAACTAAAAGAACACATAAATACCACAATATTTTGCTGTCATTATAAATGACATTTGACTTTAATTTATATGCAATTGAAGTTGCTGTTGGCGTTGTAGTTGTTATTCTGGTTTCGGTACATTTCGCTTTTACTCTTAGTTATGTACATTTGGCAGAAAAATATTGCAGCTTACAATTTTAATTAGGCATCAACTTTAAGTACTTAGTACATATTTGCACATGTATGTATGTATGTATGTATACTTAACTGTATGTACCTATGGTAAAAATACTTTGCCACCATATGAAACTAAGGACCAACTTATCATTTTCATTCATTAAAACGGCCAGTAAAAAAACAACATATCTAAATACCTATGTTTGTATGTATGTATCTCTTTTGAACCTGCGGAGTTAAGAATGTAACAAAGACTGCTGGCGGCCACCGTGGTGTGATGGTAGCGTGCTCCGCCTACCACACCGAATGCTCTGGGTTCACACCCCGGGAAAAGCAACATCAAAATTTTTGAAATAAGGTTTTTCAATTAGAAGGAAATTTTTCTTAGCGGGATCGCCCCTCGGCAGTCGCTGCCTCGCAGATGCCGTTCGGAGTCGGCATAAAACAAGTAGGTAACGTCCGGCCAATTTGTAGGAAAAATTAAAAAGGAGCACGACGCTAATTGGAAGAGAAGCTCGGCCTAAAATCCCTTCGGAGGTTATCGCGCCTTACATTTATTTTATTTTTAAAGACTTCTGGCATGCAAAGGGAATAGCTAAATACTAGGTAAAGTGTTGTTCTGTCACCTCACCAATATGCATATTCTTGGGTCGGTTCTTTTAAAATGAGCTAAAATAAATGTTGCATGCAGTACTTACATTTGCGTATGTCTGCATATATCAACTTCGTGTTTTCGCCAGTTTTTGTAACATTTTTCATTGAGGTATCTTCAGTTTGTTGATTCGGCCTAATTTTTTTCTCTTGGTAGAAATTATAGTATGATTTTTTTAGGCGATATCTTAAATGCTATGAGGAGGAGGGGGGGGGGGGGGCATAGTCTCTTGCCACGCGTTTCGATCTTTCTGGTCCATTGCTGACTCTTTGAGTGTTGTTGTTGTTGCAGCGATAAAGGCACTCCCCGAAGGCATTGAAGAGTGTTATCGATGTTGATGGTACCTTGCCGGATGCAGATCCGTTACGTTCCAGTAACAAGTACCATAAAGGCACTAGCCCGACCATCTCGGGAGAGATTTAGTATGACCACTGAAACTTTCTAGGCCATACCGCCCTGCCACCCCCTAGATCCATCTGGAGTTCGGGGTCGCCAGAGCCTTGGCTGTTAATGAAACAGGATTCGCCACGGGTAGGTGAGGTTGACAATTGGGTTGGAGAAGCTATATACATATTGCGCTGGCAACCCCTTGAGATGGTTACGCTACACAACTTCTTGAATCAATTTGGTATTTTAGTCGGCTCTTACGACAGGCATACCTACCGCGGGTATATTCTAAACCCTCTAACACGCTGGGGGTTGACAGGGCACTGTTTAATGGTAGTGCATGCGTTGCGCCTTAATATAATGGACAGCCCTATCTGTGTTAGCTGTATGTAGGGCGATAAGTTGAAATCATCTTGTCAGTTTATGCTCAACTGTTCAGGCTTTGCGAGACTTACTTACTTAATTGGCGCTTAACCGTTTAAACGGTTATGGCCGTCCAAGAAGACCAACCGGGAGTTTAAATCGTTTCCCACCTGGTCCTTCCAGCGGAGTGGGGGTCGCCCTCTACCTCTAATTCCATAGGCTTCCCGCCTATGGAAGCAGGCTTTGCGAGAACGAGGCGTAAATATCTCTGTCGAGACGTATTATACTCTGTATCTATTTGTAGGTTAATCGTTGCCACACAGTTATTCGCTAAAAAATTGGAGGCCTCTTTCACCGGTCGAGTATGTGGCAACAAAACTGACTAAAATAAAGCGCCCGGGCAAGCTTCCGTTTAACTGGCCAGCTGGCTCCCAATTTTACCTAACTAAATTAAGTAGGGGTGTTTTTTTTGCTGTTGCTCCGGCTCTAACCATGAAAAAGCATCGAGCAGAGCCGTAGCACAAAATAGTGATAGCATTTTTACGACAACTTGCGATGTAACGTCGGTACAGAGGTGAGTATCCAGATGCAATAACATAAAAACAAGAGCTAGTCCATCATCCAAAAGACCGACAAATAAAACCACAAATACAAAAACAACAACATCGCATCGCTTCATCAGCTCAAAGAGCAAAAACAAGAGAAAAGACAAACTTCTGCATAACAACACCGAACAGAGGAAAAGGCATACAATTTTATTTGTTTGCTCTCTCTCCACTACAAACAGCATTTTGATTGGAGTTTTTATTCTGCTATTTGCACTCCTCTTAAAACACGAAGTAGCTCGTATCGGAGCATAGGAAATGCTATCATATTATTTTGCTACGGCTCTACCCTATGCTCTGTTCTTGTTCAGAGGCGGAGCAGTAGCACAGAATAATTTTCGTTGCTACTACTTCTCTGGAGTACCAAATGCAAACACTGTTCTAAGATGTTTGGCAAAATGAAGAAAATCGATTCGCAAAGAATTTCGATTCTTCCAAATGTACGATTTGCGGGACCCTACGGGAGCCAGCTGTTAGCTCCCAGCAGGCCAGAGGGCTTAGAATATACTCGCGGTAGATATGCCTGTCGTAAGAGGCGACTAAATACAAAAGGAGTTGTGAGCGCCACCATCTCAAGGGGTTGCCAGCGCAAAATATAGCTTCTCCAATCCAATTGTTAACCTCACTTACCCGTGGCGAATCCTGTTAATGCCAAGACTCTGGCGACCCCGAACTCCTGATGGATCTAGGGGGTGGGAGGGCGGTATGGCCTAGAAGGTTTAAAGTGTTCATACTAAATCGTTCCCGAGATGGTCGGGCTAGTACCTTTATGGTGCCTGTTACCGGAACGTAACGGATCTGCATCTGCAAAGGAACATCAACATCGATAACACTCTACAAGGCCTTCGGGGAGTGTCCTTATCGCTACAACAACAATAACAGAACCAGCTTTTACTACATTTAAGACTTAATTTTACAACGCCAAATACGTGTACGAGCCTTTGGAGTCGCGAGCAACATGTTAATGTTTGCCCGAAAACAACTCATGCAGTTCTTTGAAAACAAGATTCTAAGTAAAATTTTTATTGTTTTTTTTGTTAATTTCGCATAACGCGGCGTAACATAAAAAAAAATAAATATTAAATCATATTTTCCAATATTCCAACATCTCGTTGCATGCCATCTTCACTAATTAACCAACCGACAAATAACCAAAAATATTATTGCAGACATTTGCACACCTAAAATAATTCACAACAGGGCAGATTGCACTGTAAATCACTTGCCAGCCCAGGGATGAATACAACATAAAAACGTGGCATGCAACATGAAAATGCATGCTAATTGAGCGGTACGCAAATATGGCCTTGCTGCTGTAATGCTTCGCCAATCGTACGGTGGTGGGTGAAACAAACATTTGCCTAACGCTGCGGGAGATGTGTCAAATGCGTCTATAAAGAGGCAGCAATATCACGAATGTACATTTATCCGCATGTTGCAAGAACAAGGGGCAAATATTTTACTAAGACTGTAAACCAAAAAAAAAAAAAAATAGTAATATTAACTCAATATCTAAGGCAGACAGCTTGCCAGACAGACAGCTGGGCGTTTTACATGTGGCAATTTATTAAGAAATTAATATGCTGCAAATTTTTGTGCGGCTTTTGACTAAGGGCAACAAAATAAGAAGAAGACAAAAAGTATGTTTGCAAAAGCTAGTGTGCCTGTTTGTCGAGCCAAATGTGCCAATAAATTAGATTTTTACACGAACATGAATTTGTTGCATGGGGCCTGTCGCAGACAGACAGCTGTCGCATGTTTTCATAATTTTTAATGAGACACAAAGCAAAGAAGTCGTCATAAACGGTTAATTAGAGAAAGCAGGAATGTGTTGCGAGTATGTACATACATATACATATTTGAAAGCAGTACGTACATACGAGTTTTAAGATCCATGGGTATTTTCTAAAAATCATCTATCGAGCTTTAAAAATAAAATTTTTTTTTTTAATTTTTCGTTGTCACCAATGCTTCTTCTTCTTCTTGTAGCGATAATGATACTCAAGTACCTTTAAGGGGGTTTATCGACTCATAGTATTTGCTGATATTAGTCTAGAAGGTGTGGAGATTGGTGAAACGAATTGATATTACCACGTAGAGGAGAGAAATCAACTGAACAGACATTTTCAGCTGAGTACCCAGCAACCTGGGCATTACAGCAGACTTTTGATTGAAAAGGCCCCACCTCCCAGGAACTACGAAGAAAGAAATCCGACGTAGAAAGAAGTCCGACACCTAAGAAGTAGCCGTATGAAGAAAAGGGGCATGCAATGGCCCTCACAGATGTTAAGAAAAAGTTCTCTGATTAATTATGCCAACAATTGCTAGGTTAACCCCGTTCTTAAAGGCAAATGCTTTGTACTGACAGTTGAGGAAAGCAACCCCTCCATAGAGACGGGTGTGACTCCTGTTTATCCAGATTCAACCCAGACATACCCATCGTATGTCCACATAGGACAACAATCATATTTTCAATTGCACTAGCAATCTTATCTCTTATGTTGGCAATTGTGTTAGAAAAGCTGGAAACTGCGCTAGCAACCGCTTGAAAGGCTATTGCTAAACAACACCTCGAGTCTCGACACCACCCTAGTGGGATAGGGGGCTTTGAATTGGGTCAAGAAGGTTCAATGTGATCATATAAAATTGTTCCTGATATGGTCGGGCTTGTACCTTAATTGTGCTTGTTACCGGAATGTACGAATCTATATCCAGAAAAAGGTTATGAACATCGATAATACTCCCCAAAACTTAGGTGAGTGTCTTTATCGCCACAGCAACAACAACACTGAATTTCAACACCGATGCTCATATCTCCTAGTTTGAGTTGAACAATACCATATGAAGAATGGTATGCTGCCTTTTTAGTAAATCGATTATGCCTCTCGGAAGTCGTTTGTGTCATTTAAAAAGTTTTGCGTGTAGATATTTGTCTATCTAGAGACATAGCTACTATTGGGACTAGAAAGCTACTTTGCAATTTGAGTATAGTAATTTGCCACTATGCTATTATTGGCCTCTGTTATTATGCTCATTGTGCCGGCGAAACTGGACTACGTATCAATTTTATCGAGTTTCATTTTAACTAGTGCCTTGATTTTAATTTTAATCTCTAAAACTCTACTGTCCTAATGCGATCTAACTGCTCTCCTTCTCTAAAGCTCTGTATGTTATACTTATAAGACTAACATTTCGAACACAGTGAGATCTGTCGATTGTCCTTCTTTAATGCTGCTTTCAAAGGATAGATTAAATATAACATCTGAACGTCAACGACTTTCGTAATAAAGTGAGTTACATAGATTTGTTTTAGAGCGTTTCATGATTTTTCTATCCCCCAATATCGTTGCGTACCCGTAGTCGGGTAACTTTCACAAGGTTTGGTTGTCTCATAAAGAGACACGAAGTGATAGATGACTTTTAATCAATTTTTAGAATCGCTGCCCACTGCAACTGATATTTCCAAACATGTAAGCCTTTGTATAGCGCCCTCTACCAAACTAGATCGTCATGTGTTAGTATTAGTCCAAGGATTGGGTTGTAAGTACATATCATGAATGAAATACTGCGACAGTCACAAAATTCTGTTTTTTGCCCTTTTTCCGGAATAATAAAGAAAACTAATAATTTTCATTTATTGGTGCTTAACCGCCAGCTATCCTTATTTATCGATAGCACACTTATGCCAATTGCGAGCGTCAAGGGAGATTAAGTTTTCCTCCACTTGCCTTTCTCAACTCAGTGTAGGTGTGCCCTTCCTCTACTTCCAAATATGGTTGTTGATTAAAAAACTTGTTTAGCCCATTCGCAGATTATGGCCTTGCTAGCTAAGCTTTTGAGCTTTTATTTTATGCGGCCACCGTGGTGTCATAGTAACATGCTCCGCCCACCACACCGAAGATCCTAGGTTCACGCCCCGAGCAATGCAACATCAAAAATTTAGAAACAAGTTTTTCAATTAGAAAAAAGTTTTTCTAAACGCCAATTTGTATGAAAAGTTTAGAAAAAGGAGTGTGACGCAAATTGAAGGAGAAGCTCGGCCTTTACTTTCTTCGGAGGCTATCGCGCCTTAGTTTATTTTTTATTTATCATCATATTTGCATAAAGCACTAACATCTTATCGTTATACAACCTTCAGTACTTGCCATCGCATCACGGACGGGACCAAAGTCATACAAAGAACTCGAACACCCTAAGGGCCACCTTATCTGCTCTTGATGCCATTCATGTTGCGGAGCAATACATCAGTACATAATGAGCGACAACTATAGTGTCATTTTTTTCTTCAAGAGACGACTTTACTTTTTAATTGCCACTCAGACCAAGGTAGAACTTGTTGGCAAGAATTATTCCAATGTAAATTTAAAAAAAAAACATCAGGAAAAGTTTTTCCCAAGCACGATGCTTTTAAAAAATCCAATCGTCCGTTTGACAGTATCGCAAAATGGATGACTTGACGTGGAAAGCCACTCGAATACTATCCTTTTGTCTGAAGCCATTTAACATCAAGCAAACAAAACAATTTTAATTCAAATTCATAGCAAAGCAAAAATGTTATATTTACAACCAATTGATTTCGCTCGTAAAGTATTCGCTTGCCTTTTACCACATCGCTAGCTTCAATCCTTTTGTGTTTGTTAAGCATTTGAAAAACAATTAACTAAAACTTTGTTTACAATATTCAAGTAAAATTTCTAAATTTGAACAACAAATTAGGCATTGAATTTAATTAATTTAATACGATCTGATTTAGAGTTAAGTTGCGTAGAGCTTTTAAAGAGGTAATGCTATAAATACAGGAATGTCCATACAGGGACGAAGACAGTGAATGGATGGATGTCTTTAGCAAACGGACAGTGGATCGGATACAAACAAGAATGCAAATAAACGCAATAATGTTGTGGGTATAGCAGATATTTATGGTGGATCTCGTATTTGCACTTATAGGTACTATGTACATGTACTCATATATATGTAAAAAGGTATCCTTTAATACATATATATGCAGAGGCATAGCCTTCATTAGGTGAAATGTGGGGTTTTTGCAGACGAAAAATTGTGCTTTATATACTAAATGTACAATTACTAGGTGCTTAACGTGAGTACCTGTCAGTGGATGACTCAACCCACGGTGTCAGATACGGATCTAATTGCATGATCAATGGCCCAATTATCAGCTCCATGTTGCCTTCCCTCAACACTTCTTTGCCGAGTCCTTGGTACCAATAAGCTTGTAATCGGATATTTCAATCACAAGTTCCTACCTTGGTCTGATAGTGCGTGTATCAAGCTCCCGCCATTTTATCGACAATGGCATCTGGTTGCAAGGAAACTCCATTACTGTTCTCATCTATGCACAAGTATTTCGCTGTAATATGTTCTGGTGCTAGGGCTCATCAGATACGGGATCCGGTTTCACAATTTTAACACAAGTATTAAGGGAGTGTGAACAACCAGTTCTGAGCACCAGGAAACCTGGACCACAATTTACGGATGTGATAAACATTTCCAGCACGCTTCGAATAGCTACAACGACGTCATCTATAAGATCAAAATGTCTTTTCCCCATGAATAACTACTTCGACGTAATCTTGAGGTGGAAGTGACAGTTCGCCGTAGATAACATGACTCTAATGAGTGTGTGAAAGATTCATTAGCACATGAATAGCCACAGGTACTACGTTCACCTACCCGAAAGATACATCTTCATTAATCATAGGTACTAACATATTTACATTTAAGATACATCTCATTTATCACAGTTACTATTACGTTTACTTAAGATCAAATGCTTGGTCAAACGAAGTTTCAAAAGATTTTAAAAAGAAGGGTGGGCACTGACTCACTCTTACAATTATCCATAATTATCCACAACGATAGACCATTATGCAACTTTCGTTTTGCTGTATGTATTCAACCCATTGCTCATCTTTATTTTTGTCTGCCTTATTTACCAGCCATTTTGTACTCAACATTTATAATTTTGGGATGTGTTCAAGCGTATCCTTGACCTTCTGCAGAAGAGTCTTTGAATTAATTGTACATAGACCAGAAAACGTAGTTAGGCTGTTTACTCCATGTGAGAAGAGGACCACGAGAAAACTTTATGCCAGCCTTCCATCGAAGAAGACTGCATTACTCCGAAGAGAATGCTTTATTATTGCCACCCCAACGAAGGAGCGACTGCATAATTTCATTAAATATGTAAACTTTGCCGAAGGTGAATTCGTTGTATTAAGGACAGCCCATAAATCCAAAATACGATATGAAACCACAACCCCCGCGATTCTTTCGAATCCTTAAGGTAGTAGTTTCAAACCTGTTACAAGCATCATACATTGCATCAGATTGCAACTGGCTAATCCTACACCCCGCGGTACAGTTTTTATAGACAGCATCCTCTCTGCTCCCTTTCAAGCAAAACACCACTTCTGCATCGGTTAGCCTTTTGTTTCCTCACTAATACGATGATATCAATTTGCTACGTTTAGGGCGCATTGTTGGTTTGGAGTATGCTCAACATACACCAATTTAACTAACAGGACAGGGACCTTTTCGTCACTAATACGATGACGGAAATTTGTTACTTGGTACTATGATCGCCTTTTACGATCAGTATACCTACCGCGGGCAGATTCTTGACCCCTAATCCGCAGGGAGGATAACAAATGTACAGCAGGCACCCTGCTCTGAGGATTCCAACAACTTTTCTCACTGTCAGGCCTCACGGCTTGATGAGACAGACTACACTACCTAATTAGCCAAGCTTGCCAGTAGTCTTTAAAGCAGGCATGCTTAACGAACGAAACGATATCATTTCGTTACGATAATCAACGCTAATAAACGAAACGAAGTCACTTCGTTTCGTTTATTAACGTTAAGAACGTCAAATTAAAGTGACTTCGTTTCGTTTATTAGCGTTGATTATCGTAACGAAATGATATCGTTTCGTTCGTTAAGCATGCCTGCTTTAAAGTACTTTTGTGTGTGGTGATCGATGGCAATTGCCGCGTGAGTCCTTACTCGTATAAATTTAATGTTCTTGTTGTAGCCCCCATAATTATTTACTTAGTCGACGCTTCGCCGCTTGGGAAATTCTGCACTTGAACTTTCATTTTATGAACTTAAACTGGAAAGGGTGTAATATGATATTTCAATAAGAAAAAAAAGATTGGTTTTTGAAAGTTCCAACCAAAAAACCATCACGATTACGTTGAGGACCTCACATAGACTGAATAAGTCCGCAGTGTTACCAGAAGTTTATTTAACGACCAAACTGAAAAACCCTATCAAAAACCAGGACCGATGTTATAAAATAATTCCGTCCTCTTGCAAGTACTAGAAGCTTTCTAGAACTTATGCCATTTGCTGCTTCTAGATCTGACAGCTGTATCAATCCTAAGAGCTGGAGTCTTAGCCTGGAAAGCGCAGGGCATGAGCACAAAACGTGCTCGATTGTTTCCTCCTCCAACCCGCACTTCCTACATCTGCTATCACTGATCAAACCAAATTTAAAAGCATGTGACGCCAGAAGGCAGTGTCCAGTCAGAATACCAGTCATGAGTCTACTGTCCTCTCTTTTTAATGATAGAAGCAACTTTGTTAGTCTAAGGTTGTAAGATCTTCACATAATTTTCGACACTTTACAGCCCCGCGCTTTGCCTGGTGCTTGAATCCGTAATTTTTCTCATATTTCCAGTTTTTCCCGTAAAACTTACTTACTTACTTACTTAATTGGCGCTTAACCGTCTAAACGGTTATGGCCGTCCAACAAGGCGCGCCAGTCGCTCCTTCGCTCCGCCAACCGGCGCCAATTGGTCACACCAAGGGAGTTTAAATCGTTTTCCACCTGGTCCTTCCAACGGAGTGGGGGCCGCCCTCTACCTCTGCTTCCATAGGCGGGTTCCGATAGAAACACTTTCTTGGCCGGAGCATCATCTTTCATTCGCATAACATGGCCTAGCCAGCGCAGCCGCTGCGTTTTAATTCGCTGGACTATGTTGATGTCTACGTATAGCTCGTACAGCTCATCGTTAAATCTTCTTCGGTACTCGCCATCGCCAACGCGTAGAGGTCCATAAATCTTTCGAAGAACTTTTCTCTCGAACACTCCCAAAGCCGCTTCATCTGCTGTTGTCATGGTCCATGCTTCTGCCCCATATAGCAGGACGGGTACGATAAGTGACTTGTAGAGTATGATTTTCGTTCGCCGAGAGAGGACTTTACTTTTCAATTGCCTACCTAGTCCAAAGTAGCATTTATTGGCAAGATTGATTCTTCGCTGGATTTCAGTGCTGATGTTGTTGCTAATGTTGATGTTGGTTCCCAAATAAACGAAGTCTTTTACTATTTCAAAATTATGGCTGCCAACAGTAGCGTGGTTGCCAAGGCGCATATGCGCTGACTCTTTGCTCGATGACAGCAGGTACTTCGTTTTGTCCTCATTCACCATCAAACCCATCTTTACCGCTTCTTTTTCCAGCTTGGAGTAAGCAGAACTAACAGCGCGGGTGTTTAGGCCGATGATATCAATGTCATCAGCATATGCCAGTAATTGCACGCTTTTATAGTATATTGTTCCAGTGCGGTTAAGTTCTGCAGCTAGTATAATTTTCTCCAGCATCAAATTAAAGAAATCGAACGATAGGGGGTCACCCTGTCTGAAACCTCGTTTAGTTTCGAACGGCTCGGAGAGGTCCTTCCCAATTCTGACTGAGCTGATGGTGTTGCTCAACGTCATTTTGCACAGCCGTATAAGTTTTGCGGGGAAACCAAATTCAGACATAGCGGCATATAGGCAGCTCCTTTTCGTGCTGTCGAAGGCGGCTTTAAAGTCGACGAAGAGGTGATGTGTGTCGATTCTCTTTCCACGGGTTTTTTCCAAGATTTGGCGCATTTTGAAAATCTGGTCGATGGTAGATTTACCAGGTCTGAAGCCGCACTGATAAGGTCCAATCAGCCGGTTCACGGTGGGATTCAATCTTTCGCACAATACACTTGAAAGGACCTTATATGCGATATTAAGAAGGCTGATTCCACGATAGTTGGTGCATTTTGCAGTATCCCCCTTCTTGTGGACTGGGCAAAGAACACTTAGATTCCAACCGTCGGGCATGCTTTCGTCCGCCCATATTTTGCTAAGAAGCTGCTGCATGCGCCTTACCAACTCCTCGCCGCCGAACTTGAATAGCTCCGCAGGCAATCCATCAGCGCCCACGGTCTTGTTGTTTTTCAATCTGGTTTATACAACTACTAAATGAAGTTTTTTTATTGAATAGTTTCTCTGAAGTTTGAACTGACTGACATGCTTATTTAGGATTTTTCACACGCTTGAACAAATACTTCAAGAGCAGATTTCTACAGCGAAGTCCTCACTCCATTAATTAATATCTGAAATTGCTGTGCAAATGTATTCTTATGAACAATATATGTATCTATGTTAATATTCGTATCGCCAAAACCATGGGAAAAGCAGTGAATGCTATAGATCTGGTGATGTGTGTTCTATATGTGTATTTTTCGTTTCTATATACATAGAAAGTGGGCGTAATAACCAGCCGATTTTGTGATTCTTGTCCAGGGCAATTCTGTTTCGAAAAGGAAAGATGGTTATATTTAATATCACAACATCTTGAACCGTTTTTGAAATCGAAAAGATTTTCAAAAGATCGAGCGGTCTTAGTAGGCCTCGCCACCCGCTGTATTATACCCAGCTGTACTTGTACACAGGGTATTATAACTTTGATTGGATAACGGTTGGTTGTACAGATATAAAGGAGTCGAGATAGATATAGACTTCCATATATCAAAATCATCAGTATCGAAAAAAAATTTGACTGAGCCATGTCCGTCCGTCTCTTCAGAGATATCTCCACCAAATTTGGTGCACAAGCTTATCTGAAACCACAATAGATTGGTATTGAAAATTAGCGAAATCGGATGATAACCACACCCACTCTTTATATATATAACATTTTTGAAAACACAAAAAAATTGATTATTTAGTAAATAATACACCTAGAATGTTGAAATTTGACGTGGGGACTGATATTGATACTCTTGATACAAATTTGAAACATTTTTTCAAAATTGGCGTGGTACCGCCCACTTGTGATAAAATCAATTGTACAATTATTATTAATCATAAATCAAAAATCGTTAAACCTATCGGAACAAGATTCGGCAGGGAAGTTGGCTTTACTATAAGGAATAATTTCAAGAAAAATTAATGAAATCGGTTAAACACCACTTTTATATAAAAGATTTTTAAAAGGGTCGTGGACGAATAAAATAAGCTATATCTTTGCAAAAAGAGCTTTATATCAATGGTATTTCATTTCCCAAGTGGATTTATAACAATACATAAGAAAAACTTCTAATTTAAAAAAATGGGCGTGGCACCGCCCCTTTTATGACCAAGAAATTTTCTATGTTTCAGGAGCCATAACTCGAAGAAAAATTAGTTCAGAATAGAACCATATTGTTTTATATGTATTTTTGCGCAGCCTTGTAACACTATTAAATACACAAAAAAACAACAACACAATTTAAAGTGTACAGCTGGGTATGCAATGTTCGGTTTCACCCGAACTTAGGCTTCCTTACTTGTTTCAAGATAGTTAAATATACTTTTTGAGTCAACCTTACAAAATTGATCATATAAAATTTTAGCAGTGTACCCTTATGAATGACGAAAATGTCATGTAAAGTATTAAATTATCACAGAATTACATATATATCATTTTTCGTTAATATATATTTTTTACAGGAGTATTAATCGGCGGCCACCGTGGTGTGATGGTAGCGTGCTCCGCCTATCACGCCGTATGCCCTGGGTTCAACTCCCGGGCAAAGCAACATCAAAATTTTAGAAATAAGATTTTTCAATTAGAAAATTTTTCTAAGCGGGGTCGCCCCTCGGCAGTGTCTGGCAAGCGCTCCGATTGTATTTCTGCCATGAAAAGCTCTCAGTGAAAACTCATCTGCCTTGCAGATGCCGTTCGGAGTCGGCATAAAACATGTAGGTCCCGTCCGGCCAATTTGTAGGGAAAAATCAAGAGGAGCACGACGCAAATTGGAAGAGAAGCTCGGCCTTAGATCTCTTCGGAGGTTATCGCGCCTTACATTTATTTATTTTTATTAATCGCAGTCAGAAGAAGTAGTGAGTTAAATCTCATAACAATGCAAATTTTTAAACAAGTAAAGGTGTTTAAAATCTTTTATATAAAAGTGGGCGTGGTCCTTAACCGATTTCGTTAATTTTTCCTCAAATCGTTCCTTATAGTAAAAGCAACCTCTCTGTCGAATTTTGTTACGATATATTTAACGATTTTTGATTTGTGATTAATAATATTTGTAAAATTTATTTTATCATAAGTGGGCGGTGACACGCCCATTTTGAAAATTTTTTCCAAATTTTTATCAAGAGTCTCAATATCAGTCCACATGTCAAATTTCATCATTCTAGATGTATTATTTACTAAATTATCAGGTTATTGTTTTTTCCAAAATGTTATATACATGAAAAGTGGGCGTGTTATCATCCGATTTCGATCATTTTCAATATCAATATATTCTGGGTCCAGATAAGCTCGTGTACCAAATTTGGTGAAGATATCTCTATATTTACTAAAGTTATCGTGCTAACGGGCGGACGGACGGACATGGCTAAATCGAATTTTTTTTCGATACTGATTATTTTGATATATGGAAGTCTATATCTATCTCGATTCCTTTATACCTGTACAACCATCCGTTATCCAATCAAAGTTAATATACTCTGTGTGCAAAGCACGCTGAGTATAATTAAAGTTATTGCAAAGAAAACCTGTGATGATGACCCCTCGGCAAAAAGGCTGACGAATAGACCGATGAATGGATGAGCAATGCCAACATAAACTTTTTTTCGCTTGAGACTCCCGATTTTTTCAGTTGACTTAAGTAGGATAAAAAATAGCTAATATATATAAGTTAAAAATATCTTAATTAATTACAATTAACTAAAACAATGAACCAATTATATCAAACACGCAATTAAGGATAATTAATGAATTAATATTAGTGTGAAAGTAATTAATTATTAATCATTAAATTGACGTACATACTGGAAATTAATTACAATAATAAACAATAGCCAGAACTCTCAATGTAATTGATAAATATTTCAATTTTGTATCATAATCTAACATTTCCGTATAGGATATACCAACCTTTCTAGCCAAGGAGATCATTGAGCTCTGGCGATATATGACGGACGCAATGGAAACCCAAGACCCCCACGTACAGACGCCAATTGTACAAGCATAGATTAATGCAAATACAAATATCTATCCAAAATAATGCAGGATTGTGGTTTTCAGTGCACAACCTCAGCTTAACAACCACACACGAACATCGGCGGTCATCAGACGAGCAAGTACATCAAGTGCACACCCACACATCTTTGTTTAAACAAGAATACATGAACATTTAAGCAAATAACATTTGAAAATTTCGACAGTTGCAAATGAGTAAGTTTCAACTGAATTTATTGAATTATTTAAGTAGTACGCCAATGCTGTCGCCTCCATCAAATTGCATACAGTACACCTACTTATATACATTGGAATATTTATGTACGTATGGATGTGCAAGCTTCCCTGCAAAAAATGCGACTAGTCTAGGCTGAATCCTCGAAGTGTCGCAAATTAGTATGCCACTATAGCCAGTTCTGATCTCTTTATATGGGTTGGAGTGGTCCCTTTTGTTTGAGCATGTCCTATGGAGAGACCAATTGTACTTATTTAAGCCTGAACGGGTAGTGTCGGACTGGTCCTCTTTATACCCCGTACGGGTACTGTCAGACAGATCGTTTTTGTAATGTTCGACACTTCCTCTTTGTACCCCTTTGAGTGCTGTTCGGCACGCCCTCTTTTCACCCCTATGGAAAGTGTCAGACAGGCCCATTTTGTATCCATACGGATAGTGTCGGACATATTCTCTTTGTGCCTCTACAGTCAGAGACCCACAAGTCTCTTTTGTTCACCTATAAAGGGACTATAAGGGATCAATTATACCCCAATGTGGACAAAAGAGATCAATCACAGGCCACTCTCTTTAGGGATATATCGCACGAATTTTTGCAGAGTTGTTTGCAGTTGGAATATTGGCAAACGCTTTTAACTATTCTTTACAACAGCTAACGTATTCAGCATTCAAAAGGGCAAGGTGTCTGATATTATTTACCACTACACTTACTCCATGATATATACAAATGTATGTGTGGATGTATGAGTATAGATTCATGTGTCGGTATTTAGGTGAGTTTACAACGTGGCCTCTTTAGCAAATATTGGCACGTATGCAAAGTTTATACGATTTCAATGAGCAAACAATTGCTGCATATACCGTCATCGATAACGCCAATCGACCATTCAACCGTTAGTTCAAACTGTCTGGCTTTTGCATTCCATCTGTAAGCGGGAGGCACCTGTAGCTTAGTAAGTTTGTACATTCATACAAACATATGTATGTATATATAAACATATGTATGTAAATATTACAAAGTCAAATATGTTCTTTAAATAAATTATAATGCCCGTTCTGAAACTGTTCAAATGATTTAAATTAAAAATTATTTAACACTCGAGTATTTGTTGTAGATTTGTGCAAAAAAATAAAGACAAACTGCAAAACCATTTACGAAAAGTGATGTGGTTCGGTTAGAGAGCACAGTTGGCTTCGCGACTTGATTCAATTATTAGTAAAAAACAGGTCGCCTCAAAATTTGAAACTGATATGATATTTTTAAATGCAGCAGTTTTTTATAGGACCAGTTTTTTATTGTACATATGGGTATTATAACATTCATTGGATAACGGTTATACGTAATGGCTTGAAGCAATCGAGGAAGATAAAATAGTTCTTATATCAAAATTATCAGCATCGAGAAAGTTTTAGTTTGAGCCATTCTTTAAGTCCAATAACCTGATAAATTGCAGAAATATTGAGATACATTTACAAAATTTCGTATAATTACTTATTTCAACCTAGAATAGATTGATATTGCAAAGAGGTGAAATAGAACGATTATCACTTCCAGTGGGATGACACTTACTAACCGGGTTGACAATATGAAGTAAAAACAAAATTTTCTAGAAAGGGGCCTGCACCGCCCGAACTAAGAATAAAAAAATTTAAAAGGTTTGCAAGGTGGAAATCAAGTTGCAAATATATATACATACACTATGTAAAATTATATAAGAACTTTATGAAAACTAACAAAATTGACTGGCCACCCCACCCCGCCCACTTAAAAAAAACACGATCTCTAAATTTTGAAAATTGAAAAATATAATAAAATTGATACTTAGTACGAAAATGGAAAATGGGCATGAATCGCCCAAATTTAATTAAAGAAATTTTAAAGTTTTGCAAGTCGTAAAACGAAACCTCTACCATATATCATGTTGAAATTGTGCATGAAGGTTGATCTAGCTCTTTATATACACATTGTGAAAATTAACAAACCTGATTGGCGACCACGGACACTTTGAGAAAAAGGACGATGACTTTTTGAATTATGGACTCGTTTTGATTGAGCCATTTTTCATAGTTAAGCAAACCGAGAAATATACTTTAATGGGCTAAACCTGATTTAGAAGACACAACTACTTCTGGCATCAACCGACTTGAAAAGCATTATAGAGCTTCTCACGAAATTTTCTATTCAAAAATTTGTTTCAACCTAGTCTCATATATACTATCACTGCCAAAAATGCGATCAGTCAAGGACGAATCCTGGATGAGTTGCAAGAGAGCATGTGTTTATATCTGGCTTTATTTCTTATATTCTAACACTTTTTATATGAGTCTATCCTATGGAGCGATTAACTGTACCTGTTCAAGCCTGAACGAGTACTGTCGTACTGGTACTATTAATCAAATTAAGGGTACCGTCGGCCTGATCCTCTTTGTACCACTACTGCTTGAGGGTGCCTTATGAAAATACTTACTTTACTCATTTTGCCAGAAATTACACTTTCGGACAGAACCTATTTGCATCCCCAAGGTTACTGTTTGACAGGTAGCATTCGTACCCTTGCTTTTACTGTCGGGCAATTATTTCTTTTGTCCATACCCTTACGATGGGACAGGTCTTCTTTGTAGTCCTAAAGGTATAGTTTATTGCATTTAAGGCTGCATTAACACACCTCAGCCCATAACTACTAATTCGAATCAATTATAGCCCATTGTAGCCGAAAGAGATAAATCGCGCCACACTTTATTTAAGGATTGTCAAAACCGAATGGAACTCATTTACGATTTTCTGAAAACGGCATATTTTCCTGGCGTCGCTACGGCTGGGCATGTAATTATGAAAATGAATAGTAATTGAAGGCTATTTACAATGTTCTTTTCTTCTTCATATAATTTTAACTTCCTTGCACTCATAGAAAATATGCACTTTTTATCACTCCATCCCCTTCGCAATACACATATATTCCTTTACCGCTTTATCTACCCATTCTAAAAAAATAACATTTTCTCTCTTTACACCCTCCTCTCTATGAACGATTCTGCTTATCTCACTCTCTCACTTTATGAAATTTCTTTTAGCTGTCTTACACCGCGGCCCCCGATGTGTGGCGATGGCGTTTTCCACCTATCACACCAAAGATACTGGGTTAACTCCCAGGCAAAGCAACATCGAAAATTCAGGAACAAGTATTTTCAATTATAAAAAGTTTTTGGCAAACACGCCAAGTATATTTTTGTCATAAAAAGCTTCTCAGTGAAAACTCATCTGCATTGCAGATGCCGTTCGGAGTCGACGTAAAACATGTTGGTCCCGTCCCTTAAACGTGTAGAAACAATTAAAAGAAGCTTTGTATTTTTTTGTCTTATATGTTCTTTCACTGGACTACTTGGCTTTCTCTCGCCGTATCTCTCTCCACAAGAAAGTCTTTGGGCAGCAGTGATGGCATCTAGTCGAGAAATAAAAATCTCACGAAACTGTTTCTATTTCCCATTTTCCACACTTTTTCCTGTTAAAAAAAAATTTTCTTTAAATATAAAATTTCCTAAAAAATGTATGTAAATTTAAAAAATTATGATGGCACAGTTTTTAACACGCTTATATCAGCTTTACTTGAATGTTTGTATGTATGGAACCCTCTTATACTCCTACTAAGTAATACAAAAAAGTGTTGCGTATACGCATCGGTGGCTGTCTTTGCAGGTGGTACAGATACGATTGCATGTAGTTTTTAATCAAACATCCTGCTTTTTACACAGATTTTTGTTCAACTGAGTAATTCAAAAGTATGATTTCGAAAATTCGCACTTTTTTCTGTTAGCTTGCGGAAATCCCTTTCACTGTTTTGTCAAATTTTTTGCTAAAAAGAACCACAAATGGAGAAAATCTCACGCTTTGGGATCACTGATGGTTAGCTTAAGAGAGGACAGAACTTGCTACGTTTACAATGACGTTGAATACGAGCTTGTGTATGATCTAAGTTTTATTTTAGAAGACTTATTGAGCCAACAAGGAATGCTCTTCAAACTTTGGAATTAATTATAATAGCTGCGTTCCAATAAAGCGTGATCCAGATATCGATAAAAATCTAACATGCAAATGCAACAACAACTTTATGATCCTTATATCTAACTGGCTCTTTCAATTTAATTTTTTGTGGAACATTTTTGACAGCTAACTCGTTTTACTTGGTAGCATTTACAAGCATATTCACTAGGGCATCCGATAATTCAGTTTTTACTTTAAGTCTGAAAATATATTATCAAGGCCATAAAATAATTACATTTTTTATTTGCGTTTCTACAACAAGATATGAAAAATGGGAGAGCCACAACTTAATGTGCAATTTCTTTTTAAAAATATTGGTTTTTAGTTCAAAATGCGTCTTTTGATACTGCTCCCAAAATTTTGGCCATTTTTCAACTGTCGACCCTTTTGTTAAGTATTAGTACTCTAGCTTTTGTGCAAAATCCCACACAAAATCCCATATAATTTTATGTGAAAAATATGTCGCATAATTTGCATTCTTTGAATAACTTTTATTAGTTTTAGTAGTTATTAGTTTGATAGTTTGAGCAAAAAATTTAAGGGCAATTCGAGAAAAAAAAACCTCAAAATAACAGGTGCCCTATTATGTCTACACATTAGTTGAGTGCTATCATTTCTCATAGTACTGATCCGGATCGTTCCAATGAGATTTGAACATAATCCAGAGCTGGATGGCTCATTGGAATGCTCTAGATATAAATGGTGGTAATAAGAAACACCCCGAGAAGACTTTAGACAAGTTTCTCGTCATAATTTTTATTGTTCCACTAATAAGTTTTGAAATGGAACGCATGGTAAATTAAACTTAACACTGTAGCTAACACAATGTTTTGTGCGATCAATACAACTCCGCTCCTTCTCTCTTTCGTCACATATCTTGTCTTGCCTTGAAAGCATCATATACAGTAAATAACAAACAACATAGCCACATTGCATGCAACATGCTTCTATAGAAATATAGAACGGTACGGGTGGCAACAGGAAGGAAGCGATATAGCAGACGCCCACCTGTGGTTACAATGACCGATAATTTGGCATCAAAATGTTTCAGACCACCATTAGCAGGCATTTAAGTATTTGGCATTTATGCAATGAACAACAACGACAGTGAAATACTTAAGCAATTCTACAACGCCAACAACCAGCATGCAGTATTGACACTTGGATAAATGCATTTGACAGTATCATTGCCGCATCACCTGTCTAAATAGGGTAGAGCATAGGTTAATATATCGATACAACCTGCCATACTTAAGACCATTTTCATCATCTCTAGTTAAGTTACAGTTTAAATGTAAGATATAAATCTTTCATAGAGATTATCTTGACATTTTCGTTTTAAGTTTCTAAGTAAGTCGATAAATGCGACTATTTCGTAATACAAAGCGCAAGCATCCATTGTGAATGCACGAAACTCAACAAAACAGATGACTTTATTGCTTGAGTCTAACAAAAATAACAAACTAGCGCGTTGAGCTTCCACGACAGTTTACTATCTACAATTATTTCTAGATATTTTCTGCAAGGTTTACCATGCAGCTACTAGCTTAGGCCTGGTCCAGTTTGGGACCGAACGAGTAGTATCATTATACCTTTACGAGTACTGTTGGTTAGATCTTCTCTCCCTTATACCCTTAACAGTACCCCTGTTCGACCCGTTCTCTTTGTAACCCTACGGGTTGGACAGATTCACTTTGTACCTCTAAGGACACTGTAGGAGAGATCCTCTTGGTACCCCTATATGTACTGTCAGAGGGATCGCCTTCGGACCCCTAGGGGCATTGTCGAACCAGTCTTTTTTCTAACCGTACGAAAATTCTATCCGATTTTATAATATATTTTTTTTATCTCTAATAATATAATTTGAATTTTTTTCGCTTCCACCAAACCCAAACTTCGCGTTTGCCTATTTCGTACGACAGCTAAACCATGTCTTAAAGAGAGAGCTATCAGAGGTCGTGTTTTAACATCAGTATCAATAAACCGAAAGCGAAAAGTAAAAATATAATATATAAGGGCTCCGCATTTTCTTAAATAATTAGTTTCAATTCGATTTAATATTATTTTTTTTATTTTACTCACCTCGTGGATTTTTTTTTTAATATTCCTTAAAATTGGCGACATAAATTTCAAACTGATTAATCCAAACTGTTTCAAAAACGGATGGGATCAATTATCCCCCTATTTAGACAAAAAAGATTAATGGCACACCACTCTCTTTTTGCAGAAGAAAGCTTTCATGTCATTTAATGTTCGTGATATTTCTCTTTAAAAGTATCCCTAATATATCCTCCGCTATGGCAGGCACCTTATCGCAGTGCGGGGGCTTATGCCGCTTCCACGAAGCACTGAATATACAAAAGAGGAGGATCTGGCATCATCCATCCGTATGGTTCGAACTTCGTGGCGCGGTAACCAAGAACTTCTGTTTTAGCTAACGGCTAAAAGTGTGCGGCTATTTTTCCATGTTAGGGGCTGCATTTCTTATCCGCCGGTTTGCTCTGTTTCCACATTTTAGGGGCGGAATCTGGTACACACAGCCCTAACGGGTAAAAAAGTCGTCAGGTGCGTCTGCCTCCCTATGTTAGGGGCGGCATCTGGCACACATAGCCTTAACCGCACGTGTGCGTCTGTTCCCCATGTCGGGAGCGGCACACAACGCCGTCTGTTTTCCCCAGGTTTGGGGCGGTTAAGTCCTAGTCTTTTGGAAGGAGTGGTAGACTTGAAAGAAACTCCAAGGGTGATGGCGAATTCGGTTCGTCGATTATGAGCGACAAGGGAGGAAGTAAGGTTACGGTGCAGAGGGTCGGATCCCCAGTACCGGCGGTAGATGGTGGGAGAGAAGGCCATATGAGATCGAAGTCCAGCGACTTCTCAGGCTGTGGAGCAGAACCCCAGGCTACACAGTCTACGAATGCTAAAGGGAGAACAAGAGCAAGGCAAAGCCCAGACATCAGAAACTGCGGAGGACAAAGGTTTAGAATCGGAGAATGCCAAAAGGGAGCAGAAAGCCCTGAATGGCTACAAAAATTCTTCCTACTACCTTCGGAAGATGCAGACGAAAGATCCTGCCACTCTCACTGTGTGAGAAAAAGCTCTTATTAGAAAGCACAGCAATGTAGTAGCAAAGTTCAAGGGAACTAACGCTGCTAAAGCTGGCGCCCGGAAAGTGCTAGGCGATCAGGGCAAGGACGCTTACCAAGCATCCTCGTCCGGATCAATGGGCGCACACGACCGGAAAAGAATCAGGTCCGCTGTGGGACCAGAGAAGTAGTCGAAAAAGCGTAGACCTGTTTTTTAATTGAAATGGAAACGAAGCTACTAAGCCGCTTCACAAATTCACACGCAAGCACAACTAAGTGGGATTAATGAAAGCATTAAATTTTATGCATCAAGCTAACGGTAACAAGCAAAATTATTGCGGGCTACCATGTAACATAGCCATAAAAGAAATGTATTTATGTAACTGCAATAATTGGCAACAAGGCGGAATGCAAGAAAGAGGTGCATCCAAGAAATTGGAAACTAAATGTAAGCCTAATGCGCTAAGCTGAGACACACACACGCACATTCATACATACACTAACATATGTATGTGTTTTTATCGGTGGCGGATGAGTGTAAACAAAGTTGCATTGTTTTGTCTATTTGTTTGTACCTCAAAACCCACGTAAAAGTGCAGCTTATTACTATTTTGGCATTTTGTTTCACAGAAACAAAAAACTCAATCGCAAATGGCAATGGAAAAGTCTTTCAAAATTTATATATGTAACTGCCTTCCTTTTGTGGTATGCTGCGTTGTAAGCACGAAATACGCTTGAATTGAAACAAACTAATTGGAAGCGCACAATAAACGAGTAGAACGTGGAAATGTCTTAATTAGCGTTTGTTGCATGTTGCAAGTATGTCTGTATATTTATGTATATGTTCATATATATAAACAATCGCCGCAGCTCAATACCTTAAGCAGCAAAGACGGTAACCAACTGTAATAAAACTGCTGACGCTTATATATGTATGTATTTATGTATGTGTACAATGTACGTCCAACCTGTGTAACTGTGCAGCAACCCACATATGCACTCACCTTCAAAGTAAAGCGGCATGCACGTTAAGTCTGTAGTGCTATTATTGCTGCCAGTTCACATTTGTCGCACCGAAAACGGAAGCAGCTCAAAGACAGCACAACAAAACAAACGACAACAAATTTGCCACACACAAGACACGCATGCTGCATGTTATTGCCTGCTTGCTAAGCAATAGTAGTTGTGGCCAGTTTTCTATGCCACGGCCAATGCAGCTTATGAAGACATCAAATGTGGCAACCGCATAACATTAAAAGCTCGTAACGGCTATGAATTTCTTTATGCGAAAATAGAAAGCTAACGAGTTAACAATTGTAAATTGGAATGTATGCTTCTAATTTGTAATGGGTTTTTATCACCGAATAATATATCAATTTTCTAGTAATTTTACCTAGTTTGCTGAATCATATAACGCCAACAGAATATGTTCTTTGCCTAGCACGCAAGAAGGGGGATCCTGCAAACTGCGCCTACAAAAGCTCAATAATTGGTATTGCATATAAGATGCTGACAAGCATATTGTGCGAAAATTGGAGCCCACCGTCTTGTAAATTTTCCACCGACCAGATGCAAAATGACATTGAGTAACACCATCAGCTGAGTTACAATTTGGAAGGGCTTGGGGAGCCGTTCGAAATTATGCGAGGTTTTAGACAAGGTTAACCCCTGTCGTGCAATTTCTCTAATTTGATGCTATAGAAAATTATAATATCAATCACGGGCGTATTCGGACGATATTGATATCATCGGCCTGACTGCCCGCGCCCCACCAATTACACGCAAACATATCATAAGCCAGGTACCGCTGCGTATACGTACAACTTTTTTTTATTATTTGGATTCACAAACAAGCGTTTTGAAAGTTTATCTAAAATATCTTATACATATATTTCAAGCCATAAGCGCTCAAAATACGCAAACGACGAAAAAAATGCCCAGTTGACTAATTCTTATTATTGATACCATTTACGTTGAACTTCCTTCATCCATAAATTCCCAAGTTTTAACATCGAGGTCGAGGAAGCCACGGGACTTGCCAAAGAACCTTTGGGATCTGTCCGTGGTGAGGGTTCAGCTAAGAGAGACCGCTCAGATAGCTCGACTCCACCAGAGAGAGAGCCCAAAAAAATGTCGCTGCCCACAGCTGGCAATACAAAAATATTGTCAAAACCTGTTGAAAGCTGTGCATCAAATGTCGAGGCAAACATGCCTCCACATCGTGATGCAACAGCCAAGCAATCGGCAACCTTCAGGGATGTCCTGAGTGGGGTAAGGCTGGGCATTATACCTCCCGACTATCCAGCCACGGTCTGGTCTTCAGGCGAACTGAAGGCCACACAGAAGGCCATCCTGGGAGAGGTGATGAGCCAAAAGATGGTGCTATAAAGCCCACTTTTAGCGGTTGCACACCTCGCCCAGGCTGGCTTTCTATCATCTGCAGGGATGCAACCACCGTGAAGTGGCTAAGGGCTATCACCCCAAAGCTCACTCCATGGCAAGGTGCCAAGCTGAAGGTGATGTCTGATGCGGATATACCACGTCGCATCATTCTCGTGGGGTACTTTAAGGAAGAGGAATGCCCCTCAAAGGACCACATATTGAGATTAGCTGAGGCCAAAAATGTCGGCTTGAGTACCAGGAACTGGAAAATCCCCAAACGGATTCGAAAGTCCACGGTGGCGGAAGTTACTATAGCCGTCGATCCGTTGTCTGTGGAGCTATTAAGGCAACGCAATTACTTGATTTTCTGTGGGTTTGACAGGATCAAGTTAAGGCCCAAAACAAGCCATCCCTGCCCTTGGTAAATATAAATACCAGCAGCAGTGACAATAAGGGTGAGGGGGATGATACGGTTGATGATGACAAACCGTGCTATTCGAAGGACCAGAAGGTATCTAGTAGCCATTTACCTACTGAACAGCAGGATTTGCCGATTCAATCGGACACCCCCCAAAAACCTTCTCAAGAAAAGCCCAGGCCTTCTGGGTCTAGTGCTCGCCCACAGAGGCCAAACTAGGCAGCGAAAGTCCGCCAACCTGTCCCCCAAAACCCGGCAACCAGCTAGTGGGAGCCCCAGTGTAAGGAAAGGGAACAAAAAAGGACGAGGACGAACGGCTGAAGAAGCCATAATGTCGCTTAACAATAGGGCAAGGAAGGTGGCTTCACGGGGCCGCAAAGACCATAAATAGTGTCTCCCCTCCCTATCAAAGCCCAAAAGCAAAGATGTCTGAAATGCCTTCAGGTGGATCTTCACTATGCCAAGGCAGCGTCAGACGTCCTAATTAAAAAATTTGCAGAAGAAGGTCTGGGAATAGCCTTCATCCAGGAGCCCTGGATTCAAAACGGTGCCGTAAAAGAAATGAACAGTACTGATGGTAAGTTAATTTATGCCACCAGTTCTCGCCCAAGAGCGATGATGCTTTTAAACAACAAACTAGTGTTTCTTCCACTTTTACGGTTTATTGCGGCTGATCTCGAAGCATTTTGGGCTAAAATTCCAACCCCAAGAGGCGAACAAGAGGCAATCTTGGCCTCTGCCTACTTTCCGGGGAAGGAAGAAACTGCCCCAACAATCGAAACAATAGCCCTCATCAAATACTGTCAGCAGAGTGGCACACGATGGATCCTCTGCTGTGACGAAAATTCCCATCATACAACATGGGGTAGTACGAACATCAAAAACAGGTGAGTACCTCCTTGAGTTTATCAGTAGTAGCTTATATTACATTATCAATCGGGGAAATGAACCCACCTTTGTAAATTCTATTAAAGGGGAAGTTTTAGATTTTACTCTGTGCAGCCATAATATGGACAGCACCGTCACTAACTAGCATGTTTCAGGAGAGGAATCAATGTCGGACCACAAACACATTGTATTCGAAATTGGTCATCGGAATACATGCAAGCTTTTAGAAATCCCAGGAAAACGAACTGGGAGCTTTTCCGTTTAATTATTAAGGAAGCTGGCAACAGCTTACAGCGACCTATAACCACCATGCAGGAGCTTGAGAAGGAAGCTGAACAGCTCCACTCAGACATTAAAACAGCTTTCAATGAGAGTTGCCCCCAAGGAAAGATACGTACACAACGTGATGTGCCTTGGCGGGACAAAAAGCTCGGGCAGCTAAGATGCCAGGCTAGGAAGCTGTTCAATAAAGCGAGAGCTACGGCCGACTAGGATTCATACAAAATCGCTCTAACCTCTTACAATAAAGAACTTAGGAAATCTAAAAGGGCTACCTGGAGAGAACACTGTGAAAAGATTAATGATCTTCCAGCAGCGGTTCGATTACAAAAAGCCCTTTCTAGAGATCACAGAAATGTAATTGGCACGTTGAAAAAAACAGATGGGAGCTACACCACGCGGCCGGAAGAGACGAGCAAACTATTACTCGAAACACACTTTCCTGACTGCACAGCAGGCTATCAATCACCACCTATAATGGCAAATTTGCCAACGATCAGTGGTAATGAAAAAAGCCTAGCAACAAAGCTCACCACTGTGAAACGAGTGCAATGGGTTCTGTCTAATTTCAGCCCATTCAAATCACCAGGACCGGATGGGGTCTACCCTTGTCTGTTATAGCAAGGGATACAGCATATAGCCCCAGTCCTTTCCACTTTATAAAAGGCATCACTACTGCTCGGCCATATCCCGAGCAGGTGGGCAGAGGTTAAGGTAATATTTTTGCCAAAGCCAGGGAAACCCGGGCAACTGGCATCGTCGTATCGACGATTAAGCCTGAGCTTGTTTCTCCTAAAAGGTATGGAGAAAATCTTAGATCAGCATATCAGGGAGGTCAATCTAAATAAACTCCCTCTGTGTAGGAATCAGTTCGCCTACAAGTCAGGGAAATCCACGGAGGCGGCTATTCATAGTCTCACGGTAAAAATCGAAAAGGCTCTAGAGTCAAAAAATATAGCCCTCTGCGCTTTTATTGATATATCAGGGGCTTTCGATAACACAACACATCAAGCTATCGAACAAGCTATGATTGACAAGGACATACAAGAAGATACAATATCAGATCGCATGCAACAAGCCCTTTGCATCATAGAGACGTGGTGCGATACCAAAGGCTTGTCTATAAATCCTAATAAAAATTCTATAGTGCCTTTCACCCGGAGAAGCAAAGTATCTATCCCAGAACCATCCCTGGGTGGTACCAAAATATAATATAGCCTCAATGGAGGCTAAATATCTAGGGGTAACACCGGATAGAACCCTCACGTGGAATGCTCATTTGGATGCTATCCTAAACAAGGCAACAAGAGCTTTCTTCGCCTGTACTCGTCTCTACGGCAAAACATTGGCGATTTGTCCAAAAATGGTATTGTGACGAATATTAGTGACTCTAAGTGATACTCACATCACTAGCCTGATGCTAAGTAAATGAAGCCACAACAACAATAAAGCACGCAGTCACTTGTATCTACAAAAACGAATCAATCATTATGTCTACACATATGTACGTACACGCAGCGGAGAGAGACGCACAAACAGATGCATATATCTGAGATACTCCCGAAAGTATGCAATCATTTGTGGGCTTTGCGAGAAGCTATAAAATCGTGCATCTGTAGTTATAGCTGAGTAATTTTATAGCTGATAACTAACTAGTAAATTCTGGAATTAGAAGCGCCTAGAAATATGTCAACGAGGAAACCACACACTATAAAAGCAGCAACAGTTGAGGTACGAAAAATCAGTTTGATTTAAACAAGCTATCAGTTGCGAAGTATAAGTGTTATTGTGAAGTACTTTAATAAGGGCCATTTTGCATTATTGAATAGTGGAGTTATTTATTCAACAGTTTAGTGATTCGAACGTTAGCAGAAAATTTGGAATAAGGGGAATTGATATAAATTCGTTACAGTATATTGGCCATTTAATACTGTCGTAAGGCCAATAGTCACCTATACTTCTCTAGTTTGGTGGCAGAAGGCCACGCAAAGAAAGGCAACGGCTAAACTAAGCAAACTGCATTGATTAGTTTTCGTTGGCATAACGGGTGCGATGAGAACCGCCCCTGCTTAAGCACTTAGTGCTTTAGTGGGAATACCTCCCTTACTTATTCTAATAGAGAAAGAGGCAACACTAGGTGCACTAAGACTTCAAAATTTTTTTAGTTGAAGGAAGGAATTATGATAGGGCATATGAAAGTAATAAGACAATTCATAAGAAATCCCTCATTACAACTGCGTGACGTAATGTCCCCTAAGTTCAGAATCTCACGGAACTTTGAAATGTCCATTGGGGACAGGACCCACTGGGAAATAGGGAATCCTTACAACGACCTTGACTCAGAGGTCTGGTACACGGATGGATCGAAATTCGATGACGGAAGAACGGGAGCTGGCATCTATGGGCCAAACTTCAAAAACTCGATACCAATGGGATGTTACCCCACCATATTTCAGGCAGAAATTCATGCAATAGAGGTCTGTGGTAGAGAATATCTGCTGAGAGGCTCAACATCGAAGAGCATCTACATTATGTCGGACAGCCAGGCGGCACTTCGTGCCTTGCAATCCTACACAGTTACATCTAATCTAGTGGATAAATGCACTGAAATCCTTAATGCCCTGGGATGGGTTCCCGGACATCAGGGACATGAAGGTAATGAACATGCAGATTTCCTAGGAAAGCAGGGTGCTACATCAGCATTCTATGGTTCAGAGCCCTTTTTTGGACTCACAACAGCACACACCAGGGGAACTATAAGTAACTGGGAAACTAAACAATTCAGGCGCCACTAGATTGATTGCCCAGGGCAAAGCCAGGCCAAACTGTTTATACTTCCGGCAGCGAAAGTATCAGTCAAACTCATTAACCTAAGCAGGGAGGACCTAAGAACTCTTACTGGGTACTACACGGGACACAGCGGTCTACGATATCACCTAAGTAAATTAAAACTTTCTGATACCCAAATTTGTCGTTTCTGTGAGCTGGATCATGAAACGGCGGTTCACATTCTCTGCGAATGCGTCGCTCTAGCTAGGCAGAAACTATCCCATCTAGGTGGTGGGACTCTTAATCCCTATGTGATATGGAGTAAAAAGCCTGAAGAGGTACTTATAAACATAAAGAGCCTCCAGATACAAAATCAGGCTCAAAGGTCTTGCACAACAGATCTGCACAAAGGTCGCAGTGCTTCCAGACTTATCAATAATAATAATAATAAACGTCGAGGTTTGAAGTAAAGAAAGCTAATGGATACTGAAACATAGTAAAAAACAAGTAAGGAAGGTTAAGTTCGGGTGTAACCGAACATTATATACTCAGTTGAGAGCTGTGGCGACAACATAAGGGAAAATAAACATGTAGGAAAATGAACCGAGGGAAACCCTGGAATGTGTTTGTATGACATGTGTATCAAATGAAAGGCATTAAACAGTATTTTATGAGGGAGTGGGCCATAGTTCTATAGGTGGACGCCTTTTCGAGATATCGCCGTAAAGATGGACCAGGGGTGACTCTAGAATGCGTTTGTACGATATGGGTATCAAATGAAAGGTGTTAATGAGCATTTTAAAAGGGAGTGGGCCTTAGTTCCATAGGTGGACGCCGTTTCGAGATATCACCATAAAGGTGGACCAGGGGTGACCCTAGAATTTGTTTTCACAATATGGGCATCAAACGAAAGGAGTTAATGAGTATTTTAAGAGCGAGTGGGCCTTAGTTCTATAGGTGGACGCCTTTTCGAGATATCGCCATAAAGATGGACCAGGTGTGACTCTAGAATGCGTTTGTACGATATGGGTATCAAACGAAAGGAGTTAATGAGTATTTAAGAGGGAGTGGGCCTTCGTTCTATAGGTGTTCGCCTTTTCGAAATATCGCCATAAAGGTGGGCCACGGGTGACTCTAGAATTCGTTTGTGCAATATGGGTATCAAACGAAAGGAGTTAATGAGTATTTTAAGAGGGAGTGGGCCTTAGTTCTATAGGTGGACGCCGTTTCGAGATATCGCCATAAAGGTGGGCCACGGGTGACTCTAGAATTCGTTTGTGCAATATGGGTATCAAACGAAAGGAGTTAATGAGTATTTTAAGAGGGAGTGGGCCTTAGTTCTATAGG
The DNA here is from genome assembly GCF_040869045.1 of Eurosta solidaginis. NCBI lineage: Eukaryota > Metazoa > Arthropoda > Insecta > Diptera > Tephritidae > Eurosta > Eurosta solidaginis. Next base: position 135,941,847 of record NC_090322.1, read on the forward strand.
TGGACGCATTTTCGAGGTATCGCAATAAAGGTGGACCAGGGGTGACTCTAGACTTTGTTTGTACGATATGGGAATCAAATGAAAGGTGTTAATGATTATTTTAAAAGGGCATGGGCCTTAGTTCTATAGGTGGACCCCTTTTCGAGATATCGCCATAAAGGTGGACCAGGGGTGACTCTAGAATTCGTTTGTGCAATATGGGTATCAAACGAAAGGAGTTAATGAGTATTTTAAGAGCGAGTGGGCCTTAGTTCTATAGGTGGACGCCTTTTCGAGATATCGCCATAAAGATGGACCAGGTGTGACTCTAGAATGCGTTTGTACGATATGGGTATCAAATGAAAGGTGTTAATGAGTATTTTAAAAGGGAGTAATCCTTAGTTCCATAGGTGGACGCCGTTTCGAGATATCGCCATAAAGGTGGACCAGGGGTGACTCTAGAATTCGTTTGTGCAATATGGGTATCAAACGAAAGGAGTTAATGAGTATTTTAAGAGCGAGTGGGCCTTAGTTCTATAGGTGGACGCCTTTTCGAGATATCGCCATAAAGATGGACCAGGTGTGACTCTAGAATGCGTTTGTACGATATGGGTATCAAACGAAAGGAGTTAATGAGTATTTAAGAGGGAGTGGGCCTTCGTTCTATAGGTGTTCGCCTTTTCGAAATATCGCCATAAAGGTGGACCAGGGGTGACTCTAGAATGAGTTTGTACGATATGGGTATCAAATTAAAGGTATTAATGAGAGTTTTAAAAGGGAGTGGTGGTAGTTGTATATGTGAAGGCGTTTTCCAGATATCGACCAAAATGTGGACCAGGGTGACCCAGAACATCATCTGTTGGATACCGCTAATTTATTTATATATGTAATACCTGCCAAGTTTTAAGGGTTTTTTATTTCGCCCTGCAGCACTTTTTCATTTTCTTCTACTTAATATGGTAGGTGTCACAACCATCTTATAAAGTTTTTTCTAAAGTTATATTTCGCGTCAATAAAGCAATCCAATTACCTTACCATATTTCATCCCTTTTTTCGTATTTGGTATAGAATTATGGCATTTTTTTTATTTTTCGTAATTTTCGATATCGAAAAAGTGGGCGTGGTCATAGTCGGATTTCGTTTATTTTTCATAACAAGATAAAGTGAGTTCAGATAAGTACGTGAACTGAGTTTAGTAAAGATATATCGATTTTTGCTCAAGTTATCGTGTTAACGGCCAAGCGGAAGGACAGACGGACGACTGTGTATAAAAACTGGGCGTGACATCAACCGATTTCGCCCATTTTCACAGAAAACAGTTAACGCCATAAAATCTATGCCCCTACCAAATTTCAAAAGGATTGGTAAATGTTTGTTCGACTTATGGCATTAAAAGTATCATAGACAAATTAAATGAAAAAGGGCGGAGCCACTCCCATTTTGAAATTTTCTTTTATTTTTGTATTTTGTTTCACCATATCATGACTAGAGTTGAATCTTGACATAATTTACTTATATACTGTAAAGATATTAAATTTTTTGTTAAAATTTTACTTTAAAAAAAATTTTTTTTTAAAAGTGGGCGTGGTCCTTCTCCGATTTTTCTAATTTTTATTAAGCGTACACATAGTAATAACAGTAACGCTCCTGCCAAATTTCATCATGATATCTTCAACGACTGCCAAATTACAGCTTGCAAAATTTTAAATTACCTTCTTTTAAAAGTGGGCGGTGCCACGCCCATTGTCCAAAATTTTACTAATTTTCTATTTTGCGTCATAAGTTCAACTCATCTACCAAGTTTCGTCGCTTTATCGGTCTTTTGTAATGAATTATCGCCCTTTTTCGGTTTTTCGAAATTTTCGATATCGAAAAAGTGGGCGTGGTTATAGTCTGATATCGTTCATTTTAAATAGCGATCTGAGATGAGTGCTCAGGAACCTACATACCAAATTTCATCAAGATACCTCAAAATTTACTCAAGTTATCGTGTTAACGGACGGACGGACGAACGGACGGACGGACATGGCTCAATCAAATTTTTTTTCGGTCCTGATTATTTTGATATATGGAAGTCTATATCTATCTCGATTCCTTTATATATGTACAACCAACCGTTATCCAATCAAACTTAATATACTCTGTGAGCTCTGCTCAACTGAGTATAAAAAAAAACAATGAGGCATGCCAAAAAATCTACGAGTATTTATTTTGACTGGTTGGTTGGTTCCTGTGCCACCCGGATACCTAAGACATTATTCAAAGTAGCGCACGGGACAAAATTTTGATAGTCCGTATTCCGTTGAAATCAATTGGTGCGGCAATGAACCTACACCTAGCTACCTCCTGAAAAGCCAGTATATAATGGCCCATAGATATAATATGCGCTAGGGCTGGGCATTAACACATATTATTGCTTTTATTATTGTTATCAGGCCTCGATGCACCGCGAACTTTATTTAGAACTATTGTTCTTAATCAGCCTATTACTATATGTGAAGCCTTTTAACATATTAAAGTGCCTTTTTACCATATCATGAAGGGACTAAGAGTCACGCTACCTAGATGGCGTAGAGAATTTGAACCGGCGATTCTTCCTCCAGCACACAAAAGCGTATAGTACTTAGTGGGAGTTCGTAGATCCTCTCGCATTGCAGGGAGTATAAAAAATTTGGCCTGTCTTTACTGTGGCATTCAATCCTGTGTTGTCTGAACTGCTGGCTGTCCTAGTGTGAGTGCCCAGAAGAGCTCTATACGATAGAATACTACTATAGCACCCTACTTTGCCAGGTAGTCAAGTTTTCCATGATTATGACAGTGATCCGATCGGAAATTTTTTTCCGTCACTTAAATAGTATGTCCACTTTTCTTTTACTATCGTAATTCGGTAAAATTTGCTCGTTATCTTGCAAGTGTTCGTGGAATACCAGTGGTAGGCCGCTAACTCCTTGAACCTGCCTCGTATGTTTCTTTTGATTTACGCACGTGGATGATGCATCTCAACTGGCCCTCTGCCTTTGCAAGTTCGTCTGCCTTCTCGTTTCTCTCAATGTTCCCTTGATTACGTCCCTATACAATGAATATGTTTGCCAAGTTAGCTACGGCTTGAAGCGACCTCCAGCAGCAGTTGACGGCCTTATATGAAGTGGTTGGGAGATAAGCGTAATGAGCGCTGCTATCTAACAAAATGCACACCTCGCGCCACCTCAACGAATCCTCTAACAGGATCGTACTCGCCCTCTCTATATCCGGAACTTCCACTTGGGAGATACTAGCAGATTTGGAAATTTTGATAGGATTCTGTAAAATATACCCATAGTCATCAATAGCCTAAAAGTTTAAGACTCTGGTATAAACCATAAAGGAGTTATGACTAAAAGTTTTGCCAAAAGCGTAGACTAAAATATCGTCTCCATCTTAACAGCGTTTAAGGGTTAATTGGGCTAATAAGTAAGTTTTTTATACTGTAACGAATTTAGGGAAATCCTTGTTATTATACACCTTCTGCTAACGTTCGAATCTCTGAACTGTCGAATAATTAATTCCAATATTCAGTATTGCGAAATAGTCTTTACTTAGACTACTTTGGGAGCAGTACAATTATACTTCACTTCACTACTAATAGCATGTTTAAATAAAACTAATTTAAGTTTCCACAGCTTGCGCTGCTTTTATACTCTCTGTTATCTCGTTCGCCAATTCTCCTAAGGTCTAGTCGATTCAAGATCATTTGTTCTAGAATAGCTGCACCTCATGCTAGGTTACCCAGCTGTATATATGTATATTTGTAGTTTATGGTTTTCATCTAGCCATATATGTGTGTATGTGTGAGTAACTATTTCTTCTCCTAGCTGATGCCTTCACGTTAATTTGGGACGTAGCTCAATGGAATGAGCGGAAGCACGGCGAATTGTACTACCATCTCACGCAGATACAGATTGGATATGGCGGTGTCAAAGAGTATTTATGGAAGGGTAGGATATAGGAAGATCCTCTTTGCCCAATGTGAACCGCGGAGTAAGAAAACGCATATGCAAATGCTACGTTGTAATCTGAAACAAGCTTGACTAAAGTTTGTTTAGTTCTAAAGAAATTAAATCACTTTGCACTGTAAAACCAGCTAAAAACAATTTTAATATTAAACAAAATTCCACAAATTGCTTACATTTAATATTATAAGTGCTTGTCCCGGACGAGTAAGTTCTTATTCAGAAATCTTGGCAAGTCAGCAGCAGCAACAGCGAGCAAATATTTGGTCGTGACCTAAATTAATAAACATGACTTTTGTGTTTGATGTTACAATTTTAATAAGAATTAAGAAATCATCACACACACAATCCGCTAGATATATACATTAGACTGGGTCGATTTATTAACCTATTTCGCGCTATCGATTTTTCGATAGGATTTGGGCTCAGGAAAAAAAGTTCCACTACGCATACCCAAAAAAATAATTTTCGAGCCTGCCAAAAAAAAAATGGCGAAAGGATAAATTTTTCGACAAAAACACTCGCCAAAACCCAAAAAATAGTTTTTTTTTCTTTTCAAAAAACCGTTGTAAAAACGTTTGCGATAACAGTTTTTTGAAAAAAAAAAATATTTTTTGGGTTTTGTGGAGTGTTTTGGTCAAAAAAATGCATTTATTTTTATTTTGCAGGCTCGAAAATTATTTTTTTTTGGTATGCGTAGTGGAACTTTTTTTCCTGAGTCCAAATCCTATCGAAAAATCGATGGCGCGATATAGGTTAAATTTCGTCCATACAAATCGACCCAGGTTAATATACATACATATGTATGTATGTAAGTATACACGAGAGCACAGAAAAACAATTATGAGTGTGTGTAAGTTAAAATTTGGTATATATTTTAATATCAACCAAACCCGTGGACCTGTGCCTGTAGACCCTAGGGAGAGTGAAAAAGTATATAAGTGACAGCGTAATAAAAACATTTTAAATATTTAACGAAAAATCTCAAAAACAAACAAGGCAAACTCATTGTTACAACCGCTATAACAATATGTTTGGAAGAACAACAATGAAAGATTATGGTCAGTTGAAACCAAAATAAACAAGTAAGGAAGGCTAAGTTCGGGTGTAACCGAACATTACATACTCAGTTGAGAGCTATGGAGACAAAATAAGGGAAAATCACCATGTAGGAAAATGGACCTCGGGTAACCCTGGAATGTATTTGTATGACATGCGTATCAAATGGCAGGTATTAAAGAGTATTTTAAGAGGGAGTGGGCCTTAGTTCTATAGGTGGACGCCTTTTCGAGATATCGCCATAAAGGTGGACCAGGGATGACTCTAGAATTCGTTTGTACAATATGGGTATCAAATGAAAGGTGTTAATGAGTATTTTAAAAGGGAGTGGGCCTTAGTTCTATAGGTAGACGCCTTTTCGAGATATCGCCATAAAGGGGGACCAGGGGTGACTCTAGAATGCGTTTGTACAATATGGGTATCAAACGAAAGGTGTTAATGAGTATTTTAAAAGGGAGTGGGCCTTAGTTCTATAGGTGGACGCCTTTTCGAGATATCGCCATAAAGGTGGACCAGGGGTGACTCTAGAATTAATTTGTACGATATGGGTATCAAATAAAGGTGTTAATGAGTATTTTAAAAGTGGGTGTGCCTTAGTTCTATGGGTGGACGCCTTTTCGAGATATCGCCATAAAGGTGGACCAGGGGTGACTCTATAATTAATTTGTACGATATGGGTATCAAATGAAAGGTGCTAATGAGTATTTTAAAAGTGGGTGGGCCTTAGTTCTTTGGGTGGAAGCCGTTTCGAGATATCGCCATAAAGGTGGACCAGGGATGACTCTAGAATTTGTTTGTACGATATGGGTATCAAATGAAAGATGTTAACGAGTATTTTAAAAGGATGTGGGCCTTAATATCGTTATAAAGGTGGGCCAGGGTTGACTCTAGAATGTGTTTGTACATTATGGGTATAAAACGAAAGGTGATAATGAGTATTTTAAAAGGGAATGGGCCTTAGTTCTATAGGTGGACGCCTTTTCGATATATCGCCATAAAAGTGGACCAGGGGTGACTCTATAATGTGTTTGTACAATAAGGGTGTCAAATTAAAGGTATTAATAAGAATTTTAAAAAGGAGTGGTGGTAGTTGTATATGTGAAGGCGTTTTCGAGATATCGACCAAAATGTGGACCAGGGTGACCCAGAACATCATCTGTCGGGTACCGCTAATTTATTAATATATGTAATACCACGAACAGTATTCCTGCCATGATTCCAAGGGCTTTTGATTTCGCTCTGCACAACTTTTTTATTTTCTTTTACTTAATATGGTAGGTGTTACACCTATTTTACAGTTTTTTTCTAAAGTTATATTTTGCGTCAATAAACCAATCCAACATGGTAAATGTTTCAACCCTTTTTTCGTATTTGGTATAGAATTATGGCACTTTTTTCATTTTTCGTAATTTTCGGTATCGAAAAAGTGGGCGTGGTCATAGTCAGATTTCGGCCATTTTTTATACCAATAGAAAGTGAGTTCAGATAATTATGTGAACTGAGTTTAGTAAAGATATATCGATTTTTGCTCAAGTTATCGTGTTAATGGCCGAGCGGAAGGACAGACGGTCGACTGTGTATTAAAACTGGGCGTGGCTTCAACCGATTTCGCCCTTTTTCACAGAAAACAGTTATTGTCCTAGAATCTAAGCCGCTACCAAATTTCACAAGGATTGGTAAATTTTTGTTCGACTTATGACATTAAATGTATCCTAGACAAATCAAATGAAAAAGGGCGGAGCCATGCCCATTTTGAAATTTTCTTTTATTTTTGTATTTTGTTGCACCATATCATTACTGGAGTTGAATGTTGACATAATTTACTCATATACTGTAAAGATATTAAATTTTTTGTAAAAATTTCACTTAAAAAAAATTTTTTTTTAAAAAGTGGGCGTGGTCGTTCTCCGATTTTGCTAATTTTTTTTAGGCATACATATAGTAATAGGGGTAACGTTCCTGCCAAATTTCATCATGATATCTTCAACGACTGCCAAATTACAGCTTGCAAAACTTCTAAATTACCTTCTTTTAAAAGTGGGCGGTGCCACGCCCATTGTCCAAAATTTTACTTATTTTCTATTCTGCGTCATAAGTTCAACGCACCTACCAAGTTTCATCGCTTTATCCCTCTAATGAATTATCGCAATTTTTCGATTTTTCGAAATTTTCGATATCGAAAAAGTGGGCGTGGTTATAGTCCGATATCGTCCATTTTAAATAGCGATCTGAGATGAGCGCCCAGGAATATACATACCAAATTTCGTGAAGATATCTCAAAATTTACTCAAGTTATCGTGTTAACGGGCAGACGGACATGGCTTAATCAAATTTTTTTTCGATACTGATGATTTTGATATATGGAAGTCTATATCTATCTCGATTCCTTTATACCTGTACAACCAACCGTTATTCAATCAAAGTTAATATACTCTGTGAGCTCTGCTCAACTGAGTATAAACAAGTAAGGAAGGTTAAGTTCGGGTGTAACCGAACATTACATACTCAGTTGAGAGCTATGGTGACAACATAAGGGAAAATAACCATGTAGGAAAATGAACCGAGGGAAACCCTGGAATGTGTTTGTATGACATGCGTAGCAAATGAAAGGCATTAAAGAGTATTTTATGAGGGAGTGGGCCATAGTTCTATAGGTGGACGCCATTTAGGGATGTAGCCATAAAGGTGGATCAGGGTTGACTCTAGAATGCGTTTGTACGATATGGGTATCAAATGAAAGGTGTTAATGAGTATTTTAAAAGGGAGTACTCCTTAGTTCTATAGGTGGACGCCGTTTCGAGATATCGCCATAAAGGTGGACCAGGGGTGACCCTAGAATGTGTTTGTACGATATGGGTATCAAATTAAAGGTATTATTGAGGGTTTTAAAAGCGAGTGGTGGTTGTTGTATAGGTGGTCGCCTTTTCGAGATATCGCCATAAAGGTGGACCAGGGGTGACTCTAGAATGCGTTTGTACGATATGGGTATCAAATGAAAGGTGTTAATGAGTATTTTAAAAGGGAGTAATCCTTAGTTCCATAGGTGGACACCGTTTCGAGATATCGCCATAAAGGTGGACCAGGGGTGACCCTAGAATTTGTTTGTACAATACGGGTATCAAAAGATAGGTGTTAATGAGTATTTTAAAAGGGAGTAATCCTTAGTTCCATACGTGGACGCCGTTTTGAGATATCGCCATAAAGGTGGACCAGGGGTAACCCTAGAATATGTTTGTACAATATGGGCATCAAACGAAAGGTGTTAATGAGTATTTTAAAAGGGAGTGGGCGTTAGTTCTATAGGTGGTCGCCTTTTCGAGATATCGCCATAAAGGTGGACCAGGGGTGACTCTAGAATGCGTTTTTACGGTATGGGTATCAAATGAAAGGTGTTAATGAGTATTTTAAAAGGGAGTAATCCTTAGTTCCATAGGTGGACGCCGTTTCGAGATATCGCCATAAAGGTGGAGCAGGGGTGACCCTAGAATTTGTTTGTACAATATGGGTATCAAAAGAAATGTGTTAATGAGTTTTTTAAAAGGGAGTAATCCTTAGTTCCATAGGTGGACGCCGTTTCGAGATATCGCCATAAAGGTGGGCCAGGGGTGACTCTAGAATTCGTTTGTGCAATATGGGTATCAAACGAAAGGAGTTAATGAGTATATTAAAAGGGAGTGGGCCTTAGTTCTATAGGTGGACGCCTTTTCGAGGTATCGCAATAAAGGTGGACCAGGGGTGACTCTAGACTTTGTTTGTGCGATATGGGTATCAAATGAAAGGTGTTAATGAGTATTTTTAAAAGGGAGTGGGCCTTCGTTCTATAGGTGTTCGCCTTTTCCAGATATCGCCATAAAGGTGGACCAGGTGTGACTTTAGAATATGTTTGTACGATATGGGTATCGAATGAAAGGTGTTAATGAGTATTTTAAAAGGGCATGGGGCTTAGTTCTATAGGTGGACGCCTTTTCGAGATTTCGCCATAAAGGTGGACCAGGGGTGACTCTAGAATGAGTTTGTACGATATGGGTATCAAATTAAGGGCATTAATGAGAGTTTTAAAAGGGAGTGGTGGTAGTTGTATATGTGAAGGCGTTTTCCAGATATCGACCAAAATGTGGACCAGGGTGACCCAGAACATTATCTGTTGGATACCGCTAATTTATTTATATATGTAATACCTGCCAAGATTTTAAGGGTTTTTTATTTCGCACTGCAGAACTTTTTCATTTTCTTCTACTTAATATGGTAGGTGTCACAACCATTTTATAAAGTTTTTTCTAAAGTAATATTTCGCGTCAATAAAACAATCCAATTACCTTACCATGTTCATCCCTTTTTTCGTATTTGGTATAGAATTATGGCATTTTTTTCATTTGTCGTAATTTTCGATATCGAAAAAGTGGGCGTGGTCATAGTCGGATTTCGTTCGTTTTTCATACCAAGATAAAGTGAGTTCAAGTAAGCACGTGAACTAAGTTCATTAAAGATATGTCGATTTTTGCTCAAGTTATCGTGTTAACGGCCATGCGGAAGGACAGACGGACGACTGTGTATAAAAAACTGGGCGTGGCATCAACCGATTCCACCCATTTTCACAGAAAACAGTTAACGTCATAAAATCTATGCCCGTACCAAATTTCAAAAAGATTGGTTAATTTTTGTTCGACTTATGGCGTTAAAAGTATCCTAGACAAATTAAATGAAAAAGGGCGGAGCCACGCCCATTTTGAAATTTTCTTTTATTTTTGTATTTTGTTGCACCACATCATTACTGGAGTTGAATGTTGACATAATTTACTTATATACTGTAAAGATATTAAATTTTTTGTTAAAATTTTACTTTAAAAAAATTTTTTTTTAAAAGTGGGCGTGGTACTTCTCCGATTTTGCTAATTTTTATTAGGCGTACATATAGTAATAGGAGTAACGTTCCTGCCAAATTTCATCATGATATCTTCAACGACTGCCAAATTACAGCTTGCAAAAATTTTAAATTACCTTCTTTTAAAAGTGGGCGGTGCCAAGCCCATTGTCCAAAATTTTACTAATTTTATATTCTGCGTCATAAGTTCAACTCATCTACCAAGTTTTGTCGCTTTATCTGTCTTTTGTAATGAATTATCGCACTTTTTCGGTTTTTCGAAATTTTCGATATCGAAAAAGTGGGCGTGGTTATAGTCCGATATCGTTCATTTTAAATAGCGATCTGAGATGAGTGATCAGGAACCTACGTACCAAATTTCATCAAGATACCTCAAAATTTACTCAAGTTATCGTGTTAACGGACGGACGGACGGACGGACATGGCTCAATCAAATTTTTTTTCGATCCTGATTATTTTGATATATGGAAGTCTTTATCTATCTCGATTCCTTTATATATGTACAACCAACCGTTATCCAATCAAACTTAATATACTCTGTGAGCTCTGCTCAACTGAGTATAAAAAGCATACCACATAAGAAATGGACCGAATTTTCGCTCTTCTTTATAATTTTTTTTTTTCACAGATACAGTTTCAATGAACTTTACAACTATAACATTGCGATTGCATATTTATAAGTTTGGAAATGAATAAAAAGTTATGTTTAAAAGAAAAGTATTTACAAAAAACCTTTATATACTTATTTACATAGTTATTATTATAGGTATATTTGTATGTATTCACCTAAATTAATTATTAATTTAAGCTATCGGCTAACGAATTGAATTTTTCAATAATCTTAAGTATTTGGCCCGAAACCAGTTCAATTTTGTTATCAATATGGATGCGTTTTGTGGAGTGGTGCCATGGTAAATTAAGGACCATTTTTAAAATTTTGTTTTGACGCACTTGTAATTTCATAATCTGGGTTTTAGCACAGATTCCCCAAATGGCACATCCATGTAACATCATAGGAAAATTACTTTCGCTATTATAATTTTGTTGGCATTGCCAAGTTTTGATTTCCTATATATTATAGGATATAACATTTTAATTCCTAAATCAATTTTCTGCAAAACACTCTGAATACTTTGAAAGCTAGTTTAATATCATGCGTTACGCCTAAATATTTGACTTTGTCGGACCAGGTGAACCCGAAATGATTTAGTTGAAGAGTTGAAATTGGAAGATAAGAAGGTGTTCTTCTTCTCGTGAAGAAGATTGCTTGTGTTTTTCCAGAATTAATTTTTATTTTCCAGGTGAAGAAATAATCAACTAATATATCTAAGACACATTGTAATTCGATCGCCGTTTGCTGACTGAATTTGTGCGAAGACCACACAGCAACATCGACTGCGTAAAAAGAATATTTGCAACTGCTAACTTTTTCTATATCAGAACAGAAGATAATATACAGAAGGGGGCCGAGCACTGAGCTCTGAGGTACCCCTGCTGGTAGTTGTACGAGATCTGAGAAGGTATCTCCAAGTTGTACGCAGAAATAACGATTGGTTAGATAATTCTGAATAATCTTAATTAAATGAGGTGGAAACCGAAAATTTATAAGTTTGTAAATTAGCCCATTATGCCATACTGAGTCAAATGCTTTCTCAATATCTAGTAAGACGAGAGATGTTGACTTCCCTTTGCCAAATTCATTTTTTACATCATTGCAGAGTCGTTTGATGGCATGAGTAGTGGAATGAAATTTACGAAATCCAAACTGTTCATGAGGGATGATGTCAGTGGATTCTAAAAACTCCCAAATTTTTTCTTTTAATATCTTCTCGAGTACTTTGCCAAGACTGCTTAGTAGACTTATGGGGCGATAACTCGTCTTAAGATTATTTGGCTTACCTTTTTTATGTATTGGAATGACGGTGGCTACTTTCCAAGTTTCAGGAAAAATATTGGAGTTTAAGACAGCAGTTAAAGATAAAGGTTAGCTATGCAATGGCATTTTCAGAGAGAAATTTCAACATACTATTGTTGACTTCATCTAAGCCAGAAGCTTTATTGGAATTTAGAAAAGAAATAGTAGTAGATACGCTATTCTGTGTGACATAGAAAGATTGAGGGGATTCAACTACCTGAGTATCAAATTGAGCCACAAAGGTGTTAACACTTGTGGTGTGGGAAGGACAACCAAGGTTTTCGGATACCATGTGATATTCCAGATAATTTTCAGAAAAATATTCTGCCTTTTCTTCATTTGTATATAATGTAATGTTGTTTGATACAATGGGAGGAATAACGTCATTTTTCTTTTTCAGTATTTTGGTTATATTCCACAAAGGCTTTGACCTTTCTTCAAGGGAGCTCAGTCTGTTGTTCCATTTTTCGTTCCTAAATCTAAAAATCTCATTCTTAATCAGAGCATTGTAGTATTTCAACAACTCATAGTCTGTTTGTTGTCGATATCGTACCTATTCTCTGCGATATGAGTTTCTTAATTGTATTATGTTAAAAATGGATGCAGGTAATTTGCAATGATATTTATCATAGTCTACTTTAGGAACAGAGAGTCTCACAGCGTCCAAATCTTACCTGTAAAGAGCTCAATTTCTTTATCTACACTAATTTTCTTAGTAGCTTTACTTATGTACATATACATGTTTTTGAATTACCGTTTTAGAAACTGGTTGTATCTGTACCAATTGGCACGCTTGTAGCCGAAGCGTAGGGGCTGATTAAATGAAATATCGAGTTTCATTTCGAACTCTACTGGCAGGTGATTGGAGCGCATTTACTGCGATTTGTTGAGAAATGAATTCAGGTATATTTGATAAAATGAGATCAATTGTAGAAGGTTTACTCCTGGCAGCAGGGGGAATGTAAGTAGGAGTTTGGGAATGTGACATTGATACAGGATACAAGGTAGAGACCTCTTGTAAAATATTTCCCTACCAATTTGCTCGCAAGCAGCCCCATATCCTGTGCCTGCTGTTAAAATCACCACATATAGCGAATTTGCAGTTTTGATTAAAAAGTTTTCTCAAGTCTGCTTTAAACTTATTTTGGATGTCATTAGAACGTGACCCACCTGGGAAATAAATACTAAACAATTTTAATTTTGTACCATTTTTGGAACACAATTCACAGTTCAATACCAGTATTTTCAATTACTTCTGTTACAATGCTTGGGATAACACTAAATTGGATAAATTTTCGGATGAGCATAGCCACACCACCACCATTTCTATGTAAGCGATATTTTCTTATGACAAAACTAGTCTGAGTGAGATAACTTTAATTTATTATTTAGCCATTGGCGGCCACCGTGGTGTGATGGTAGCGTGCTCCGCCTATCACACCGTATGCCCTGGGTTCAACTCCCGGGCAAAGCAACATCAAAATTTTAGAAATAAGATTTTTCAATTAGAAGAAAATTTTTCTAAGCGGGGTCGCCCCTCGGCAGTGTTTGGCAAGCACTCCGGGTGTATTTCTGCCATGAAAAGCTCTCATTGAAAACTCATCTGCTTTGCAGATGCCGTTCGGAGTCGGCATAAAACATGTAGGTCCCGTCCGGCCAATTTGTAGGGAAAGTCAAGAGGAGCACGACGCAAATTGGAAGAGAAGCTCGGCCTTAGATCTCTTCGGAGGTTATCGCGCCTTACATTTATTTTTATTTTTATTATTTAGCCATGTTTCCGAAACCAGGCATATATCTGTTTTGTTGATTTCTAGGTAATGAAATAATTCATTTTTTTTTATTTAGGATACTACGAGAGTTCCACATAGTTTTAGTGTACAATCACCCGTTATGAGTTATTTTGATATAAATATTTAATTGCCAATTGCGTGATAACATTGAACTGATCAATTTTGGTTTTACATTCTTTTAATTTCATTAAAATATCTAACGTTAGCTGGGTTATTTCACTTTCTGTGAATAACTCATTATTTTGATGATTTGTGCTATGTGAACTGCTTGGTTGCCAGGCAGGGCTGGGAGGCAGAGTTGGTTGAATTACTCCCGAAGTATTGTGTAATGAAGGAAATGAAGAAGAGTTGTAGTTAAACGACTTAGGTTTTATGTTAATTTTTTTTTTGAAGAGTTTCGCTGGTTTCTCATGTTGATAGGTTCTCTTATACATAAGAAAGCTTCACGGTTTGAACAGCGTGGGTCAGTTGACTTATGCTCACCATTGCAGTTTGCGCAGCGCAGTTTATTTGGAGCTATGCACTCACTTGTTTTGCGGTTTCCGGCACAGTTTGAGCAGCTTGCTGCCACATGACAATTTTTTTCGCCATGACCGAACATTTGACAGTTATGACATTGCACAGGTTTGTTTTTTAGTTTTCTTTGATAATCCCAGGTAATAATCGTACGAAACAAAGACTTGATGTTTGAGCGTAAATCACGTAACTTTATACTCCCATCCTCGAAACCAACAATGTAGAGAGTAGTCGTGTAGTTGTTGTATGTTTTTGTCACTACTTTTACTTCAACGCACTTGTGACCGCGCGTTATTAGCTCACCTTTTACTTCGTTGGCATTTACACCTTCTAGCCCATGAACTACGACCTTGAAAGGTCGACCTTGTTTCATATCATGATGAAAGAATTGCAAGTTATTTTCCTTGAGAACAGTTATAGTTGCGTCAAACGTTTTTTGTCTTCACAAACCAATTTAATACCAATCGAAATCTTTTCACAAGTAATTTTTTAACGTTTTTATCATCAAGATATTATATAACTTGATTTCTGTTTTGAGTTTTATTTGATAATTTCTTATGGTTCATCAACATCAATATCGTCACTATCATCATCGTTTAACATTTGAAGGGGGGCATAAAAATTGTGCCGTGATGCCCACTTTTGCCTGATGAATCATTAAATTTAATTGTTTTAGATGAAGACATATTGTCTTCTTCACTAAATGCAATTCCTCGTTTAGTTATTTTTTTGGTTTTTAGTCCGTACACAGAGTAGAAAAAATAAGTATAGGAGCGAGCGAGCACGGCGAACCTTCAGCTTACCTTGTAAAAATCGGCTCAGAATATTCCCTGGAGCCGCATTTGTGGACCCAATTTGGAAAAAGTGCTGGAAAAATATTAAATAGTGGGTAAAGCGATAACATAGTACAACATACGACTAGGGAATAAAACAAACCAATCTCCTTTCCTGAACTTGAACTGTGACGTCAACGACTGAGAGTAAAGTGGGACCACAGGTTCTCACGCAGTAACTTTCCAGTGGGAATATTTGATTAGTTGAAAGTATTGTGAAATAGACCATATTGAAACTTGCGCCAGTTATAATTTCTGCCTGAGGTTAGGCTAGGTTAGGTTTGGTTTATAGGTAGCCACCTTGGGAAGAAAAGCCCACTTGAATTACATGAACGTCCGTCGTGATACCACATTGAAACATAGAGTAAGATTGAAGATAGTTATAACTACTTAAAGCCATGACCAACAAGAAGATGCTACGATATGCATACACAACGTACCCTATGAAAGATCTCTACCGAGACTCGCAGTTTTCTACAGCCACTCACATCTAGCTCAGTTTTACTTAAGCAGGCGACAAGATCCGCCTCACAAACTCCTTACGACAATTATAAACAAAGTGATTGTTTAAAGTACTATAATATCATTTTTACACATGAACTAATTGAATAAATCCACAAAATTAAATCTAAACGCTTACATACATCCCATTTCTAGAAGTTAGATTTAAAGCTGTCAAAGTTTATTTTCAAGTTTTCATTTAATTGCCTATTATTTCTCATTCTATTTAGTTAATTTAGGGCCTCATTATTACAAGGAATCTTTCCTGACAATTTGTTACAATATAACTCCTTAACACATAATCCTTCCAAGGAATTTACTCTACTCGGCGCCACGTATGCTTATCCCTCCTCGAGCTCCAAATTGATGTCACTTCTACCGGACGTATGTAATATGTATTCTAAATATGAGTTAAAATGGACCAAAACTGCGATTTTTTGAAATATATCGATCCATGTGCCACCTAGCGAATTTTCTTCTTCTTTTTATTGCATTATCATTGGGTTCAGAACTATATTCCCAGTTTCAAGCTTGTAGCTTATCGGGAAGTTACAAAAGTCTCCCAAAATTAAGAGAATGCAAAATTTATGTTTTTACACTGGGGTTCGTTTGTCTAAGCTAAACCCGTGATAGCAAACTCTTGAAAAAATGTTCTGCATGAAATTTGCACCCTGGCAAGCAATTTTCGAATAAAAACCATGTGGTGCGTTTGCCATCCCATTTTTCTATCGCCCACCTTTTGAAAAAAAAAAAATCGTAAAAAAATTGTCTCAAGTTGAAAAATCCTGAAATCAAAAATATGGTTCTTTTGCTTCAGGTTAGTTTAGGAGAGCGCACACTTTTATGCGTTGGCCCATTCATGGAAAGGAGTTAACGATACAAAATGTTTATGTTAAAAACACCCGAAATAAAAAAAATGGAAAAGGTTAACTCAGGATAGCGCACCATTTCTTTTTTTATAAGCTTTTTATACTCAGTTGAGCAGAGCTCACAGAGTATATTAAGTTTGATTGGATAACGGTTGGTTGTACATATATAAAGGAATCGAGATAGATATAGACTTCCATATATCAAAATAATCAGGATCGAAAAAAAATTTGATTGAGCCATGTCCGTCCGTCCGTCCGTCCGTCCGTCCGTCCGTTAACACGATAACTTGAGTAAATTTTGAGGTATCTTGATGAAATTTGGTATGTAGATTCCTGGGCACTCATCTCAGATCGTTATTTAAAATGAACGATATCGGACTATAACCACGCCCACTTTTTCGATATCGAAAATTTCGAAAAACCGAAAAAATGCGATAATTCATTGCCAAAGGCGGTTAAAGCGATGAAACTTGGCAGATGGGTTGACGTTTTGACACAGAATAGAAAATTAGTAAGATTTTGGACAATGGGCGTGGCACCGCCCACTTTTACAAGAAGGTAATTTAAAAGTTTTGCAAGCTGTAATTTGGCAGTCGTTGAAGATATCATGATGAAATTTGGCAGGAACGCTACTACTATTACTATATATGTGCTAAATAAAAATTAGCAAAATTGGATGAAGAACACGCCCAGTTTTAAAAAATTTTTTTTTTTAATTCAAATTTTAACAAAAAATTTAATATCTTTACTGTATATAAATAAGTAAATTAAGTCAAAATTCAACTCCTGTAATGATATGATGCAACAAAATACAAAAATAAAAGAAAATTTCAAAATGGGCGTGGCTCCGCCCAGTTTCACTTAGTTTGTGTAGAATACTTTTAATGCCATAAGTCGAACAAAAATTTACCAATCCTTCTCAAATTTGGTAGGGACATAGATTCTATGACGGTTACTGTTCTCTGTGAAAATGGTCGAAATCGTTGGAAGCCACGCCCAGTTTTTATACACAGTCCACCGTCTGTCCTTCTGCTCGGCCGTTAACACAATAACATGAGCAAAATCCGATATATCTTTACTAAACTAAGCCCACTTACTTATATGAACTCACTTTATCTTGGTATAAAAAATTGCCGAAATCCGACCATAACCACGCCCACTTTATCGATATCGAAAATTACGAAAAATGAAAAAAATGCCATAATTCTATACCAAATACGAAAAAAGGGATGAAACATGGTAACTGGATTGGTTTATTGACGCAAAATATAACTTTGGAAAAAACTTTGTAAAATGGGTGTGACACCTACCATATTAAGTAGAAGAAAATGAAAAAGTTCTACAAGGCGAAATCAACAGCCCTTGGAATCTTGGCAGGAATACTGTTAGTGGTATTGCATATATATGTAAATAAATTAGCAGTACCCGACAGATGATTTTCTGGATCACCTGGTCCACATTTTGGTCGATATCGCGATAACGCCTTCACATATACATCTAAGGGCCACTCGCTTTTAAAACCCTCATTAATACCTTTAATTTGATATCCATATCGTACAAACACATACTAAAGTCACCCCTGTCCCACCCTAATGGCGATATCTCGAAAAGGCGTCCACCTATAGACCTAATGCCCACTCCCTCTTAAAATGCTCAGTAACACCTTTCGTTTGATACCCATATCGTACAAACATTCTAGAGTCACCCCTGGCCCACCCTAATGGCGATATCTCGAAAAGGCGTCCACCTATAGACCTAATGCCTACTCCCTCTTAAAATGCTCAGTAACACCTTTCGTTTGATACCCATATCGTACAAACATTCTAGAGTCACACCTGGCCCACCCTAATGGCGATATCGCGAAAAGGCGTCCACCTATAGACCTAATTCCCACTCCCTCTTAAAATGCTGAGTAACACCTTTCATTTGATACCCATATCGTACAAACACATTCTAGAGTCACCCTGGCCCACCCTAATGGCGATATCTCGAAAAGGCGTCCACCTATAGACCTAATGCCCACTCCCTCTTAAAATGCTCGGTAACACCTTTCGTTTGATACCCATATCGTACAAATATTCTAGAGTCACCCCTGGCCCACCCTAATGGCGATATCTCGAAAGGGCGTCCACCTATAGACCTAATGACCACTCCCTCTTAAAATGCTCAGTAACACCTTTCATTTGATACCCATATCGTACAAACACATTCTAGAGTCACCCTTGGGCCACCCTAATGGCGATATCTCGAAAAGGCGTCCACCTATAGACCTAATGCCCACTCCCGTTTAAAATGCTCAGTAACACCTTTCGTTTGATACCCATATCGTACAAACATTCTAGAGTCACCCCTGGCCCACCCTAATGGCGATATCTCGAAAGGGCGTCCACCTATAGACCTAGTGCCCACTCCCTCTTAAAATGCTCAGTAACACCTTTCGTTTGATGCCCATATCGTACAAACACATTCTAGAGTCACCCCTGGCCCACCCTAATGACGATATCTCGAAATGGCGTCCATCTATAGACCTCATGCCCACTCCCTCTTAAAATGCTCAGTAACACCTTTCGTTTGATACCCATATCGTACAAACATTCTAGAGTCACCCTTGGTCCACCTTTATGGCGATATCTCGAAAAGGCGTCCACCTATAGAACTAAGGATTACTCCCTTTTAAAATACTTATTGCCATCTTTCATTTGATACCCATATCATACAAACACATTCTAGAGTCACCCCTGGCCCACCCTAATGGCGACATTTCGAAAAGGCGTCCACCTATAGACCTAATGCCCACTCCCTCTTAAAATGCTCAGTAACACTTTTCGTTTGATACCCATATCGTACAAACATTCTAGAGTCACCCCAGGCCCACCCTAATGGCGATATCTCGAAAAGGCGTCCACCTATATTCCTAATTCCCACTCCCTCTTAAAATGCTCAGTAACACCTTTCGTTTGATACCCATATCGTACAAACATTCTAGAGTCACCCTTGGTCCACCTTTATGGCGATATCTCGAAAAGGCGTCCACCTATAGACCTAATGCCCACTCCCTCTTAAAATGCTCAGTAACACCTTTCGTTTGATACCCATATCGTACAAACATTCTAGAGTCACCCCTGGCCCACCCTAATGGCGATATCTCGAAAGGGCGTCCTCCTATAGACCTAGTGCCCACTCCCTCTTAAAATGCTCAGTAACACCTATAGAACTAAGGATTACTGCCTTTTAAAATACTCATTACCATCTTTCATTTGATACCCATATCATACAAACACATTCTAGAGTCACCCCTGGCCCACCCTAATGGCGACATTTCGAAAAGGCGTCCACCTATAGACCTAATGCCCACTCCCTCTTAAAATGCTCAGTAACACTTTTCGTTTGATACCCATATTGTACAAACGCATTTTAGAGTCACCCCTGGGCCACCCTAATGGCGATATCTCGAAAAGGCGTCCACCTATAGACCTAATGCCCACTCCCTCTTAAAATGCTCAGTAACACCTTTCATTTGATTCCCATATCGTACAAACACATTTTAGAGACACCCCTGGTCCACCTTTATGGCGATATTTCGAAACGGCGTGCACCTATGGAACTAAGGATCACTCCTTTTCAAAATACTCATTAACAGCTTTCATTTCATACCCATATCGTACAAACATATTCTAGAGTCACCCCTGGTCCACCTTTATGGCGATTTCTCGAAAAGGCGTTCACCTATAGAACTAAAGGCCATTCCCTTTTAAAATACTCATTACCACCTTTCATTTGATACCCATATCGTACAAACACATTCTAGAGTCACCCCTGGTCCACCTTAATGGGGACATCTCGAAAAGGCGTCCACCGATAGACCTAAGGCCCACTCCCTCTTAAAATGCTCAGTAACACCTTTCATTTGATACCCATATCGTATAAACAAATTCTTGAGTCAGCCCTGGTCCACCTTTATGGCGATATCCCTAAATGGCGTCCATCCATAGAACTATGGCCTACTCTCTCTTAAAATACTCTTTAATACCTTGCATTTGATACACATGTCATACAACCACATTCCAGGGTTACCCCAGGTTCATTTTCCTTATTTGGTGTCCATAGCTCTCAACTGAGTATGTAATGTTCGGTTACACCCGAACTTAGTCTTCCTTACTTGTTTAAAATAATTTTAATTGAGTTTTCGTGTTAACTTAAAATTTTGAATAACTTCAAAAAAAGAAAATTCTAATTAGTTGGAAAATATCTAAACTCAAAAATAAACAAAAATAAATTTTTATACTTAAAACCAAAATAAAAGATTTTTTAAATATCAACTTGAATGTTGATATATTGGCGATCCTACCAATGATCCTACAACTTTAAAACGAACTTTAAACCGAACTTTAAAACTAAAATCAACTTGGATCATAGACGAATTTATTTTGCTTTTATGTGATTTCGCAATATATAGTAACGTGATGTAATTAAAGAAAACTGGGATCATTAATGTACATAACTATCCCTCCATATTTGTTATAATTAAAATAGCATAATGCAGTACGCGCTGAAGAATTAACTAAATAAAAAATTTAATAAATTGCACTATTGAAATTCTTGTGCATATAATTTAACTATATTTGTGTTCCCTATACATTTGTGAACAAGAAGCAATACAACAACATTCTGTGCAAATTTCATATAACAGTCGCTGTAAATTATATATACGAAACATTAAAACATAGAATAAATGTTGAAAATCAAATTAAAAACATAAAAAACTCTAAAAACGTGTGTGTAAACAAAATAAAAACATTTACAACCTAATACTCTTAAAAGCAACGATTGAGTTATCCAAGCCACAACAACAATTTTGCACGCAATACACACAAGAACAGATTTAAAATGAAGACATCACGATGAAAATTAAGAGATTTACAAAGAAAACAACAAAGTCATTGCATATTTTAAAAGCATTACGATATCAAACAATCCAGATATTAATTTCAAGATATTTTTAAACAATCATCAATCAACTACTTATTAATTTTAATATTTTTTTATTAAATTTAATTTTATGTAAGTATAATTTTTATTTTAATATTAAATTTAAAATTTTTCAATTATAATTTAATTTAAAATTTTAAACCTTTTAACTTTCAAATTTATTTTAAGATTATTTTTATATCTTAAAAATTTTAATATAAGTTATTTAAATTTATTTATTTTTTATATAAAATTAAATATTGTATTTAAATTGTTAACTCCCTTTCCAAAAAATTCTTAAATATTTTCTTATTTTCAAATTTTTCATTTAAATTTCTTTTCATATGGTTCTACGTTCACCAATACGAACCCGTAATTTTACAAATTCGGAAAATCAAAACAACAATTATACAAATAACACAATGACTCACAATACAACTAAAAATTCTAACATTAATACAACACAAAACAACATCTCTAAAACAACACAAAATACTTCAACACAAGATAACTTTACAAATTTTTCTTCTACTAAATCTATTAAATTACCACAATTTTGGCAAGATTGTCCTGATGCCTGGTTTTTGCTTGGTGAAGGACAATTTGAAATTAACAATATCAATGATGATAATTTAAAATTTCAAAGTGTTCTAATTACTCTTCAACGAGATACTATATCTAAAATTTTAGATGTTATTAACCCTCCTCCTCTTTTTAATAAATATGATACAATCAAAAAAATTCTATGCGAAGAAAAACGATTAGAACAATTATTTTCAAAAACTGAACTTGGTGATCGTTCACCATCTGAATTATTCAGATTTATGAAATCACTTATAGGTTCTGACTCCATAGTTAGCCAAGAATTACTCTTTAAATTGTGGATTCGTAAATTACCACGAGAAATACAAATTCATTTGACTTCCAATAATAATCAAAACAGAGATGAAATTATTATTTTAGCTGACAAACTTTTTGATTTAATCAATAAACCTCATTCTTCCAAATCTCCTGTAGTCTCAAGTATAAATAATATTATTTTAGAACAATGCGTTAAAAATTTAACTGAATTAACTACGGCTGTTTATCAAAATTTAAATAAAATTTCTAATGATATTAATCAATTACAAATCCGTTCAAGATCTAAAGATAGAGATAGATCTAAATTTCGAAATTTTTCAAGATCAAGAAATTTTTCAAACAATCGTAAATTTAATTCACAAACAACTATTTGTTGGTATCACAAAAAATTTAAGAATAACGCTCTTAAATGTATACCCCCATGCAATTTTAATCAAAATCATAATTCAAATTGCGAACAAAATTTAAACTGAAACGATCCATTATGACGGTGACGGATAATGGAACTATTATTAAACCTACTCGTCGCCTATTCATATTTGACAAATTCAATAAACTTAATTTTCTTATCGATACCGGAGCAGTTGTATCAGTTATTCCTTTTTCTAAATTTAAAATTTATAAAAGAAATTCGGATCTTACTTTGACTGCAGCAAACGGTTCTTCAATTGAAACTTTCGGTACAAAACTACTTAAAATTGATTTAGGTTTAAGAAGAGATTTTGAATTTCCATTCATTATTGCGAATATTGATACACCAATTTTAGGAGAAAACTTTTTAGAAAAATTCGGAATTATTGTCAATATTAAAAATAAAGAAATAATGGATTCTACTACAAAAATTTAAGTTACTGGATCTTCTGGATTTTCTGATATTTTCTCACTCAAAATTCCTATTGTCGAAAATAAGTTTTCAAAATTACTTAATGAATTTCCATCTATTACCTGCGAACCAGATTATACTAAAAAAGTTAAACACCATACGGTTCACAGGATAGAAACAAAAGGTATTTTACCATTTTCGAAACCCAGACGTCTTGATCCAATCAAACTTAAAATTGCTAAAGCTGAATTTGAATTTTTAGTTAAAACGGGTATATGCAGACCCTCAAATTCTCCTATTGCATCTCCACTTCATCTCGTTCCTAAAAAAGAACCAAATGATTGGAGACCTTGCGGAGACTATCGAAGACTTAATTTTATTACTACACCAGATCGGTATCCTTTACCACATATTCACGATTTAACAATTGATTTAAAAAACAAACAATTTTTTTCCAAAATTGATCTTGTGCGTGCTTACCACCAAATTCCAATGGCAGAAGAAGACATTCATAAAACTGCAATAACTACCCCTTTTGGAATGATTGAATTCGTAAGAATGCCTTTCGGTTTACGAAACAGTACTCAAACTTTCCAACGCTTTATTAATGAAGTATTTTCTGATTTCGATTTTGTATTTACATACATTGATGACATTCTTATTGCCAGTGATAATGAAGATCAACATATAAATCATTTAAAATCAATTTTCAAAAGACTTGAAGAATATAATTTAAATATCAAACCTTCAAAATGTACTCTCGGTGTAAATAAATTAAATTTTTTAAGTTACGAAATTTCAGGCGAAGGTATTAAACCATCTTTAGATAGAATTGAAATCATAACAAATTTTGAAAAACCAATTTCTATAAATAAATTACAAAAATTTTTAGGTATGATAAATTACTATCACAGATATATTAAAATGTTAGCAACAGAACTTAGTCCTCAACATGAAATGTTAACACATGCAATTAAAAACAAACTCAAACAATTAAATTGGACAAATGAAACCACAACAGCTTTCGAAAATGTTAAAAAACTTTTTGCTAAAAATACTTTACTTACACATTTCGACAAAAATGGTACTTTATCATTAGCAGTAGATGCATCAAATGTTGCTATTGGAGCAGTTCTTCAACAAACTAGCAATAATATACTAGAATCTTTAGCTTATTTTTCAAGAAAATTAACTACAACAGAAACTAAATATTCAACATTTGATCGTGAACTTTTGGCAATTTATAATTCAATTAAACATTTTAAACATTTTCTTGAAGGTAGAACTTTTACAATTTATACTGATCATAAACCTTTAATTCATGTTCTAAATTCTAAAGTAGATAGATCTCCTCGTCAACTACGTCATCTTGAATATATTGCTCAATTTACAAATGATATTCAATATATACGTGGAAAAGACAACATAGTTGCCGACACACTTTCCCGTATTCCAGAAATAAATGCAATTTCAACTCAAGATATAAATTTAGAAACTTTATATAAAGAACAACAAACTGATACATTTTTACAAAAAACCATTTCTGATCAAAATTCTAAAAATAATTTAAAGGAAATTCATATTCCAGTTATTAATTTAAATATATGGTGTGATGTTTCTCTACAACCTTTTCGACCTTATGTTCCACATTCTATGAGAAGAATTATATTTGACAAAATTCACTCATTATCTCATCCAAGTATAAGAACAACTAGAAAATTAATTCAAAATAAATATTATTGGCCTAACATGCGTAAAGAGATTAACGATTGGACTTCATCTTGCATCAATTGTCAAAAATCCAAAATTTCAAGACATACTAAATCTCCTATCCAAAAAATTCAAATACCATCAGGCCGTTTTGAACATATTCATATGGATATTGTTGGACCTCTTCCAGTTTCAAATGAAAATTCTTATATTTTAACAATTATTGATAGATTTTCACGTTGGCCTGAAGCTTATCCGCTTAAAGATATTTCAACAAATACTATAGCAAAAACTTTTATTCAAAATTATATACCACGATTTGGTATACCATTGAATATTACAGTAGATGAAGGTTCACAATTCACTTCAAAATTTTTTACAGAATTAACTAAACTTTTAGGTTCTCATAAAATTCATACATCTCCTTACCATCCCCAAGCAAATGGCATGATAGAGAGATTTCATCGAACTTTAAAAGCAGCAATTATAGCATCAAACGACTCGGTTCATTGGTCTGACATTTTACCATTCATTCTACTTGGTTTACGAACTTCTATTAAAGAAGATTTAAAATGTTCATCTGCTGAACTTGTTTATGGCCAAACGCTTAGAATACCTGGAGAATTAATTATTTCAAATAGTAATAAAGAACATGATTTTTCTAATGACGCTCTTCATAAAATAAGAGAATATTTTTCACTTGTTCGTTCTAAAGTTTTTCATCATAACAAAGAAAATGTTTTCGTTCCTAAACAATTAGAAAATTGTGAGTATGTTTTTGTTAAAGTTCTTCGTAAATCTAATTTAGAATCACCTTATGAAGGACCTTTTAAAGTTATATCTAAGAAACATAAAACATTTACAATTCAATACAATAATACTATTAAAAATATTTCAATTGATTTACTTAAACCAGCAAACATACTTATTAACACTAATTTAAATACAAATACATTAAACAACAAAAAACAAAAAAAGGTTACATTTAATATTAATTAATAATTTGTTTGTTTCAAATTTTCTTGGAGGGGGAGTAAATATAGTGTTAACTACTTTGTACTCTTTACTTTAATTTTTAAAATAATTTTAATTGAGTTTTCGTGTTAACTTAAAATTTTGAATAACTTCAAAAAAAGAAAATTCTAATTAGTTGGAAAATATCTAAACTCAAAAATAAACAAAAATAAATTTTTATACTTAAAATCAAAATAAAAGATTTTTTAAATATCAACTTGAATGTTGATATAGCCACGCCCAGTTTTTATACACAGTCCACCGTCTGTCCTTCCGCTCGGCCGTTAACACAATAACTTGAGCAAACAACGATATATCTTTACTAAACTTAGCCCACCTACTTATCTGAACTCACTTTATCTTGGTATAAAAAATGACCGAAATCCGACCATAACCACGCCCACTTTATCGATATCGAAAATTACGAAAAATGAAAAAAATGCCATAATTCTATACCAAATACGAAAAAAGGGATGAAACATGGTAGCTGGATTGGTTTATTGACGCAAAATATAACTTTGGAAAAAACTTTGTAAAATGGGTGTGACACCTACCATATTAAGTAGAAGAAAATGAAAAAGTTCTACAAGG